>NC_044315.2:44468487-44787416 GCF_007474595.2 Lynx canadensis
AGTACTTCTCCCATTTTACTGAGGGCTGGACTGACTCTTCACCTATGATGCTCACAGGCTTTATTCAATTTATTTTTGTAGTACAATAACATAAGAGAAGCTGCCATGTAAAAGGTGCTTGATGCTTTCTATATGGCCTGTATTCGTGGAGACTATTTACCTTGGAGCAGATCTTTGTTCTCAGAAGACTTATTGGAACAGCCCCCTTAGTTAGGAAAACAGACAAGTTGATATTCATTGTTCCTGAGGAATGGCACGATGGATCCTTTTTGGCTTCCTAAAGGCTGTCCCGTCCAGGGGTGCCTGGCTGGCTCAGTCAGTAAAGCATGCAACTCTTGCTCTCAGGGTCATGGGTTCAAGCGCCACGTTGGGAATGGAACCTACTTAAAAAATAAAATGGCTGTCCCATCTAATACCCCTGGGGGGACTGAAGTCAGAGATCTCTATGGTAGGCAAGTTTATAAGAAGGCCAAGAAGTTTCCTGGAAGGAAAGGAATGGGCACTTGACCTCTTCCTTTTGAGGATTAATGATATTATAACCTCTGAAGACTTGAAACAGTTTCAAGTCAGTCTGGAAACAAAAATGTTAAAAAGAAAAAAAAGAAAGATACCAAAAGCTGCCAAAAAAGGAACTCAGTGTGAGGGAAGTACATACACGGAGAGGAGATCACAGTGAAAACCATGGGTACATCATTGAAAGCCTGGGTAAAGATCTGGGAACTTGGAGGCTAGGCCTAGGTGACATGGGGTAAATACATTTGAGATTAGCACTGGGGAGAAAGACCTCCTTTTTCTCCCTCAGTCTTAACTGTAGCCTCTTTTGTACCAATGAACAGAGACAATCTCAAACTGTGCCAACCCTTGTGTTTTACACCAGGTGTTAAGCCACGGAAGTAACAGGAACAAAATCTGCGTTCTTGCTGTGGACTAGATTTCCTAGTTCTTTCTTTCTCCATAAGGAGTTGAAATGTATCCTATTCCTTCTGGAATGAGTAAGCCTGTGGAGTACTTAGATTGTTAGGGCAAAAAGGACCCTAAGGGAGATACCAGACTTTCTGCTAATACAGGTAGATACGGAATTTAAAAATTAATATGAATAAAAAGAATTTCAGAAATATATGAAACCTCCAGTCTACCCCAGACTGGTGACGCAGGTTGTGCAGAAAAGAATTAACGTACAGGCTTGAGACTGTTACCCTCAGAAAGACCTGTTTGTAAGATTGGCTCCTGGCTGGAATCCGGTGACCTGGATTCAAGGAATATTCCCATGACTCTAACAGATGAGTGACACCCTGTGCCTAAACTGTGCAAACAACATGGTTTATGTTGAACACCTGCTTTTCTCCTGGGATTTCAATTCTTGGTACGTGCTAAGCAGAAGGTGTGTATGTGAACAGTCCCAATATAAGCCTCAGGTCTCAAGTCTCTAATGAGCTTCCCTGGCAGATACTTCAAATGTATTGTTACAACTCTGTTCTGGAGGAATTAGGTGTGGGTCCACTGGGAGAAGACCTTTGGGAGTTTGTGCCCAGTTTCCTCCAGACTTTGTCCCCTGCACCTTTTGTCTCTGCTCGTTTGGCTTTGTATCCTTTTGCTGTAATAAATCATAGCCATGAGTATGGCTATGTGTTAAGTCTTCCCAGGGAATCACTAAAACAAGATTATTGTCTCGGGGGTCCCCAACATACAAGTAAAACACACAAATATCAGTCACATTTGTCTTTAGTCAAATGGGATCCTACTTTTTCAATGTGATTATCAAATTTTTGCCAGATACTATCATTAACATTATTTTTAAAAATTTCCTTGTCTACATATTCGTTACTATATTCTTATTAAAGCACTATTCATTTTTCTTACCTACTAATAGAGTTATGTTAATTTTGTAAACATTTTCTATTTCAATGTCAAGCTGTATGAACATGAAGGGATTTTAGAAGAAATATAGTCTTATCTACCGTTTTCATGAAGATATTGAAGCCACAGTAGAAAAAAATATATGGTGGGTTTCAAATGGCTCCACGAATGAGGGCTTAGGACATGTGGCTTTTGTAAACCACTTTAACCCTAAATACAAAGTCACGTATACAGTACTTAAAATTGTGACATTAAAGCAAAAAATAATAATAATAACCTACAATGTATTTTACAGCAGAAAATTTCACTCTTTCTCTGAAATTGGCCCAGTTATATTAGGAATTCAAGAAATTCTGTTGATATGTGGTAGCATCGGTATAATGAAAACTATTTAAAAGCATCTATAAATAATCAAATCAACTCCAAAATAAAATCTCCGCCCAAGCAGCCCAGCTTCTTCCACCACATGCATTTCTTTTTTCACTCTCATATTAACCCAGATAATTGTAACAATCAAAGGCTGACTTTGTGTACTTTTGTCATATTAGATCCCTATCAGTCTTTTCCTCTTTTTGGTCTCTAGACTACAAAAGGACACATCTTACCTACAACCCAAAGAGTCAATAACGTGGGGCTAGACATTACCTATTGTTCTTAAGTTTTCCCTTTGGTGCCTTGTCGTGACTCACTGACACATGAATTAAATTTTAAATTATTTTGAGGGAAGAGAGAAAATGTTGGTTTTATGAAAATTCATTGTGTATCCAATTGGTCAAACAAGGAAAGTTTCACACTGCTTTTCCCTCCCCTTGGTTTTGGACAGGATTTAAGAAAAATAATACTGAATTTCACCAGTTCTAAGGTATGCATTAAAATTGTTTTTTTCATCTCCAGAATCAGGATCCATTTTACAATCAACGGCATAATAGAGGTTTAATTGGCAGCATTTTCCCCCCTTAGTGGAACGTAAAAAATGACATCACTTATAACCATTACTGTTGTATGAAATACAGTAGGTGTGTTTAAAGTACCTATGAATTGGAGTAAAACATGCTGTCTTTCTTCTACTTTCTCCTTCTCTATCTTGCTCAGGGCCCTGGAGGGTCCTTTTGTGTGGGTGATATCAACCTCCCTTGCCCTATTGCTTTTGGTTGGATTTGGATGATGGCAAGCACTGGCAGGTGAGTTGGAGGGCAGAAGAAGAGTGAGGTGGGATATATATTCCCACTTGGCACCTATCCCCCCCTCCCCACAGGGTCACTACGGGTTGGCTCTGTCCCCCTACTGAAGGCCAAGGTTGCTCTCAGTCCAGTCGTCCCTCTCCAGGTTGTTCTCTGTCCTTGCTCCTTGAAATCTAGAGTTCGTGTTGCCTTCTAGGTGCTACTAGCCCCGGGGGCACTACTACACTATCTCTTGCTACTTTTCTAAATGATGCCCACACGCTTATAAATAAGCCCGTAATTAGTCTTTCCTCAAATTTCCAATTTGAGTACGCCATCTGTTTCTGCCAGGACCCTAAGTGATACAAACTTGCAAGTGTCAAACTTGATGACCAGAAGCATCCATATCAGCCGGGAGTATTTTGGAACTGTGAGATGCTTGGCCCTCCCAGACCCACTGAAACAGAATCTTCATTCTAACAGGATCCTCCGATGAGTCACATGGACACTGAAATTTCAAAAGCACTGGCTTAACCCCTCCGTGGATATGCTCAAACCTAGCATCAGAACGTTAATGGCTTTATTAAGAGACTACTATTTGCCCTTTCGTGTCCATTGAGGGATGCTTCTCCAACTCTTCATTATCTGACCCAAGAAGAGACTGCAAAATCTGAAATGAAAATGTCCTTATTTGATAAACCTAAAGAAAATTACGTGAAAAAGTTGTCGATTCTAGTCTTGGAATAATTTCATTTTAAAATCAGTAGAACATTTGGAAGGAAAAACAGAGGCAAACAGTGCTTACGGATACAGTTATGAATAATAATTAAGTCCACCTATGCCAAACAGCATTTAAAAAAAGAAAACAGTAGCATTAACTGGACGAAAATCTTTGCCATATTGCATACAAGTATTGGTAATTGGAACCTCATTTGTCAGCACTAAGCTATTCATATTGATTTTTCTACCTCTGCAAACTGGAAGTCTGGGATGCAGAATGAAGAAATAGATCTCTCTGGATGGAAAAAAAGGAACATTTAGTCAAATTAAGAAAGCAATCCTCGGTAATTTTCGACACTTGTCTACATGCAGAAAGCAAGGCAGAATCCAAGGGAGGGTTTAGAACTCTGCAAATTTGCTGGTCTGTCTAAAACACTTCACACATTATTCAAGGAAAAATCAGACACATCATGTATGCAGATAGCCTTAAAGGCTTCCTTCCAGGTTAAAGAAATTTATGGGAATGCGGTTTAAGTTATTCATCCTCTTTAGCATATAAGATTACCTCACTTTGCACCAGGTGTTCTTGAAAATAATCTGAAACTTCCTTCTATTAAAGGAGAAATGTTTGATTTATAGCGTGGGTTTAAACCTATAATGAGGCATTCCATTCTGAGTGATCTCATATACCCCAAGCAATAATGACCCCAGGGTGTCCGTGTACGGGAAGCCCTGCCTAGATGGACATTGTGCAGAGTCCTGTGTCAGCTCTTTCTCTCCCTGTTTCGGACTGCTGACCAGTGTGGTCTCTGGGGCTCTGGAAGGGGGCTTCGCTGAAGGTAAACTGCCTTGGTTGTAGTGCATCCATCTTTAACAGACCTCCTCCCCCACCTCCACCCCCACATCGTTCTTCTATACAGTTTGTAGGCTGCAAGAAAACATGGTTAGGCCTTCAATCCCTAGATGTCAGGCCAACAGTCATGTGGTGAGAGGCACCAGCTTAGAGCTGGAAAAGCACAGGCGAAACAGGTTGCTCTGGGCTCATACTGTGGCTCCATGACAAGAGCTGCCTGGCCCACGGCATCTGGCAAGAACCTGCCACCTGCTTTATCCCCAGTGGTGTTCAGACACAGAGCCCTCTCTTGGCAGTTGAGTATTCCCCAGGCTTCTTGCTGACACCGTGGTCTTTCGGTCACCTGGACTCTTTCCCCAGACTTGCCCAGGAAATCTTCTCCAGCCCTTTCTAACCCCATAGCTTTAGGGAACGAGGAAGCACGGCATGATGATTAAGACAGACTCTGGACCCAGCCTGCTTAGGGTCACTTTCTGGCTTTGCCATCTGGTAGTTGGAGAAAGTGATTTAAACTCTCTGTGCCTCAGTTTCTTTAATGGAGACATAATTATTACTATTTTAAAGGGTATTGTGGGGGGTTAAATGATTAATATATAAAAAATACTTGGAATAGTGCCTGTCAAAAGAAGGCTATTTATATTTATGATGAGGATGATTATTATGCTCATTAAAAATAGAGCAATAATAAATATCCCCAATAAATATCTTGACTTCCAGTAAGATTTACCTTTGCTGGTTCTTTACTGATATACTTACTTTTGAAAAGTTTGATAGTTATTATGTACTGATTGTAAAAATTCAGAAAAATAGCGCTGTTAACATTTTCGTGTATTTGCTTTTTAGTCTTTCTTTCTCTAAGTATGTACACTTTTATATATTTAATTAATTGTATATGTATTTATATATTATATATTATTTATATTATACATACATTATATAATGCACACACATATGTGACATTATATACACCTAGTTATAGAATTTATTTTTAATTTTTTTTTAACCTTTATTTATTTTTGAGACAGAGAGAGACAGAGCATGAACGGGGGAGGGTCAGAGAGAGAGGGAGACACAGAATCTGAAACAGGCTCCAGGCTCTGAGCCATCAGCACAGAGCCCGACGCGGGGCTTGAACTCACGAACCGCGAGATCATGACCTGAACCGAAGTCGGACGCTTAACCGACTGAGCCACCCAGGTGCCCCAATAGAATTTAATCTGTATGAATTTAACATATATTTTTATATGTTAATATGTGTAAATTACATATAAGGTATACATTTATGTTATAGTGCATATAAATATATATGTTTTTACAAAATTGAAATCATAAAAATAAGTTTACATATGCCCTTTTAAATAAGTACAATACCACAAATACATCTCCAGGTCAGTAAATATTCTTTGAAAATGTGATTTTTTTTTTTTTTAAGTAGGCTTCACACCCAGCCCAGAGCCCAACGCAGGGCTTGAACTCATGACCATGAGATCGAGACCTCAGCCGAAATTAAGAGTCGGACACTTAACTGACTGAGCCACCCAGACACCCCCAAAATGTGATTTTTAATAGCTATATACTATCACACTATATAGATACCACAATACATATTATATGAAACCACAATCACACCATCTCGTTTTCTGGCTTTGTCTTGCTTTCCACCCCTCATAAGCAATGATACTTTGCTGAATTGTTCTTTTGCATAAATTTCTATGCGTTGACTGCTGCTTTCAACCAAGATGGAGTAACAGAGATTAGATTTATGCTCCCCCAACAAAAATCTAAAACAGTAAGAAAAAACATGAAACAATGGTTTCAGTCATCAAACAACAGGCAGCTTGGACAGTGACCCCTGAGAGAAGGGAAACAAGTAAGAGAAGTCCCACCGCTGCCCTGCCACCAGGTTAGTATCTGGAAAGAGATTCCAGATCACATCCCAGGAAGGGAGAATCCAAGGCAAAGGTCCTCAGTTATGCTGAATTATAAACATGGGTTTGGGGGTTTGAGACATTTAAGGTGGCAAAGCGTCAAAGAGGAAAGAGCTACATCTACTAGATCACTATTAGATTGACTATTAGATAGAATGTTGCAGATAATCTGTTCAGGAACCGCACTCCCACCCAGCAAGGCCAAGAATAGAACCACCCCAAAGAGATAGATGAAATAACCCATGCAAGTCACACGGGGCCAGGAAGAGTCTATCTATGTTCCTTCCAGTCACTGGCAAAACCTCATACCTGGGATATCAGACAGAGTGCTTAGAAAGCACTCACATCAGCAGTGGGGAAAAATTTACCACATAAAAATGGCTGCTCTGGTCCTACCTAACGAAATCTAAAAGCTAAGACCAGAAAGGATGAACTGTTTCCACAGAACTTACCTGCATCACCTGCTAGTATTTGTACATAGATGAAATCCAGAAAAAGTCTCAGAAGAATGCCATACATAATCACGAAAGTGCCACACTGCACCTAAGGAGAAATGTTTGGAAGAAGATAAGCCTAGCCTGCTGTGGAGGAAGGGATGTTCTGGCTCAATAATGCTCATCAACCAATCCATCCATTCAAGGATATAATAAGCCTCTATGGATTATAGCACCAATCAGTACAGATGACCCCTTCTCCACAGTGCTCAGCCACTATGTGGGGAACCAGGATATAGCCAATTCCTTTGCACCCTTTGGCCAGCCTATCTGGAATATACTTATAAGATGAAGGAAAAGAAAAGCATCTGATGCACATGTCAAGTCCAGTTTCTTAAAATACAATCAAACTGCACTCCCTCTGAAGGCTTGATTTGATTTGTGCTAAGCCAACAAAAGGATCTGCTTGTCAAGACCACCCTGTTATGAAGGTTGCTGACACTTTGTGCCCAAGACAAGACACACTGAGAATCTGTTCTCTTCCTGTTTTTGGATCACACACTCCATGAATGGACTGTCTGTGGTGTATTGAATTTCTCCCATCGTCTTCATTCCAAAAATGGCTATTAGATGGTTTCAATTTGAGACAATTTTCAAGCAGTGATTGCATCAAACTAGAATCTAATTGGGGGAAAGTAATTTCTGGAAAAATCCCAAGCCAGGAGATTTTCTATCTGAGAAAATTATACACTGAGGCTGCCAACTCAAAATGGAAAGCTTAGCAGCATTAAACACAACTCTGCCATTGTCCATTTCTGTACCCTGTATTTGGTGAAGAGCCACACAGGGCATGGTAGATGTTGCTGAGCTTTATTCTGTGGTTGTTTTAAGACCCAAGAATGAGACATTTGAAGGGAACTTAGACATAATACCTGGTACATTTTCTAACTTCAGAAACTCAGCACATGCCATGCCTTTGTTCAAACTGTTCCCACACTGAAATGTCATTCTGACACCTCTAAACACCTCTGACACCAAAATCTTCTTTGAGATGCACCATATCCAAAAGCTTTTGCTCTCTCCTCCAGCCTCATGGATCCCCCTCTCCTCTGAATGCCTGCACATCCTTGCCACCTTAAGCATTTCATGAGGTATGGTTTCAAGAAAAAGCATGTGTTGTTTTCTGAATGTTGTGATGGAGGGGTCCCTCGGTGGCTCCGTCAGTTGGTTAAGCGTCCACCTCTTGGTTTCAGCTCACGTCATGGTCTCATGGTCATGAGATAGAGCCCCACATGAGGCTCTGTGTTGGGTGTGGCGGCTGCTTGAGATTCTCTCTCCCTCCGTCTCCCTCTGCCCCTCCCCACTGTGTTCTCTCCCAAAAAGAAAAAAAAATTAAAAACAATTATTGAACCTTTTGATGGAAAGTGCCACATCATCCATCACAGTGATTGGTTCAATCCAGGGGCCACCTCCTCCCTGAGTAGTAGTTCTCCTATAGGCTCTCCTAGTAGCCTGAGCTTACTTCTTTCTCAGTACCTACTGCACTGTGTTGTGGTCTTTTCAATGCTTGTCTCTGTCTCCACTAAACAAGAGCTCAGTGGGGCCTGGGATCATGTGTAGGATGTGTTAACATTCACAGAACACAGTACAAAGTAAAAGCTCAATGAATGTACTTGTATATTGTAAAAGCTCAATGTATACACTTATATACACAATGAATGGGTGAGAAAATGAATTAAATGAATAATAAATGCAAGAATAAATGAATACATTCTAGAAGCTCAGTAACTACTTATTGGTTGATTCATTGTTTCTGGGGCAAAACAACAGAAGAAGCATTTTTTTTTTTCCTCTGTGCTTAGCGAAAGTTGAAGATAATATGGAACTTAGGTCATTCCTAGCAAGCATTAGCTGTAATAAAGGAAAGAAATGAGAAACAAAAGCAACCACAGTCATGTTAAGCCCTGTTAATACCCAAAACATGAGATCAGTTATGCAAGCATACCGGTCTCTTTCTTTGGAACAATTGAACACTGTTTTCTCTATGCTCATCCTCCAGGAAACTCACCTCCACCACTTTGGAAGGAAATACAGTCTCTCACTCTCATTTCATGTGGTAGGATTAGGCTAGAAATGTACTTTGGCAGAGACTCTTGGCTCCACCTACCACCCCATCATCATGCCCAGCCAAAGATAGCACCTCCTTTCCTGGCAGGTAGGCGTGGTCAAATAATTAGGTTCTGGCCAATGGGGTATGAGTAGAAGTGAGACATACGGAATCTGGAAATTTTCTTCAAAAGAAGGAAACATGTGGGACGCCTGGGGGTGCTCAGTCAGTTAAGCATCTGACTCTTGGTTTCAGCTCAGGTCACACACTCATGGTTCATGAGTTCAAGCCCCTCATCGGGCTCTGTGCTGACAGCACACAGCACTGCTTGGGATTCTCTCTCCCTCCCTCTGCCTCTCTCCTATTCACTAAATAAACTTAAAAAAAAATTTTTTTAATAAATAAAAATAAATTTTAAGGGAACGTGTTCCCCCCTTCCTATCTGTCCCTTTCCCAGAAGCTGAAACATAAAGTAGTGTAGAGCAACAGCATGGAAGGAGAGATAATTTTGCTATTTCGTTATTTCAGGGTCTCTTGTAACAGTGGTCTGCCCTTTATCTTAACTAATATGTGTTCTTTAGGCAAGAAGAAGCCTCTAAAAGAATGCTTAGAGAAAAGATGAAGAAGAAAACTTGCCTTTGCAAAGGGTTTATTGTGCCACAGGCACTCTGCTGGATGGCAATCCTAGAAAGTACTTATCATAGTCCTCATGTTAGAAACAAGGACCTTGACGTTCAAAGAAGCCAACTAACTTGCACAAAGTCACGTGGCTAGTAAATGGTGGTGCCCAGGTTGGTTTGATTCCAAAGCCCAAACTCTGTCCACTTTACACTAACAGTGAAAGTGATAGTAAAAGTAAGAGACAACATTTATTAAGTGCTTATTGTGTGTCAAAATCTGTGTTGAGCATTAGACATGAATTATTTAATTCCAACAACTCCTTGACATAGGTACTACTATTGTACTTGTTTTGCCAATGATGAAAGGGCAGCTTACAGTTATTTGATAGCTTTCCTAAAGGCACAGAACTAGTAATAGGCAGTGTCCCAATTTAAACAGGGTCCGACTGACTCTAGAGGTCCAAGTGTCACCCTTCTGCTTGACGTTAGATTAAATCTTTAAATTCTTATTCAGTTACAAAAAGAATTACCAGTGCCCAGAGTTTGCTGGATAAAGAGTAAGCCATCCTTTTTAACCCAAGCGTTTAATATGCTCACATGTGGCTATTTTGGCCCCTGTGTAGAGCTGGTGAAAATTAAAAAGGGGAAAAAAAAACCCTTGTATTAAATTATTTAATGCACAATAACTATGCAATAAGACTCGAGTGTCAATTTTCTACTACCAGTGTATACCTTACTGTCACCAGCTGTTAATTTCAAGCCCTAGATCAGTAAGTCATTGTACAGAAGTGGAAAGAAATGCGTCATGTGTGATTGAACAATTTAAGTTTAATTTTGCTAAAATCCTATCAAAAAGCTAAGGATGTTATGGAGTGTGACGGATGAAACATAAATAAAGTTCCGTAGGCCTTTGACTAAGGCTTGAATGATGATCAATATTTTTTAAGCGGCTCTAGTGGGCTCACTCAAAAGTAAACTATCAATTCTGTTCTCAAATACATCGTTTTGTTTTTATTTTTATTTTAAATCCTATATTCCACTAACAAAAGCTTAGGTGTTCTTATCAACAATTCAAGCCGATATTTGCTTTTGAATAGCAATTGAAAGTAAGGAAGAGGTGAAGAAATACATGAGAATAAGAAAAAAGAACTTTCAAGACAACCTACATGACTCTAACAACAAAATCTGACAAAGATATTCTAAGACAAAACAAATGACAGAACAATATTTCTCATGAACATAGATTCTGTGATAGATCTAGACTAGCTCTACCTCCTGGTGTTCATATCCTTGTGTAATCACCCCCTCCCCTTTGAGAGTGCATGGGAATTGTGACTTGCTTCTAACCAATGGAAAATAGCAAAAGTGACGGAAGTGTTGTCACTCCCATAATCATATTACATTTATACAATATGCCTTGCTAGCAGACTCACTCTAGAGATGTTTCTGTGTTGGCTTTGAAGAAGTAGCCATGTTGAGAGGCCCCCATGACAAGGACGTGAGGGTGCTCTCCAAGAACATCCAGCAAGAAGCCAGGGCCCTCCATGGTACAACTACAAGGAAATGAATCCTGACAATAGCCTGAAAGAGCTTGGAAGCAGATTCTTCCCTAGTTGAGCCTCCAGATGAGAACACAGCATGACCGACACCTTACATGCAGCCTTGTGAGACCCTAAGCTGAGGACCCAGTCCAAGTGCACCCAGCTCCTGACCCACAGAAACTGTAAGATAATTAATATGTATTGTTTTAAGTTTTTGGTAATTTGTTATTCAGCAATAAATAATGCACATGTAAATATTGCCAGCAAAATATTAGCAAGCCAAACCCATTAATACAAAAAAAGGGGGTTTATTCCAAAAATGCAAAGTTGGTTCAACGTTCAAAACTCAATAACTGGTTTGCCACATTGGCAAAGGAGGTAAAGTTATAGAATCAGCTGAACAGTTGCAGAAAAAGCACTTGGCAAAATTTAACACCTCTGTAACAAATATTCTTAGCAAACCAGGAAAAGAAGGCAACTTTTAAAATCTGATAAAAGGTAACTATGAAAAACCTAGAACTGACATCATACCGAATGGTGTGAAAACAGAATGCTTTCCCCAAAGAATGGGAATAAGACAAGAAGATGAGTCTACTCTCATCTTTCCTGTTTAGCATTATCCTGGAGTTCCTATCCGGTACAATAAGGAAAAACAATGAAATAAAAATCATTACGGTTAGAAAGGAAAAAGTGAAATTGTCTCTAAGCAGAGACGACATGATTGCTTACATAGAAAATCCTAAGGAATTACATTAGTTTCCTATTGGTGCTGTAACAATTACTACAAATTGAGTGGCTTAAATCCACACAAATTTGTTAGCTGACAGGTCTGTAGGTTAGACGTCCGATATGAAACTCACTGCGCCAGAATCCCGAGTGTTGGCAGGACTGTGTTGGAGGCTCTAGGGGAGACTCTGCTTCCTTGACTACTCTCACTTGGAGAGACCACCCACATTCCTTGCTGCCCCCTTCCTCCACCTTCAGAGCCAACAGCACTGCATCTAACCACCCTTCATAAACAACTGTTTTCCCAGACTATGCCTTGCCATTTGGTTTTCTTAGTGGGTGTCTCTTGAAGAACAGAAGTTTTAAATTTTGATCAGGTCAATTTATCATGGTTTTCTTTTCATGGTTTGCTCCTTTCTCTGTCCTATTAACCATGTTTCCAAACCAAGGTTGCAGAGCTTCTAGAGGTTTTACAGTTGGTCTTTTATGTTTAGGTCCATGATCCTTTCCGGAACCATTTCAAATTAATTTTTTTGTGAGGTGAGTGACAAGGTGGTTTTCCAATGGATCCAGACCGCATATGAAAAAGATCATCCTTTTCCCATTGAATTACCTTGGTATCTTTCTTGTCAATCAATCCATTGTGTATGGGCAGGTCTCTTTGCAGACTCTGTTCTCCTCATCCATTTGTCTAGCCTTTAGCCAGTATCACACTATCTCAATTACTGAAGTTTTAGAGTAAGTCTTGAAATTAGCCAGGGAGCATCTGGATGGCTCAGTAAGTTCAGTGTCTGACCTCAGCTGAGGTCATGATCTCATGTTTTCTGAGTTTGAGCCCACATCAGGCTCTGCATTGATAGTGTGGAGCCTGTTTGGGATTCTCTCTCTCTCCCTCCCTCTCTCTCTCTCTCTCTCTCTCTGTCCCTCTCCCACTCATGCTTTCTCTCTCAAAATTAAATAAACCCTTTTTTTAAAAAAAAAATTAGGCAGTGTTGCTCCTCCAACTATGTTCTTTCTCCATCTTTTCTCAAAATCATTTTGGCCATTCTAGATGCTTTCCATTCCTTATAGATTTTAGCATTACCTTGCTAATTTCTACCCTGAAAGCCTGTTGGAATTTCCTTTGGAATTGCATTGAATTTATGGGTCAATTTGGGAATAATGAATATGTCAGCAATATGCAGTCTTCGAATCCATAAACATTGTACAGCTCTTTATTTAGGCCTCTAATTTTTCTTAAGAAATAACAGTTTTCAGCATAGACATCCTGTAATCTTTTTTGTTAGATTCGAAGCTCTTATAAATGGAATGTTTTTAAATGTAACTTTACAATCATTTATCCAGGGGTCAGCAGAATCTTTTTTTTTTTTTTAAAGCCAAAAAGCTTAGGTACAGATTGTGCTTATAGTGTCCTTTAACAAAGGAATTAAAGTCAAGTTTGGTCTCCTGTCAGTCAATGAAAGTTGGCTGAGTACCTACCATATGCAAAACTCCAGCTGCCCCAGGAATACAAAGTTGATCACATACAAATCCTCTAGGGGATTTTTTGAAGAAATTCTATCAGTGCTTTCTAGAAGTGTCCACTTCTTTCAGCAAGTTTTTAACTCAGTGGTTCCCCTGGGGAGTTTTAAGAAAATACAGATACCCAGACCCCACCTAAAGCTACTCATAAGCAGAAATTCAAAACTTTCCTCTGAAGAAGTCATTCCAGAGTCCGATTGTCCTCAACACATTCATTTTGGCCATGATGCTGTTTTTCCTTCTTAAAAAAGAAATTACTGTATTACTTTCATCCTTACACACCTAGACCTTTATACATAGCATGCATTATACATAACCTCAAAGGACGGGTGGGTAATTGCTTGCTAATAAAAACAAAAGGAGAAGGGAAAACTGCAAAAGCAGCATTCTATGCAATCTCCTGGGAATGTGTTCATTGGATTGAGGGCATTTCAGTGAGGTGAACTGGGGGACACCAAAGGTTCTGAGCAGGACCGCATACATAATTTGCCAGGCTGAGTACAAAATGAAAACACAGGTGCCTTGTTCAAAAATTATTAGGAAGTTCAAGGCAGTGATAGGAGAGCATTTATCTAAGCGTGAGGCCCTTCTAAGCATGGGGGCTCTATGTGACTGCACAGGTTACTTGTCCCTGAAGCCAGCCCTGGTTCTGAGGACAAAAGTGCTCCATTTACATTCAGCAGTTCTGCACACTTGCTGGTAATCAGACAGACGAAGTAAAAGACTTGATTGCATTTCCATCCCAATGGCCATGTTAAAAAAAAAAAAAATGCTTTTTTAGTTCTTAATTTTTTATTTAATCCTCTTTTGACTGCTAGAGAAAACATTTAAAATGATCATTCTATCTCTTTGCTCTTGTTTTATAAAAGGATACATATTTTTAATGTTGCAATTTTACTTTATTGGCCAATCCCCATAAAACTTGAAAACCTGAGAAGAGGACTTGAATTTCAGCTCCATTTTTACCAGGGAGACAGTCACCAAATGCAATTCCTGTAGCTTTCAGCTTTTGTCTTAAGGAGAAGCAATATCTACTGGGTACCCACTGAATGTTTTATACTGATTTTCTCCTAAGAACAAAACCAGGAAGGAGGAAATATTTTCTCCCCTTTTCAGATAACAAACCCAAGGCTCAGAGGGGTGAAATAATGTGTCTAAGGAGGGGGTACAACAGAGAAGTAATTAAGATCATTGACTCAAAATCACACCGATCTAGGTTCAAATTTCATGGCTGTGCTTATATGCACGAGACTTGGGAAAAATTACTAAACCCCTATGAATTTTATTTTCAGTAATTGTACAATGAAAAGAATAATATCAACCCAGAGGATCACCATGTGGATTAAGAGAATATAAGTAAAGTGCTGAGTATGAGGTAAACATGTCATAAAAAATGGTGGTTATTATTAAAGTCATATCTAGTAAGTAGCAATGGTTGGAGTTTTTCTGCTTCACTGAAGAGAGCATTGGTAAATTTCCACCCTCTTGTTTTAGATAATCCCTGGATTAAAGAAAAAGTAACAAGCCTCAACTAACCTCAAGTTGAGCTTGAGGCTCGCACAAGAAACTATTACATGCAAATACTGGAGAAGATACTCAAAAAATCCAGTGCTGGCTAGCATTTTGAAAACACCACACCTAATCGTTCAAAGCCTTGGCTTTCTCCTCTGCTCCTGATTCTTAGGCTTCAATTACCATGAATATCTTCGACTCATAGAAGAGGATGAGGAGTTGTCTTATAGATGCACTCAAACGAGTTAACAGCCTTTCCAGTACTTTCTTTCCATCCCTGATACAATGGTAGGACACTTGGCATATTTTACCTCTTATTATAATTTTCCCCTTGGGGGAGTTTTTCCATGGGGAAGTGGAGATAAGAGCCCCTATCCTATTTTATTCGTCCTCGTATAACTTTGTCTTTGGCAAAGTGCCCTGTATACCGTAAGCAGGAAAATACGGTGGTTGATTACAATGGACAAGAGAGACAAGAATTGGACCAGAGTATTTTCAGAGTTCCCTCCAAGCTCAGAAAAACCTGTGATTCTGTACTGCACATCTGTAGAGGGAAAAGGCAGACATGTTATTATTTGTTTTTAAGTAAGGCATATCAGGTTTGGTTTTTTTCCATTACAAAATCCTTCTGCTCCTTGTAAAAATTTTGGATAATACAAAAAAGTAGGGAAATTTAAGAGACAAAAATCATCCAAGTTTCTACCCTCAAAGGCAATCACATTGTGATGTCCTTTCTTTAGGTACCTTGTTACCGAGTCTCTGCCTGTATCCTTCTGTCCCTTCTCTCCTTCTTCTTTGTCACGTACTTAGTGCTTTCATGCCATCTTCCATTTATTGTCCCATCCACAATTTTGTCCATTTTACTTCCAGCAGCTCAACCTTCAGCAGCTCACAGTGAATATCAGAGGAAAATCCACGCTTTCTTCCCAGGGGAAGGGAAAGAGTATGCCTCTGCAACTTTATGTTTGTCTTGTTTGGATAGGGGGTCAAAAATCAAAATTTGAGGCCTCAGATCTCCTGCCCCAACCTCAAACCCCTTTCAGTCATGGTCTAAATTTTAGACAAAATTTCAAAATGGGACCCATAGTTTTGCTTCAGCAAAACTGGTGAAATTCACCAGAGCATTCTGTTCTTCTTACCAAGGGTTGCCCTCAGGAGAAATTTTAACCAGAGCCTAACCTTATAGGTGTTTTATCAGAGCCCAGCTGACCTGGGGAAAAGGAAAAACTCAACTTCAGTTGGCTCTAGGCTTCCATACAGAGGAAAGGAAATATTCAACTCTAGCTTGTTCTGGCCAACCTCTTGCTGTGGTTTCAAATCGCAACATATTAAGTTCAGCATCTCTTTATATGTTTGTGAAACATCTGTATTTCTTCTGTGAAAGCCTGATGATACTTTCACTTTTTTTTAAACTAGATTGTTCATCTTCTTACTGATTTGTAGAAGTTATTTCCTAGATGTTAAATGTCTGTCAGTTCATCGCCCTTAATCTTCCGACTTGCACTCATTTACCCACGGAAGGTCAATCAACAAAGGTTAACTTTCTGTAGAAACACTCACATTCATGCCTACCTAATCATCTCAAAATTCTTTGCAGAACTCAGCAAGGAAAATTAAAAAAAAAATACATCTGAACACAATTGATATAATTGAACATACTTTTTCTTTTATCCTCACCCCCAAAGCTAGGGAAAGGGCCGGAAATGGGTGAGTCTTTAAGGATCAAAAGTTTTCAACAAAATCTTAGAAGGGGAATTTTGCTCATTCACTCTTTGCTCATCTTTCTCTTTTCAGTTTCACAGCATAATTAAACATACATATATTTTGTGTTCGTGAACATCCTTAATTCCCCTAATTATATCAGCTCTGAATTATAGGCAGAAACAGAAGGTGTTGGGGCTGGGGCGGGGGGAGGGCAGGGAGAATGTGGAGCCGGAGGCAAGGAACTTTATTGATGTTGCCTCTGTCTATAGGGTGTATCATATTTTTCGGAAGAGAAGGAAAAAAACGCATTCTGAACTGGTTTCAGTTACTTACGTTACAGAGGGGATATCCATGCCTAGAACAGCTTTCATGGATTTATTTGCCAATTGACATAAATTAAAACCAGACCAAACTTCATTCCTTCTCTTGCTGTTTTCTCCGGTAGATTTTCCTCGCCTTCTCCCCACTCTCTCTACCCCACTCCAACTTCTATCCTCTCAAAGTCTTTAAAAATAATTTTGCTTTGCACACATTTTCTGCTTTCTCAGGAAACAGTTTCCCATTGCTCTAGTTCCCGTTCTGCCTGAGGGAACATTTTCTTCTCTCCTTCCATTCCTTCATTTTAATCCTCTCAATTATGTAAGCCCCTGCCTAGAATCCCTAATAAACATTTGGAAAGAGGGAAAGGGCTCAGTCTTGTTGATTGAGTGATTTTAATTCTATTTATTTATTTATTTATTTATTTATTTATTTAAGACAAGGAAACTTGAAGTCTAACATCGTCTTTTAAGAAAAGATCCTTTTTAGGGGCGGCTGAGTCAGTTAAGTGTCTTACTCTTGATTTCGGCTCAGGTCATGATCTCAGCGTTTGTGGGTTTGAGCCCCACATTAGGCTTCATGCTGACAGCACAGAGCCTGCTTGGGATTCTCTCTCTCTCTTTTTCTCTTTCTCTCTCTTTCTCTCCCTCTGTCTGTGCCCCTGCCCTGCCCACTCTCAAAAGAAAGAAAGAAAGATTTAAAATATATAAATATATATATATATATATATATATATATGTATATATATATATATATATGTATATATATATATATATGTATATATATATAAAGAAAAGATCCTTTCTTTTTGTTTTGTTTTGTTTTCAAAGGAAAAGATCCTTTTTATATTAAGGCGATCACTTACATTTTTTGGTCATTTTAACAACAACCGAAGACTCCTTAGAATCATAGAAACTTTGACGCACAAAATCTTATCCAGCTCTGGAGAGGCAGCCTGCAGTGACGGAAAAGATAAAGAACATGGTCCGGGGCGCCTGGGTGGCGCAGTCGGTTAAGCATCCGACTTCAGCCAGGTCACGATCTCGCGGTCCGTGAGTTCGAGCCCCGCGTCAGGCTCTGGGCTGATGGCTCAGAGCCTGGAGCCTGTTTCCGATTCTGTGTCTCCCTCTCTCTCTGCCCCTCCCCCGTTCATGCTTTGTCTCTCTGTGTCCCAAAAATAAATAAAAATGTTGAAAAGAAAAAAAAAATTAAAAAAAAAAAAGAACATGGTCCTTAATAAGACCTGAGTTCAAGCCCCAGTTCCATCTCTTCCCAGGGCAGGACGACCCCCCCCCCCCCGCCCCCACCCCAACCTCTGCTTCTTTTTCTGTAAGAGAATGTGCAGGTATGTTATGGAGATTTTCAACGAGATAGTGTCAGAAAGGACTTTGCTCATTGTCCCAGTTAGAGTTCTAAGTTAAGGTGAAGGAAATGTATTAGGATGATGGGAACTAAGAGAGAGCTGGAAGATTAAGGAATGCCCCTCCCCAGAGCACTAGCCACAAGCAGCAGCAGGAGCCGCAGTAACATCCAGGGAGTAAGACAAGGGAATGAAAACACGAAAGCCATTTTCAGTCCCATGGCAGTTACTTACCTGGAGGAGAGATGGTCATCCTATCAACACCCAGATCTTTTCCCCAATCAGATAGCCAATTCCCCAAAGAAAATTGAGATTCTTTTAGGAAGGGGAGAGGAGGCTAGATGGCCAAAAATCAACCAATGCATGCAGAGGTTCTTGGTGCTAATTTCTTTCCTTGAATCTTTTGATTCAAGGTATGAAATTAAACATACCTACTTCACGTAAAATACAACAGTCACTACACAGAATGACCCCGTTCCTCTGTCTGCCCAAATCTTACTATCCTTTAAAGTTCTATAAAAACACCACCTCCTGTCTGAAACTTTCCTCCACCATCCCAAACTACAAGGCTTTCCTCTCAGAACACCTCCAAGCCACACTCACTCCAACACTGAATGCACACTACCAGCTAATTGCAACCCCTGCTATTTGTGTGGGTGTGTGTGCGAGACAAAAGCCTTAACAAACAGGAGGTAGCTTTAATATGTGTGATCAGTGTTGCTACTTTTCAATTACATTCTATTTTTTTTAATGCTGATGATACTAAATTGATTTCATAACACACCGATGAGTTGTGACAGTTTGAAAATCACTGACCTAGTGGTGGGAAGGAGGCTATGGGTTCAGAGGAACAAGATTTGAGACCTGTCTCTGTCACTCAGATGTGTGGGCTTGAACAGGTCACTTTACCTCTCCGAGCCTCAGATTTTGTCAACTGGGAATCATAACCGTTTCCTCTATCTAAAATAACAATGACATGATGCACAAAAAGTATAAAACATAGTGCCAGGAACACAGTAATGCTAGCTATTGTTAATATTAAATACTTAATAAACAGTAGAATTGGAATCAAAGTGTAGAAAACTGTGAAATGGGAAGAAAAAGAGAAATGTAAGCCCAGACATGATAATTTAACATTTTTCTTCAAATGGACATGAATTTTTTATGAGCCTTGGGTGACAGCACTACTGAGACAGAATTTTCTGTTGTTTTTTTTTTTGTTTGTTTTGTTTTTTTTGTTTTTGTTTTTTTTTTTGCCAGATTATCTGAATTGTTCTCTTTCTTGGACCATTTTAAAGAAAGCGACCTGGGGTTTGGATTTTTCAATCAGGTTATAAACTTCCCCTCTGGTACATTTTCTTCCTTCCCATTCTCCCCATCCACATGGCCCAAATCTTTTTCTTTTCTTATTCTCCATTTCACTGTGGGTATCATAATCTACCTAGTTCCTCAGAATAGAAACTTGGCCTCACTCCTCCACAACCCAGTCTCCACCCTGAACAACAAATCCTGCCAATTCTACCTTTAAAGGATCCTTGGGACCCATCACTTCCTCTGTATTCTCCTATTATGTAGGCTCCTATTATGTATGGTCTTTCTGACTATCTCCCCCACCACAAATCCACTTTCTACCATGCTCCCTGAGTATTCTTCCCAAAATACGGATACATTTTTTAAAAAAAATTTTTTTTTTCAACGTTTATTTGTTTTTGGGACAGAGAGAGAGACAGAGCATGAACGGGGGAGGGGCAGAGAGAGAGGGAGACACAGAATCGGAAACAGGCTCCAGGCTCTGAGCCATCAGCCCAGAGCCCGACGCGGGGCTCGAACTCACGGACCGCGAGATCGTGACCTGGCTGAAGTCCGACGCTTAACCGACTGCGCCACCCAGGCGCCCCCAAAATACGGATACATTTTTATGTAACTATTGTGTCCCCGACTTCTGCCACCAGCCTGGATTGATACATGATCCGTGGTTCTCGGTAGCCTACAGAATAATCTCCGAATTTCTTAGTGCTACATCCGGGGCTCCCTATGAACTAATCCGTGGCTGATTTTCATCTTCATCTCTGGCTGCCCGTGAACCTTCAGGCTTCTTCCAACCTCATTCAGTGGATGAACCACACTCGTAAGCCTCTGTGCCCTCCTAACATACTGTTCCCTCAGCCTAGAGTTCTATTCTCATTTCTGTATGGAAAACCTCTATGTGTCATTCAAATCTTAGTCCGTCCGTTATTCAGTAATATTTACAGAGCACATAAATGCTCAGAAGTTCTCCTCAGCAATGGGAGCACGAAGATGAAGAAAGAGAGCTCTCACCCTCAGGGAGCTCTGTCTGAAGGAAGAACTGTAAAGCCCCACGGAGGATTAATCACTCTCTTCCCTATGCTATCTAAATACTTTATACAAAACTTTTAGTGAGGCATTTATCACATTATAGCCTAGCTCTATGCTATGTATATATGCTCCTTATCAGATAAATAATACGCCTCAAAACCAGGGAATATCTCATATTCTTGCAATCCCCAAATCCATTCCAGAGCCTGAAACTCCATAAATAATGTCTGCTCTAAGAACGAAAGTATAAACTATGTAAATGGAAGAGTTTAATCTCAGATTGATTTCAGCAGGACCCATATCACCAAGTACAGGTCAGCTGTTTATTTAAGTCTTAACTCTGGTGAAAGAAAGGGTGGAAAAGACAGATGATGTATGTATTTTAGAAACGATCGCGTTTTATATTCCACACGATTTTTCTTCTTTCCTCTGTCCGTTATTCAGTTCTTAGGATTGTGGAGGGGCTGGGCAGGGAGGAGATATCCACTCCAAATGTGGCCAGATAAGAGGTACAGGCCCTGAGAGAAACATTAACCTAATATGTATTATTGGATCATAAGTCTTAAAAGACTGCTAAGATTCATGTAGAGACGGTCTGGAATTCCCGTTATTGTTACCGCTAATGATAACGTCAGTATCATGCGGCACCTGGGTGCCTCAGTCAGTTGAATGTCCAACTTCGTCTCAAGTCATATTTCACAGTTTGTGAGTTCGAGCTCCATGTCAGGCTCTGTGCTGACAGCTCAGAGCCTGGAGCCTGCTTCAAGATTCTGTGTCTCCTTCTCTCTCTGCCCCTCCTATACTCACACACTGTCTCTCTCTCTTTCTCAAAAATAATAAATAAACATTAAAAGAATTAAAATTTTAAAAATGTCAGTATCATGTCAGTAGGATTTTTTTTTTTTTTAATCTCAAACTACAATAATTATAATTTACTTGACTGTTGGGCTGCATTCCTCTAATGTGTTAAAACCAGATTAATCAGAACATTCAAAAGATAGCCTGAAATTTTCAAAGGCCTTCTCCCCCCAGGGTCTCAAAATGTATTAACGGTATCTGCTTTTTTTTTAAAAAAAAGTAAAATTTCTTATAGAATTAAGAGTCCAGCAGGGCGCTGGGTGGTTCAGTCGGTTGAGCCACCGACTTCCACTCAGGTAATGTTCTCATGGTTCTGTGGTTTGAGCCTGCGTCAGGCTCTGTGCTGACAGCTCGGAGCCTGGAGCCGGCTTTGGATTCTGTGCCTCCCTCTCTCTGGCCCTCCCCCGCTCACGCTGTGTCTCACTCTCTCTCTCAAAAACAAATAAACATTAAAAAAAATTTTTTTAAAAAGAATTAAGAGTCCAGAAATAAATCCATACATCCACGGTCAACTGATTTTTAGCAAGGATGCTGAAACTACTCAATGGGAAAAGAATAGTCTCTTAAATAAATCATGCTGAGATAAGTGGGTATCCACATGCAAAAGAAGGAAGATTGACTCTGCCTCACATCATATACAAAAATTATCTCAAAATGGACCAAAGACATACAAGTTTTAAAAAGAAAACATAGGGATAAATCTTCATGACCTTTGATTTTGCAAAAGATTCTTACTTACTACACAAGAGCATGAGCAGCAAAACTAAAAATAGATGAAATAGATTTAATCAAAATTAAAAACTTTTGTGCATCAAAGGACACTTTTTGTGCATCAAGAAAATGAAGATAATCCACAGACTGAAGAAAATATTTGCAAATTATTATCTGATAAGGATCTAGTATCTAGAATATAAGAATTTTTATAAAACTTTTTTTTTTTTTAACTGAGCCACCCAGGCGCCCCTAGAATATAAGAATTTTTATAATTCAACAACAAAAAGTCAAACATGCGGGGGCACCTGGGTGGCTCAGTAGGTTAAGCGTCTCACTTCAGCTCAGGTCATGGTCTCATGGTCTGTGGGTTTGAGCCCCGCCTCGGGCTCTGTGCTGACATCTCAGAGCCAGGAGCCTGCTTCCGATTCTGTGTCTCCCTCTCTCTCTCTCTCTGTCCCTCCCCTACTCGTGCGCTCTCTCTCTCTCTCTCTCTCTCTGTCTCTCACTCTCTCTCAAAAATAAACATTTAAAAAAAATAGTCAAACAAGTCAATTTAAAAAATGTGCAAAGGACTTGAGTACACATTTCTCCCAAGGGAAATAGACATACAAACGGGCAACAAGCACATGAAAAGATGTCAACATCATTATTCGTTAAGAAAATGCACATGAAAACCATAATGAGATACCATTTCACACCCACAAGGTTGGCTATCCTTTTTTTAAAAAAACAAAAATAAAAGAGTGCGGGAGTTGGTAAAGGTGATGTGGAGAAGTTGGAACCCTCATACTTTGCCAGTGGAAATGTAAAATAATGCAGCTGCCATGAAAAATTATTTTGTGGTTCCTAAATAAGTGTATTAGGGTTCTCTGTAGGAAAAGAATCAATAAATTTATTTTAAAGAATTGGCTCACATAATATGGAGGCAGATAAGTCCGATGATCTGCCATCTGTAAGCTGGAGACCCAGGAAGGTACATAGTGTAATTCAGTCTGAGTCTGAAGCCCAAGAATAAGGGTAGCTGATGATGCTGATTCTAGTCCTGATTTGAAAGCCCGAGAACTATGGGGCGCCTGGGTGGCTCGGTCAGTTACACGTCTGATTTCGGCTCAGGTCATGATCTTACAGCTTGTAAATTCAGACCCTGCATCAGGCTCTGTGCTGACAGCTTGGAGCCTGGAGCCTGCTTCAGATTCTGTGTCTCTTCTCTCTACCCCTTCCCCACTCTCTCTCTCTCTCAAAAATAAGCAAATATTCAAAAAAAATTTTTAAGGAAAGCCCAAGAACTAGTAGCACAGAGAATAAGGAAAGATCAACTTGCCAGGTTAGTAGCCAGGCAGGAAGAACCAAATTTTTCCTTCCTCCCCGTTTTTGTTCTATTCAGGCCCTCAATAAATTGGATGATGCCCCCCCCCCCAGATTGAGGAGGGCAACCACTTTACTGACTTTACCAATTCAAATGCTAATTTCGTCCAGAAACAGCCTTAGAGACGCCCTCAGAAATAACACATAGACAAATATCTGGGCAACCTGTGGTCCTGTCAAGTCGACACATAAAATTAGGCATCACAATAAGTCAAACATAGAATTACCATAAGACTGAGCGATTCCACTCCTGATAGTTAAACAAAAGAATTGAAAACAGGTGTTCAAACAAAAACTTTTACAAGAATATTCACACAGCACTATTCACAATAGCCAAAAGATAGAATCAACCCAAATGTCCACCAGCTGATGAGTGGATAAACAAAATGTGGCATATCCATACAATTGAATAGTATTCAGTCATAAAAAGGAATGGAGTATTAATTCATACTACAGCATAGAGGAACCTCGAAAACATTATCCTAAATGAAGGAAGTCAGACACAAAAGGCCACCTGTTGTATGGTCCCATTCTTATGAAACGTCCAGGAGAGGCAAATCCATAAGGACGAAACATAGATTAGTGGTTGCCAGGGTGTGGAGGCAGAGAGGGGAACAGAGTGACTGCCTCATGGGTCCAGGGTTTCCTTGGGGGTGCAGACAATGTCCTGCAGCTAGACAGAAGTGATGCTGCACAACATTGTGAATGGTGTCACTAATGTCACTAATGATAAATTTTATGTTATTATCCTGCAATTCCAAGTTCAACCTGAAGCTGCTGTAGAAAGATTCTGTCCCTGTGATCTCAGGGGAAAACATAGTCCTCAGCCACACACCTTTTGCCACCTATATGGCAACCCAATTGTCCTGTGCATAACAATTCTAAGAACTGCTAACAATTGTGTGCCAGGAATCTTTTTTTATATCTTAAACACTTGCAAAACTCCTGCCGTGTGATTACCTCTGTATTAGACTGGAGACATCACGGTGAAGAAGACAAACGAGAAATCTACTAGCAAAGAGCTTAAGTCGTGGAAAGGGGACGGACAGGAAATAAACAAAACAGATAATTTCACAAGCATCCGGGGTAATGGGGAAAATGAACCAGAATGACATGATGGAGAATGACAGAGGAGGAAGGGAATCTGCTTGAGTTGAGACACAGCCTGAATTCAGGAAGGAGCCGGCTGGGAGAAGAGCTTTCCAAGCAGAAGGAACTGCATGTGGAAGAGTCTGGGCTTATTCAGACTAGCGTGGCTGAAGCAGAGGAGGTGGGAACTGCAGGCATAAATCAGATCCGGTAAAACCTGTTAGTTATTGGGAAGCCATCATCAAGTTTTAGGCAAAGGAACCCATGATCTGATTGGTGCATTCTTATTTTTTTGTTTATTGATTTATTTTGAGAGAGAGAGAGAGCACACGCCAGTGGGGGAGGGGCAGAGAGAGAGGGAGAGAGAGAGAGAGAATCCCAAGCAGGCTCTACATGGTCAGCGCAGAGCCCAACTCGGGGCTCAGGCTCACCAACTGTGAGATTGTGACCTGAGCCAAAACCGACAGTCAGACGCTTAACCTACTGAGCCACCCAGGTGCCCTTGATTGGTGCTTTAAAAAGCCCTCCCCGCCCCCCACTCTGGCCATTGTGTGGACAACACTCTGTAAGGACGCAGAATGAAAGCAGGGAGACAATTGTGTTAGAGTCCCCGTGAGAGGCAGTGGTGGCTCAGAGCTTCGTGGGAGCAGCAGAGGTGGGGGAAGAAAAACAAAACAAAACAAAACACCCAAGATTCCTCACCCTGTCCCCTGCCTCCCATTTTTTGGCCACTTTTGCCTTTTGGATATCACCTGCAATGCCCTTCCCTAAACCCAGCCTCAGTACCCTACCCCAGCATGACTTTCCGGCCAGCACCTTGTCAGGACCTGTCCTGTCCCAGTCTCCTTGCAGGGGCTGAAGGGCAGAGGTCTGAAAAGACCCAGGACAAAACACAACAACAAAAATACAAGAAAGAACAATAGCCTGAGATGTCTTCTATTTTCCAGAATGTGGGCTGTTACAAGTACGTTAGTGCCGACCCTTCCTGTTTATAAAAGGAGGTCCTGCAGTTCAAAGCAGGGCTTGCTTTAAAAAGAGGCAATACGAACGCCCCTGCACACACAATGGGAGCAAAGGCTCTTGGCTTTGTCATTATTCCATGCAAGGTAATCCCTCAAGGGCACAACACCCTACCTTTGAGAGTAGTTTATCCCATTGTGAATGGTAAACCCCAGACTGGGTGCCCAGATTCCGGGTCCCCTCTCTTTTTCCCACTATTCGTCCTCGAAGACTAGCTTAGGGAACTGAACCCGAGACGCATAAAGTAGACACGGAATCGAAATTAGACAAAGAATTTGAATGAAGGGAAAATGACACCTGTCAAGATACATGCCTTGGAAGACAAAATTCACACTTCACCCTCTGCACGGAAGGCCTGTGGTCTTCAGGAAGATGCCTCACACAGATTGCATGTTTAAAGAAAAATACAACTTTGGTGTAACAAGACATCAAAAGCCTAAAGAGTCAGATTTGGGAGCTTTTGTGTGATGAGAGAAAGCTGGCAGCTATAGGAAGCTTTGATTATTCTTGTTTCAAAGGGTGTAACAGTTGGAAAGGAAGAAAGGCCTAAAGCCAGAGAGCTACAGTGGACTGTTGAAGCATTCAGAGCCTGAACAAGGGCCCCCCTAAGTTTTCCTAATTTAAAAGCCAATGACCAGACAGCACGTGCAGGCTACTGAGTAGAAGCCGCAGTCATCTTAGCAAACTGTCTTAATAGAATAGAATTTACCGGCAGGTTAACCTGACATACATAGCTAATGGAGTGCATAATCATGACTGTGCTTTGGAGTAATTAGGCATAAATGGTAAATAGTTTACATAATTAAGTGTAACTGGTGTTACTGTTACATAACTGAACACATTTTAGCTTTTCTTTTCTCGCCTGAAGTTTTCCAGCATCCATACTGCTGCTGGCGGGGCTGAGAGTTCCTGACACTCGCGCTGAAGGATCACCATCCTAAGAACGCCCAAACCCCTGGGTGTGTGAATGTCCACAGTCTCTCCTTCTGCTCCTCCTAAGTCTTGAAGTCTCCCTTGTCCTCCAGCGAGGGTCCTCCTGGGGCCAAACAGGTATTTGGAGCTTTATCATGCAGAAAGAGAAAGAAGGGAAGGAAAGTGATACACAGACTAGGGCTGAGAAGTGGAGGGAAGTTTGTGGGGGTAACTGCGGAAGTGCTATGGAAGGGAATTAGCTAGACAATGCACAAAGGAGGCATTCTTTCACAAGTGTTCCGGTGACCCACTATGGCATCCAGAGTTGCACGTAAAACCCTCAAGTTATTTTGAAATTTCTCCCAATTGCTGGATATCATTATTATCTGTTGCCAAGACACATCTCTGAAACTAGATCACATGAATCACGAGACTGTAAGTGTGTTCGTTATTATCATGGTCAAACACTGATGCAAATACATTTTGAAGTCCACCATCACTTAAATTCCATTTTCTGTAATTCCCATCCTACGTGTCAGGGCTGAGGACCACTGTGCTGTATCCAATGTTACTCTGCCGGTCTCTATCAATTGAGGACTTGCTTTATTACACATGGGGAAGGACTTGTGCATATAAAAGACTATTTACAACTCTTTGGTTGATTATAACCGCGCAAGTCATAAATACTAAAGCCTAGGCTTTCTCATGCCTTTGGGCTCATGTTATAAATCGTGCCAATCTATTTAAAACTCTAGCAATTCTATCTCAAAAGAAAAATATAACTTCTGCTTTTCTTTTGTATTCGATTTAATTATAAATGTAACAGATTAAGTCCCACTAAAGGGTACAAACCATTTATAAATTAGTTAAAATATCTTTAACATTTTGTGATCGTTTTTGATGTGTCGGTTTGACTCGGCTGCAGTCTTCCAGTTAATTAGCCAAACATTAATCTAGGTGTTGCTGTGAAGGGATTTTGCAGATGTAATTAGCACCCGTATTCAGTTCATTTTAAGCAAAGGAGATTATTCTGGGTGAGCCTGACTTA
Source organism: Lynx canadensis (assembly GCF_007474595.2). Lineage (NCBI taxonomy): Eukaryota > Metazoa > Chordata > Mammalia > Carnivora > Felidae > Lynx > Lynx canadensis. The sequence goes on from NC_044315.2 coordinate 44,496,192, forward strand.
GGCAGTTAGAAGGCCTTAAAAGCACGGCTGAGGCTTTCACAGGAGGAAAAAAGAAATTCCTCCTCCGGACAAAGATGTGGCCCGTGTTTATGGAGCTCCAGCCTACTCAGGTCACGATCCTCTCCCCTAACGACCTGCTTTACAAACTTTGGATTTGCTCAGCCAGCCCCCACAACTGCACAAGCCAGTTTCCCTGTGATAAATCGTACACCAACATACACACATGCATATACACACACACCTCCTACTGGATCTGCTTTTCAGACTCAACTCTAACTGACACGCAATTCAAATCTGGTACAGCTGAAACTCTCAGACTTCAAATACCACCAGGGTATTTACAGAGCAGGGCAGACTTAGAAACCCTACAAATAAAATTTCTATTCATCGAATAAAAGAAATTTTTTACATAAGAAAAAAGGTTTTCTTAAACATGCAACAAGGTTTCCAAAACTAGTCATATTCTTACTTTTTTTAATTAAAAAAATTACAAATCTAATAATAACATTGCAGATTAAAATCACAAAGCAAGGACAGCAGGTAATCTCAACTTTCAAATTTTCTTAACATTTCAAATAACTTAAATAACAAAACTAGAGATTAGGAGAATTGTTTTCAATTTTTTTCCAAAGACATAAAAATAATAACTGTAGGTTTAATGTACTTCATTGTGTATATGTGTGTGTGTGTGTGTGTGTGTGTATTTGTGTAAGTTGCCAAAGCTATAATGTTACTTGTAACTCTTTAAAGATCATAAAAGAAAAACTGAATTTGAATCAGGGTAAATAGCTTTATTTTTTTTTAAGTTTATTTATTTTGAGTGATGGATCAGAGAGAGAGGGAGAGAGAGGATCCCAAGCAGACTCTGTGCTGTCAGCATGGAGCCCAATGTGGGGCTTGAACCCACGAACCGTGAGATCATGACCTGAGCCAAAATCAAGAATCAGACACTTAACCAACTGAGCCACCCAGGCTCCCCGGGGTATATTTACTTTATAATTCAGATGAATGGTACAAACTGACATAAATCTCAGCCAGCCTCAGATACATTCAAGAGACAATTTTACAGATGTGTCAGAGAAAGTTTTAAAGACAAATACTTACGAGATGTATGTGAATGTGAATATTGGTTTAACCTAATAGGGTAAATTCTGCTTGAACCTTCCCTGTTTTGACAGAGGGGAAACTTCCAAAAAACTGGAGGTGTCTGAAGTGAAGAGAAGGGGATATCAATTCAAAACAAAACAAAACAAACAAAAAACCAGGGCAGAAATTAGGCAACTAATCTAATGATGGGCACATACTGGGGTAATAGAGAGCAAGAAGGTAGTTAAGAAAGCTTTGTATAGAAAAATTGGTAGGGCAACTGGGTGGCTCAGTCAGTTGAGTGCCTGGCTCTTGGTCTTGGCTCGGGTCATGATCTCACGATTCATGAGAATGAGCCCCTGCATTGGGCTCTGTGCTGACAGCATAGAACCCGCTTAGGACTCTCTCTCTCTCTCCCTCTTTCTCTGCCCCTTCCATACTCCTTCCCTCTCATTCTCTCTCTCTAAAAATAAATAAATAAACATTAAAAAAAAAATTAGGGATGCCTGGGTGGCTCAGTTGGGTAAATGTCCAACTTTGGCTCAGGTCATGATCTCACGTTTTGTGAGTTCGAGACCCGCGTCAGGTTCTGTGCTGACAGTTCGGAGCCTGGAGTCTGCTTCACATTCTTTGTCTCCCTTTGTCTCTCTGTTCCTCCCCCACTCATGCTCTGTCTCTGTCTCTGTCTCTCTCTCAAAAATAAAGAAATATTAAAAAATGTTTTTTTAATAAAAAATTAAAATAAAAATAAAAAAGAGAGGGAAGACGGAAAGAGAAAGAAGGAAAGTAGAAGAAAAAGAAAGTAAAAAAGAAAGCAAAAGAAAGAGAAAAAGGAAAAGAAAGAGAAAGAAAGACAAGAAGAAAGAGAAAGAAACTTCCAAAGGTGAGGAAGAGGGGTCTGAGGTAGTGGAGGCCAGCAGGCTACTTCAGGAGAGGCAAGGCCACTAGAACTCCAAGAAAGGAAATGAAGAGAGGCCTAGGTTTAAAGAATCTAATAGAATTTTGCACGAAGCCTGAGAACACAGATGTAGAGACCAGTGGGGATGAGAGCAACTGAAGATGTGAGAACATTGGAGAAGAGGGAAAAGGGAGAATCTTCAAAAGTGTTATTAGGTTCCCTTTAATTTCCTTTGAAAAATTCAAACAAAGCCCAGAACTGCATATTAATGATTTTTACTCACAGGACTGTGTGTCGAACTACACCCGCATGCTGAGTCTGGGCCACTAGGCAGCCTGGGATTGATTCAGATCACGTATCTTAGAAAGTGATGCACTAAATTCTTAGATGCAGAAATGGAGAAGAAGATTTTGTGTTGCTTGCCAAAGTACAGATATCAGCCACTTTTCCAACAGAGTCGGTCCTCTTTACGAGGATCATCTCTTTCCTTTTATTCAGGGATAAGAAACTGATCTGCCTTTTGTAAGTTTATATACTTTTCAGGCACTACATTATGTGGGTTTCAAAGAAAATTTGTAATACTGGTGGGTGTGTCCATCTCTTCAATCATTCATTTGGCAGACATCTGTTAAGAAGCTACTGTGTGCTCAGCTACCGTGCTAGATCCTGAGATTGGGGAGATAAAACACAAACTTTTCCTTTGAGAAGCATGTAGCCTGGTGCACTGGGAATTGATTCTTCCAATCCTTTTGGAAATTGATTCAGCAACCACCATTAAAAAGTATACAAATTTCGGCGCCTGGGTGGCGCAGTCGGTTAAGCGTCCGACGTCAGCCAGGTCACGATCTCGCGGTCCGTGAGTTCGAGCCCCGCGTCGGGCTCTGGGCTGATGGCTCAGAGCCTGGAGCCTGTTTCCGATTCTGTGTCTCCCTCTCTCTCTGCCCCTCCCCTGTTCATGCTCTGTCTCTCTCTGTCGCAAAAATAAACGTTGAAAAAAAAAATTAAAAAAAAAAAGTATACAAATTTCACTTGCCACAATAAATCCATTCCCAGAAGTTAGACCAAATGAAATATTGTTTTAATTTTTATTTTTAATTAATATCCATTTAATTTAAAATTTTAAGGTTTTTTTTTCCTTTTTAAAATTTTATTTGAGAGAGAGAGAGCACGCAAGTGGGAGAAGGGCGGAGGGTGAGGGAGAGAGAATCTCAAGCAGGCTCCATGCTCGATGAGCCTGATGCGGGGCTCGATCCCACAACCTGAAGATTATGACTTGAGCTGAAATCAAGAGTCAGACCCTCAACCGACTGAGCCACCCAGGCACGCTATAAAATTTAAAATTTTAGCTTTAGTCAGACAGATTCCGGCTCAAACGCTGTTTCTGCCACTTACTAGACTATTGCCTAGCTCCCCTGGGCAGCACCACTCGAGATACGTAGATAACAATTCTAGCACATTGAGTCATTATAGGTATTCGCTGAGATAACACGCATTTCACTTATCATTGTGCCTAGGATACGGAGGATGCCTTATAAACAATCCTGTCTCCCCTTAAGAGGTAACCACAGAAGGGTTACAGCTACACAGAAACCTAGAAGCATGCAAACAAGGCTGGAAAAACAGGTGCTCAAACAATCTTGCTAAGTTGATACGGTTGCGGGGTTGGTTTTTGTTTTCCCTAGAATGTTTTTCTGCAGATGAAACTGTGAGCTCCAAATTCTACTCCTATATCTCATTGTGTTGGGGAATGTGACTGTTTTTCTTTTTCCAAAGGCAAGTGACATTTTGAAGCATAATAAGGAAAGAGCAACATTTCTTGGTTTTCCATGCATTAATGGGGTTGGGTATTCAGCAGCACTACATTAGCCATGCATTTATTTGCAACTCAATAAACATTTATTGAAGATCTATGATGGGCCAGACACTGGGCCAGGAACTCGGCATTCAGATTGAAATGACGTGATTCTTGCCCTCAAGGGGTCTATTTCTGGCATTTACGGACAAATAAATCTATTATTACGGAACAAGTAAATCCTACCACAGAGTTATGCCTAGTGTTACCACCGGAGCCTGGAGGGGAGACATCTAAACCAGACTGGTTAGAGGAGGCTTCCCAAGGTGGTGCTTAAACTGAGCTTTGAAGGATGATGAGGAGTAGCTAAATAAAAAGCAGAGGAGCCATTCCAGGAAGAAAGAAAAGTCTATGCAGAGAAAGGGCACGAGTGATCATGGACGCCAGAAACAATCACTCCACACTTAACGTTTACATTACGTTCTCTGGAATTGTTCTTTAGATGAATTGAAACCAATGTTCTCAATTACGAAGTTTTCTCACGAGAGAAGAAAGGAAGGCTTACCTCTGAAATTACCTCACAGTCTTCACCACGCTGCTCCTTGACTGTGGCCTCTCTCCAAGGCACATAGAACAATAGCAATGATTCAGGAGAGCAGGGAGACAGGGCCTCTCCTAAAAAAGTCATTTTCTTGGCCTTACGAGTCTGGCATAAGATGGGCTTCGCTGAAAGAACCAACGGCACTGAATTTTTACCCAAAATGCATCTGCACACCTTTCCCCTTAATGCCAGCTCACCTCCTATCCTGAACTTTCCATTTGCGTGAAAGGCTAGAAGGGGAGATGGGCAAATTGAGCACCACTGGTCAAAACGGTGTGTTTGATTATAATTGAGATAAACCTCTCTGATCCATTGACATTATAGTAAGTAGAGTCACATCAGACACAGGGCTTAGTTCTGAAGCTTAGATAGGAGGCACAGTAGTATGGTCAAAAGTACTCTTGAACATCCCATAAGCCACCACGAAGAATAATGTGCATGTTTTGTCTTGATGACCCTGTTTAGTACTGTGTGTGTATAAATGTATAATGCATAGAATCGTGTGTGTGTAGTATAATGCATATCATAAATGGCATATAGGCAAAATTTATATTTAAGGCCATATTTAAGGCATTTTCATGTTAATTTTTTAAATTTTAGATAGAGTGTGCACACAAGCAGGGGAGAGGGGCAGAGGAGAGAGAGAGAGAGAGAGAGAGGGAGAGAGAGAATCCCAAGCAGGCTCCACACTAAGCATGGGCTCAATCCCATGACCCTGGAATCATGACCTAAGTTGAAATCAAGAGTCCGATGCTCAACTGACTGACCCACCCAGGTGCCCCTCATATTAATTATTTAAAAGAGTATTTGTATGTAAAAACTTAAGCATGTGATGGGTCCCCATTTTATAAAACCTTATTCAATACTTCACGCCAGTCCAGGCGCCTAGGATTTCTTACAGGCCTAAGGAATTTATTCTAGAAGAGAGAGCACTAGACTTATGATCAGAACACCTGGGATCAAGTCCTGCCACTGTCACTTACTGATAAAGAGGGCCTAAGGATTTACAAATCTAAGCCTTTATAAGGTTTGTCCAAGATAGTCTTGGAAAATATTCATGTCTGTATTTGATATTTAATGTGCTAACACCATGCACCAGAAATGGTAATAAAGGACTCACGACTTCGATCCCTTTCTATACATAATAAAATTCAACCAGGGACCTTTTGATTTCCCTTGGGTATCTTCACTCACTTTCTCATTCGCTACTCAATACATGTTTAAACTATTTTTAGAGCTGACTATTTTTAAACTGTAACAAAATTTTTAAACAGAGTTGAAGCGGTTTCCCCACAACCTCATGTATGGAATGAAAGATCGCCACAGGAATCGTGACGCAGACAAGAAATTGACCACAGATTGTTTTTCAGAAAGCCAGTCTCATTCAGGATTGACAGTGACTGAGTCTCAAACTTAGCAAATAGTGTGCACGGCCAAGTTTTTAGCCTATGTGCCAAACTGCTACTAAGAGGAAAGAAAAAGGCGGAGACAGAGACAGAGAAATAGAGAATCAACACTGCCCCACCTGTTCCAGCCCTGGGGTTCCCAGAGCTTACGCATATCATCATCACTGTCACAGGTCCCCTAATCTGTGGAATCCCTGGGAACTCAGGAAAACCAGCCACCTTTTTATTTCATTTTTCAAAGATGGTAAACTAGGCTCTACGGGGGATTTCGAAGGTATCATGGGACTGTTTTCCAAATAATTCAGGCTCAATAAAACTGCTAAGTATGCTTTGTCATTGGATTTTTTTTTCAGATATGAGTAATTTTATCCATATGTTGCTCATTCATAAAAATTTCTACAATGCAGTTTAAGATTTTTAAAAGCCACTGGTTTTCCCAGGAGGTACTGGGGCCTACTTCATACTTTTCTAGAAACTATTTTTTAAGTCAAATGTCCAAACAGGCAGCTCTCTTCTCCTTACGAAATCTGGATCCTGAAACTTTAGGTGTGGGTTTGAAAACAGATTCCAAATGTTTTGCCTGTTATTTTGTGTGTAGACTTTTGGAAACTCGCTTTTTCAGGGCTCTCCTTATTCTGCTGCCCTGGAAGATTAACTTACCTCCTGCGGGCATGAGGTGACGTCTCTGTGTCAACACGAAAAGTCCTCCCCCATGCACGTGGTTCAAGTTCTAACCTCAGCCAAGTGGTGTCGCTCCCAGGTGAAGGCCCCATCCACCCCGCCAATTCAGAGGCTCTGCGTTGCTTTTGTCCTGTTTTCAACTTACATCTTCAAAAAGATAAGACCTGCCTAGAAATCTGTTCTCACCGCCACTTCTCCCTGCCTCATAGTCACCCTCCACTTTCTCTGGTCCAAAACCAACTGTGTAAGGGAATCCACTTCTATAATGCTCAATGCTGTGAAAGCTGAGAACTCAGGGGCTGAAAATACTTTGTCTTGGTTTTACGGGTCACTGTAGGGTAAGGCCAGTCTTTTCCCTACTTTGGGGGAGAAACTCTGCCACTGAAATGGAGGAGGCCTGAGGGAACCTCTGTTGAGTTTGTTAACCACTTAAGAGAAGACAAGAGACATGAAATCGTATATTCAGTGAATGAGCATGGACGGTTCACCACAGGGGGCAGGCAACTTCTTGTTGGGTGCATCTAAGTGACTGCCACTGATGTCGGTATTCACTGTGTGTAGTTCTAGTTCATTCCCAGCCCTGCCTCCTTTTATTTTGGAGCTAATGCCGGCTGCGTGTCTAGTTTTCAGTACGGTAAGATAGAATCAGCAAATCACACTTATGTGTTATCCTTTTCCAGGATTTTTGTTGGTTTTCTGTAGCAGCAATAGGTACCAACTCTTCCCACATATTGCCTTTTTTGCTGGAACATGTTGTATGTTGGGTGAAATTTTCTATAAAAAATAAAAATAAAAATAAAAAAAGCAGGACCTCAAGAGGAGACCTGTCTGGGTTAAAATCCCAGTGCCAGCACTCGCTTGGCTGTGTGACCTGAGGCAGGTCACATTAGTCCCTCGGTGCCTCAGTTTCCTCACCTGTAAAATGAGCATGACAACAGTACTTACCCAAAATATTGTAAACAAGGAATGAAATGAGGAAGTTAGAATAGGGCCTGGCCTACAGTCAAGCACTCAAAAATCATTGGCTTGACCAGAATCTCTTCTGTGTCACTAGCTTCCGTTCCCAGTTAGCAAATACTCTTCAGAGAATTCCCAGACACTTGTTTTAAGAGATGTATACTTTCTGTGTGTTTCCACCTGCCATTTATTCCACAAATATCTGTGGAGCTCTTGTCATGTGTCAGGCTCTGTGATAAGCACTGGGGTATTATTTTCTTCCCATAAAAATAAAGACTCAAGACTCATTTCTGTCAAATGGTAACAAAGAAAGCCAAATGCTCTCCTCTGCCCCTCCCCAGCTTCTGTTTGAATCAGTGTGCTGAGGCTAAAGAACTAAATTTGTCCCAAAGGATTCTCACACACCAGAGAACCATTAAATTAAAAAGCACTGGTGCTTCTGGGAGAAAAAGACTGGAAAATATCACCGCTTTGCATTAACAACATCTACCCAGCAGACCCAGGCTCCTGACCCGGCTAAGGAGCCCCTTTTGCATGGAAAGAGCCCATGCCACTGAACGAGACTAAGTGATGCGTTCCCATCCAGGTGTCCTGGGACTGATGTGTGCTGCTCATTAGTAGTAAATGGTAGCTACGTGTGGAAATCCCAGCATCCTGGAAAGAGAATACAACCCTAAGGAACCATAAATCACCTGCATTGATTCTGAAATTGACTGAGATGTGGCTAGAGAGTTGTTTGTTCAGAATTTAATTTGATTCACCAGCCATTGGACAGGCCTTTATTTGGTGTTAAACTGCTACATTTCCAGCTACTGAAGCTGACTCAGGTGTTCCCGAGTTTTTGTCTTTTTTTTCTCCCCCTCCCCAGATTTGTAGGCAAAGAGAGTGGAATACATTGCTTTCAACCCCTGCCTCTGCATGTGTTGAAAAGCACTCCAGTCAAGGGTGAAATACACTGATCAAGTGACACGGTAAACTGTAGTGCCTGCTGCATTGGTGAATTCACAGCTGGGTACAGCTGGATGTGGGTTAGGGTTGGCATCTTCCAATGGTGACCTTTCTATTTCTTTTTTTTTTGTTGTTTTTTTTTTTTTTTTAACGTTTATTTATTTTTGAGACAGAGGGAGGCAGAGCATGAACGGGGGAGGGTCAGAGAGAGAGGGAGACACAGAATCGGAAGCAGGCTCCAGGCTCTGGGCCATCATCAGCCCAGAGCCCGACGCGGGGCTCGAACTCACGGACCGTGAGATCGTGACCTGGCTGAAGTCGGACGCTTAACCGACTGCGCCACCCAGGCGCCCCGACCTTTCTATTTCTTTATGAAGACCAAGGCGCAGTGGAAAATACAGACCAGTGTATTTATAGCCATTGGATGTCCTTCCAATTGGCAGGCAAAAAAGAAAAATATGAGCCCCTTATTGCGAGCACTCAGTTAACTAGCCTTCTGAAACCCTGACCTCAGAATTTGTTACCTTCTGCTTTTACCCCCTTGTATCTCCTTCCATATTAGCTGCTCACTCTACCAAACCTGGGCTGAACCATCCCATGATAATGCTCCATGTCCAAGGTCATGGTGTTCCTCCTCTCCATCCACAACCCTTCCTGTCTTCCATTTCCTCATTCTGGCTAAGGCTATTTCTCTCCTGTTCCTTTACTCGCTCCCTGGCATGCTTTCAGCTGCATTGGCCTCCTCACTTAGCTTATGCTCTGAGGTCGGCCACATTCAGGCGACCTTCACTCATTCATCCCTTTAAAGTGCTTCTATATCCAAGTGGTAACATCCATGCGCCCCACTCTAGTGATCTGTAGAATGTGTTCCACTTCTGGGCCTGTTCCACAGGACTTGGAGGGAAGTCTTGAATTAACTGTCGCCAATTACGATGTGCCCACATATCAATCCTACCAGGCTCCCCCACAAAGCCACCTCCTTCTAGATGTCCTGCGTGACAGTCTCAGCCAGATATGACTTCCCCTGTCTGCTAATTCCCGCAGCTCTTTTCTCATGGACAGCTTACCTCCTTATGCCCTTTCGTGTTTCTGTTGTCTACATAATCTCATCTTCCCTGTAAGATTATGACTCCCTAAATGCAGGAATTATGTTTTATTCATCTCCGTCCTATTCCTTTGCTTTTTTGCCATAGTTATGTGTGTCTTGTTGAATCAATTTACACTGAGGAAATTGTCACTTGGCAATGCTGGTAATTTTCAACCTTTACATATTAGACATTCATAAACCAGTATTTTTATACATTATATTTGTATCAAGTATTTCTAAACATCTCTGTGCCATCATGGTAAAATTGCGTAGCTTGAACATTGAGAAAGAAGCTAAAATTGAGGAAAATCCCAACCCAATAAGAAGGAGAAATAACAGTCCTTCTGGAAAGAAAGGGGAAATCAAAGAGAATAAGAGGAAAGAGTGCAGAAATGTAAAGATACAGACTCCCCCAGGGTGCCAGTAGTTTGGGTGGGCTCAGTTAGAAATGAGAAACCTTAGATAAATTGGGGCAGAGGGTAGCAAAGAAGAAATCCTAACTTACTAAGGTTGTTCCATGTACTGCAATCCTTACAAAGACTTAATCCAACATGGAGTCACCTAGCAGTGGTGTGTAAGTGGTGGCTTATGGAATTAGATAGACAGAGTTTGAATTAGTATCCCAGCCTCCCTTTGCTCTCTAAGAATGGAAGAGAGCCACACATTCCTTCATGGCAGGAGACAGCCACAGCCAGCCTGAGAGACCCTAACCCAAAGGGTGCAGTGAACTAGAGCAGTGTTCAAGGTGAAATGGAAGATGTGGAAAAGACACAGAGAAGTGAAGAAAACTCAACCATAGGAGGTCACTGGGTCCTGAAAATGTAACATGCAAACATCAACTGTAGACAGAAGTTGGGGGCCCAGTGTCCAGATGTACAAGAGACATTCTCTCAAGAACTGCCTGTTCCTCCCCCAAGGGTACTCTCCCCTTTACCAAAGGGCTATCTACCTTTCTAAAAGAGATGAGGTTATCATTAATTAGGAAGCTTAAGTGTACCCTGCTCTACAGAGATATATACATGGAGATATGTTACCCATTTATGGGTACATAAATACACAAACATGTATGCATGTGTGTGTATGTGTGTGTGTATGTGCGTGTGTGTATGTATATACACATACACTGTCATGGAAAGAGACAGACAAGTTTCCTCCATCCCTACTTGAGGAGCCCAGTAAGCTCTAGCATGACAATACAAAGCTGTAGGCTGAAGGATCATGCTGGCCCTGAGACTGGCTTGGGGGATGAGGCTTGGATCTACTTTTCCTTTCCCTAGGAACAACTGGAGGCTGCCTCTGCCTCATCTGTGGCCACGCCAAAGCCTTTTTTACCTTTTGGATTGCCTATATTCAGGCAGTCAGTATCCACTCAAGATTAGCATTAGGAATTTTATGATTTTTCAAGTATCTGATATGTCCTTAAGTAGCTACGGGACCTTGAGCAAGTTTCCATGACTACACATTTCAGATCATCATTTCTATGACACGTAAGTATTATAATGAAGAATAAATACAGTATTTGTTGGATCTAGCATTATGAAATCAGAGTTACATTTCTTTCTTTCCTCTGTGTGCTACAAGTCTTGGCTGCTTCCTCCCATATGCTCTCTTCCTTATTCCTTTCCACTGTTTCTAGGAACTTGATCCCATAGTTATCCTTACTCTCTCCAGGACCATTCATGGTCATCTTTTTTGTTGTGGTTTTCCCCTTGATCATCTAACATGCCGTCATCTTTCGTATCCTGAATAACACTCTCTTGAGCCATAACTAGCCTGGCAGTGTCTCTTGTTTTCACTTCCAAAATCACTGTTAAGAGCATTCTACTACTTGCTGACTCTACATCACAGTCTCTAATCTCCTTACCAACCGTAATCTAGTTTATATCCTAACCATTCTACTTGGAAAAGCCCTTTCTCCTGATTCTCACTCCTAGGATTCTCATTCCTAAAACATTAAATACTTGAATCATGACACTTGCCTTTCTAAAAATGTCAGTGCCTTTTGGGTAAGTTCTTTTTGTTTGTTTGTTTGTTTTATGTTTTATTTGCTTTTGAGAGAGAGAGAGAAAGCAAGGGCTCAAGTGGGGGAGGGGCAGAGAGACAGGGGGACAGAGGATCCAAAGCAGGCTCTACACTGAGACAGGGAACCCGATGTGGGACTCAAACCCATGAACCATGAGACCTGAGCCAAAGTCCAATGCTCAACTGACTGGGCCCCCCAGGTGCTCCCTAGGTTAAAGTTCTGATTCTTCACTTAAGCATTCACCTTCCATGACCCCGATCTATCTTTCTGTACCTAAGATTGCCATAAAGACAAAATTAAAATGATTTTTTTTTTTGAGAGAGGGCTCAAGTGAGCAAGGGGCAGAGAGAGAGAGAAAGAGAGAGAGAAGCAGGACTCATGCTCACCCGAAGCAGGGCATGAGCTCACTTGACATGGGACTCAGAACTCATGAACCATGAGATCATGAGTCATGCTTAATGACTGAGCCACCCAGGAGCCCAAAATTAAAATAATTTAAAGAATTCCATGACCATCAAGTATAGACAGATTTGCTTACTATTCCTTTCTTAGAGATTCTTTTTTTTTTTTTAATTTTTTTTTTCAACGTTTATTTATTTTTGGGACAGAGAGAGACAGAGCATGAACGGGCGAGGGGCAGAGAGAGAGGGAGACACAGAATCGGAAACAGGCTCCAGGCTCTGAGCCATCAGCCCAGAGCCTGACGCGGGGCTCGAACTCACGGACCGCGAGATCGTGACCTGGCTGAAGTCGGACGCTTAACCGACTGCGCCACCCAGGCGCCCCTCTTAGAGATTCTTAATGTATATTATATTAAGGTCTCTGTGAGGAGCTCTACAGGAAAAAAAAAACTTATTCAACAAATAATTGCCTGCTTGCTAGTAATAGCCACGAAATACTTATTCTGATTACTATTTGACCCTATATAAATCTTAGCTCAAGTTCCTTTAAGGTACTAGAAAATACACTTTGGGCTATATATTTATATCATCTCTGAACCTGTTCTAGGACTTGGATATAGTATGTGCTTAACATGATCTGGAATGCTAGGTTATGTCCTATCATCAAAAGACATATGAACTTTTCTTGCTTTTTAAAAGAAATTATACCACACCTGTCTGAAACCAACAGAAAGCAATGAACTATAAAATCTCTATGACACAAATATTTTCTTTGACTGTCTCCAAGGCCTCATTGCTCCATAGGACTTGAAGAAGGAAAGAGTGGGCTTTTTTTTTTAACCACTCACTAGAGCCGGGAGTCAAGCTTCATTCAAGCACATGATCGCATGTAAGGTTCGTAACCCTATGAAACAGGCAAGATTATACACATCTTTATGGATGATAAACCGAGGCTCAGAGTCACCCACCAATTAAGTGACATTGCCTGTATTCAGATTCAGGTGTGCTGATTCTAAAAATCTTTGCTCTTTGCACAAAACTGAAGCTTTTACAAATAGTGAGGTGAGAAGAGACGTGTGAATGTTGTTGATGAAAAGGGAAGCAGGCCAAGATAAGAAAAACATTTGTTCGGTGTCCTGGGTGATAAGTCTTTGCCAAGAACATTACAAGGAGAAGAGACCATAGCTACCAGCTGCCAAGTCCCAGTGTTCGGCTGTTGGAGAACCACAAAGAAGGAAGACGGAACGAAGAAAGAGACAACAATGTGCTCAAATGGCCTCGGCTGCTGCAAAGCTCCCTGCCCTGGGGAAACATAGACGGTAAACTGTTTTTCTTGTGTTGACTTAATACTGATCACCCAGCATCATGAAGATTTGACCAGACTATGCCAAGCGGGTTGTCTCCTGCAGAAGATGATGAGAGAAGAAACTGAATTTCTATTATAGCCACAGACTGTGCTTTATGCTTTCCCCCATGGGTGTTTCCCACGCTTGCTACCAATTAAATCATGAGTAGTCACTGAATTCCATTTGAAGAATGAAGGAATGAATGAAAGAAAATGGATTTGTGTCAGAGAACTATTTAAATTCCCTACCTCCCCTTAATTAGTTACTGTAGTCTCACTGTCTAGGAGGAATCACGCATTTATAAGTAAAATTGTTTTGAAATTGGTATTCTGAGAATATAGCAACATTCCTTGTGGGTGGCTTAGTACATCAGTCATCAAAATGTCAATATGTCTACACATATGACTATAATATTTTGACGTTGCATTATCATAACACCTAGTAGGCACTCAACACTACCGTGCATTTTAACCTCAAAAGCAAATCAAACCATATCTTGTCAATTTACATAGATTGCAGGCTCCACTGATGGGAAACTCTCTCCCTGTAACGACACTGATAATGCTCCTTACATGTTACTTGGTGAGTAAAAGCAGCACAACGAGAAGAAAATAGCTTGGTGGCGGTGCCTCACTGGACATTAGGATGATGTGGCCAGAAATAAAATAAGAAACCCTTTGTTCTTGGTGTTTTCTGCAGAGGCTTCTTGGACCCTCTGTGAAGACCCAATTCTACATGGCTTTTTCTGCAAAATTACTGGCAGATAGGAACTTTTCAGCTAGCACATGTCAAAGCCTCTGCCAGGAATGTAAGCTGTACAATAATTTTTTTTATGTCTTTAGACACCTAGAACAGAAACCTTAAACACCCAAGTGTCAAAATAAGACAGATAACCCAATAAATTTGCTAGAGCAGGGACAGGGAAAAACAAACACAGCCTTCTGTTATACGGATGTCTTTTAACTCTCTCCGACCACTAGCCTGAAACCTTAGCCTGCCACACGTCTTTCCTGTCGAGCTGTTTATTTAGACTCCCGTAAAGCCTCTCGGCACCCATTTTTAATTTTCAGCTTGCTTCTTGTCAGCTTTCTGAAAAGCATGGCAAGACCCACTGTTTAACAAAAACAGACACAAATCAGGGAAGGGGGTAGATGGATGGCAGGAGCTGGTGGGTGCAGGCGCCTCCCAGCAAGTGTGAGAGAACCACATTCCTGGTCCCATTCGTTTGTAATTGGGTGCAAGGGTTGCCAGTCGAGGTCATTCAATCTTGCATGCCTGGGTTTAGCTAATGCCCATCCTTCATGTGGCATGTTCCGCATTCATTCATGAAACACTTTGTAAATGTTCTGCAGTGATGTTGGCAAGAAAAGGAATCTTCAGCAGCAGTTCATTTCATTCTGGTAGTTTCCTCGGCTTGATTAGAAGGCTTGAGGAAGCTGCAAGCAATCATCTTGTCCTTCTAAAGAGGAAAGATAATAGGCTTGAATTCAGAGATCATCATCAAGTAGTGTTATTTTTTTTTTTCAATGTAAGTGATAATCCACGAAGCCGCAATCATCGATCAAGTAATGGCACATGCGATGTGCCGTGCGTGGACCTATAGGTAGAGTGAACATATTCTGTGAACCAAAAATCAGAATTCAGAGTCTCACGTGAAATAACAATGGCAGGTTCCAGCTCAAGAGGTGGTTAGGGAAATGGAGTGTGGGTTCCTCAAGTGCTAGAATTTACAGGTAGTTTGATGACTTAAGAGGAGCCATGTTAAAGACTATTTAAAAGTGGGCTGCTTGCTCTGCAAAAGCAAGGCTTATAGTCTTGGCAGTTGTGGGAAATATAAGATATTTCATCTCTTCACTGTCTCTCAACTCTTTCTCCTATGCAGTTGGAAGCAATCTCAGTTTCCCAGGAGCCCATAGGCTCAGTGTATGCTTCCTTTATAGTATTCATTAATTTCTGCAGCGGATAGTAATTTATCCTATAATAATTTATCCTACAATTTATCCTAATAATACTATCTGCTATCAACATAGTGATTTTCTTAAAGTTGTAAGGGTTTGGGACATTGGTAGGCAAGAGAAGGAAAGGAAGAGGTTCTTAGAAAAACACCCAAAGGAAATTGCACCCCGATGCCACTGCATGTGTGTGTGCATGTAGGCATGTATGTGCATATAAAGGAAGAGGTGAAAATCTTGGATCATCTCCAACATACAATCCCACCCCACCACCAGGGTTAACCACTATTCGCATTTAAGGATTTTGTGTGTGTGTGTGTGTGTGTGTGTGTGTGTGCTTATTTTATCTGATCTATAAATATATATGTATGTATATGCATATATGTATATATCACACACACACAGCCACATATATGTGCTTTTCTTTTTCACAAAGATGGAATCCTGCTATACCTATTGGTGTACAACTTGTTTTTATAAGAGGATTTTTTATGTATACCTTGTCAAGCCAGTACATAATGTTCTATGTATTCTCTTTTTTTATTAAAAATTTTTTCTGAGGGTTGATGGGGGGTGGGAGGGAGGGGAGGGTGGGGGATGGGTATTGAGGAGGGCACCTTTTGGGATGAGCACTGGGTATTGTATGGGAACCAATTTGACAATAAATTTCATATATTGAAAAAAAATTTTTTTACATTTATTTATTTTTGAGAGACAGAGAGAGACAAAGTGTGAGCAGGGGAGGGGTAGAGAGAGAGGGAGACACAGAATCAGAAGCAGGCTCCAGGCTCTGAGCTGTCAGCACAGAGCCCAACATGGGGCTTGAACCCACGAACTGTGAGATCATGACCTGAGCCGAAGTTGGATGCTTAACCGACTGAGCCACCCAGGTGCCCCTCTATGTATTCTTTCTAATGGTTTCTTAATATGCCTAAATGAATTTACTGTTTTTATTTGACCAATCCCTCAAGTGAGATAATTGCTAATTTTTGGTATTATAAACAAGGCTGCAATTAACACCCTTGAATATATATTTTCACTGATTTGTGTAATTATTTCTGAAAGATAGATTCCTAGACATAGTAATGCTGATAAGTGGGCCTTGCCTTTAGTTATCAATTTATCAAAAGATAGAATTTGAGGTGGAAGGAGGAGGGATCATAGGCACCAGAAACACAGAAAGTCTGGTAAACAAATGTTGGCAGGGCTCATCCAAACACTACTGAGAGAAAAGGAAGTCTGGATCTCTGGTTCCATTGGCAAGGGATCTCTCTTAAGATATCAGTATCTCTAGCTTTCCTAAGTGGTAATTTTAATTTTAGGTAATAATTAGATAAATTTAGTAGTATCTACTTCTTAGAACTCACTCAGACATGCTCACTAAGCAGCATGATGAATACAATATGATTTCCCCAAAGATCTAACCTGAGAGAAAGTCAAATATAGGAAAAATGTAGATAGTAAGCTCTCTACCAGTCTGTGTTTTGGGTTCACGTAAACCCATCCCTGACAAATGGATTCTCCCAGCGTGCTCAGAAAATTGGTTTCTGAAATCTACAGAACCACCACCCTATGGGGCTTTTTGAAAGACATCCTTGTCATTAATATGGTCAACATCTCAACTCCCATTATGTATCTCCAGTTTCAAACTTGGATAGAGTAAGCTCCTAGAAGACAAGACCTACCTTTATTTGAGTTTGTCATCCCTACAGCTAGAGGGCAATGCCAGAGTGGACATCAGTTGCCATGTCAATTTCTCAATGTTCTTAACATCGAGATCTCCTGGTTCAGCCTCTTAACCACAACATAGATACTGCCTGCACCTGAGCCCACTGTCTTCAGTCTCATTCTCCTTGAAAGCACACAAAAATAGCATCCCACTGTTTATAGAGCAAAGTGCAATCCCTAAGGGCTGGCATTTAAGATTCAAGATCTGGATCCATCCCAACTTTGCAGTCCAATTTCTCACTATACCTTTTCATTTCCATCTCTAGGTCTCCGCTTCAGTTGTCTCCACCTGAAATACCCTTCCGTTCCCACTTCCCTCTCCTTGAGAATCTAAAACATAGATCATAGGAATAGAAATCTAATACACTGGTAAGATAGAAGGTATAAATATTTCCCTGATGGACAGGGGCTTCCATAATAAAATAAAGGCTGATAAGGCTGGGAGATGTGCGGGGATGGGGAAAAGTCTTGGACCCATTAGCCACATGGGCCTATTTGCCCCTCCCTTCTACCCTCCCATCCCTGCTTTCTCTTGTCCGTTTTTTTTTTTTTTTTTTTTTTTTTAGCTATCATGCCCACCAAAGGATAAGGCTTAAAGGAAATTATTTTCATAAATGGTCATAATTGTGTATCTGTATTACCATTTTTTATAGACGTAAGATTCGCATTATATTTCAATCTTTCTTGGGTGAGCAAATGGGACATGTTTGTGAAACTCAGAAATTAAATCTATGTTGTTGGACTGACATGATACTGTCTCTTAGGACTGAACAAAAGAGAATTATTCATTGAAGGGAAAAAAATCCTTATTTCTTTCTAAAATGGACCGATGTGACATTACTTTCTTTTTGAACTTGGCTACCTCACACCATATTTTCTTTTTTGACCTGGGTTACCTGATATCACCACCAAGCAAGCATTTATAAAGTTGTTTTAGAAAATCTTTGATAAAAATCTCCATAGTAATACTCATTATAAATTTAACTTTTGGGGCACCTGGGTGGCTCAGTTGGTTAAGCGTCCAGCTTTAGCTCAGGTCATGATCTCATGGTTCATGGGTTTGAGCCCTGCATTGGGCTCTATGCTGACAGCTCAGAGCCTAGAGACTGCTTTGGATTCTGTGTCTCCCTCTCTCTCTCTCTCTCTGCTCCTCCCCCACTCACTCCCTGTCTCTCTCTGTCTCTCAGAAATGAACAAATGTTAAAAAAAATTTTTTTTAATGAATACATTTAACTTTTTTCTTTTTCCCTGTGAAAAACATGAAAAATTTTAAAGGTTCTTGTTAAGTACTCTAATGTAAGGCAACTGAATATCTGGAGCACCTTTCTCAAGCTTCTTATTTTACTTTATTATAATATATGGAACATACAATGCTTTCTAAGTTCCAAGGATAAATCTTTGTCTAAAAGTTTCCCTGAATGGCTGTTTACCTTGTTGCTAAAGAACAAAAAGAGTCCCAGCCATGAACCCTCCTCAAATGAAATATGGACTTATGTTTGGATGTCATTGCTACCAGTCAGTTCTGCCCTAAAAGAGGTGATAAAAAGATCCAGAACACCTCTCTCCTTTGAGTCAGATGTCCAATCCTCCGAAGACACCACCTCTGGGGTTGGGATGCCCAGATCTGCTAAACATATTTTAAAAACAGGTAAAAATTTCACAGGAGACTGAAAACTGTGTGGTAAGGAATAAATATTGTAGAACAAAGTTTTGAGATAAAAATAAATGAACAACATAATAATGACTAGTTTTTAGCTTTCTTGATATCTGGAAATATCTTATTGTAGAAGAAATAAAAATTGGGCCAAAGGTAGAGAAAGGAGCTAGTCCTGAGTTTGGCAAGTACCCAATATAGATGTGCAAAAAAAAAAAACAAAAAAAACAAAAAAAACCCAACCAACAAACAAAAAAACTTGATCAAGCGGAACCCAACTCAAAGATTCAAGCCTTAATCTGAGTTAAGGATTTCTTTTAAAAAGAAAAGCCCACCTACAAATTTTAAAGGATGTCTTGTGGTCAGTACCTTATTCTACCAGTCTTGAAGAAATAGCATCACAAAAGAATGCAATTAAACAGGAACAAGGAGAACAAGGCTTCCTTAGCTAAGTCATTCAGTCGTTTCAGGTTTCAATTTTCTTGTTTATGAAATATGGATAATAATACTTGCCTCCCCGTCTCAGAGGAGGATTGAAAGTATTAAATGAGGTCATACATGTAAGACTGCTCTACAACTATAATACATTATTGTTGTTACCACAATATCATTTTCCATTTCATCCCAAAATCATCTCCTGCGTTCTACATAGTTGGGCATGTACTATAAGGGCAGAATGACTATATGCCATGGAATTTCCTGGATGGCCTAACTTTCACCAGCCCTACCCCACCTTCCTCGTGAGTACACTCCTCAAATCATGTGTCCTTAGACTGGAAATCACAGGCACTTAATCTTTAGTGAGATGTGTAAATATCCATCATACAATTAGAAGTCTACTCACAAACAAAATTCTAATAGCAATCTCCTTCTAAAAGATACGGAATGCTCAGTAGTTAAAAAGTCTTTTAGGGGCGTCTGGGTGGCTCAGTCAGTTAAGCATCTGACTTCGGCTCAGGTCATGATCTCATGATTCTGAGTTCGAGCCCCACATCAAGCTCTGTGCTGACAGCTCAGAGCTTGGGGCCTGCTTCGGATTCTGTGTCCCCCTCTCTCTCTGCCCCGTCCCTGATTGCGCTCTGTCTCTCTCTGTCTTTCAAAAATGAATGAACATTAAAAAAAAAAAAAAGTCTTTTTAAAGGAAACTGGCCAAGTGCAAAAAAAGAAAGACAATGAAATACGTAACTATCTCAAGAGAAGAAAGAGAAAATAGCTATCAGAGGTGCCGATTTCCAACCCAGGTCTAACTTAGCCTTTGAAATTAGATGAAACTAGCCTCCTGTACTTTCGACTAGGGCACAGAGCCACGAGAACCACTTCAATGAGAGATAGATATGAACTATGACTAGTTTAGAAGAAAATGCCTTTCAGAGGAAGTCTTTGGCAGCTGTGGAAGCTGGATTAGAAAGGAGTTAATTTAAGTGCACAAGTAAATAGAATCTATACACACGGGTATTAGAAATGTCATTTTTGACATTTAAAAAGAATGGATCTTGACCTCAGCTGGAATATGTATGTCTGAGCCTCCCATCTCGTTCCTAGCATTACTAACTGGTGCATTATTACTTGGGCACTAAATGAAGAGAAATGGCATTCCGTCACCGGATCAACATGTTACTTCAGAAATCCCAGTTTTAATACAAGGAGTATGTTGACAATGGATGGAACATTCGTTGAAAACCTCACACAGCGCAGCTGGTAAATCACCCAGAAAGCCAATTCTATTTAAATGCTTATGAAACCTCTGAGTGAAAATCCAAAACATCTTTTTAAAAATCACAGTTGAAAGTAAAGTGCCGTCTTCCATCCAGCAGCAACAGGCTGGGCAAGGAGATGGTAACACCTGGGTTTTTTTTTTTTTTTTTTCCTCCGCTTAGGGAACCAATCTTTCCTCCCTTTATTTTTTATTCCTTTATGTTAACAGAAAGCAATGAGGGCTTATGTTTGCATCCAGGTTGATTCTAAAACATTGAGCAGATTTATATAACAGATCCTCAAGGAGGTGAAAGATCCTGGTGAGAAACTAATGTGGTCTACCTTACAACTACAGTGTCCATTTCAGGCAACCTCTGGTATTTCCAATGGCTTTCCTAATTCCTGTCCAATTTGGCCATTGGGTCTCAGTTCTCACTATGCTTCTATCCATGGCTCAGCCACAGCCACGGCCACAGTAACTACACACATGAACATGAGGAGACTTTTAAAAAGCTCTCTCTTTTTTTTTTTTTTTTTTTTTGAATCCAATAAGCTGGACTTTTGAAACATCTAGGAAATAATCACTTCCCAAAAGGTGATTTGGGGAGGCAGCCATATTGAAATGACCATGATTTTTTTTTTTTTTAGGGCCACGTCTAAGATCAGCAATTAGCAAAGTTTTCCTGTAAAGGCCGCACAGTAAAATGTCTATTGCAATTCCTCAACTTTGCAACCGTGGCAGAAGAAAAGTCATCGACAATACTAAACAAGTAACAATGGCTATGTTCTAGTACAACTTTATTTACGGACACACATACGAATTTCATATAATTTTTATGTGTTACACAACACTTTTCTTTGGAGTTTTTCCAACCATTTACAAACGTGAAAAAACATTCTTAACTCATAAGTCATACAAAAGCAGACAGCAGGACACATTTGGCCCTATAGGCCACAGTTTCCTGACCCTTGTCTAAGAGGCTCAGAAGGGAAAAGAGCACTAAAAAACCCTTCTAGAAGTCACTATAAGAAGTTAGCTATGGGCACAGGTTATTCCTCAAAGGTTAAAGGTCAATCAAGTGTGATAGTCATTAGTGTTGTCCAGTGACCGTTTCCTGCTCTGTTCCTGGGAACAGGGTTGCATCATCATTTCCCACACTCTTGTAGTCAGTGTGGTCATAGGGCTTACTTCGGCCAAGGGGATATAAGAAGTGATATGTTCCCCTCCAGGTAAAAAAATAAGGGGCAAATACATGATTTACCGTACTCCCTTCTTAAGGTGAGAGTAATTATGCTTGGACAAAGTAACAACAACTATTGACTTGTGGGATAAGAAGCCTGAGTAAGAAATAAAATTCTGTTTATTAAGCCACTGAGATTTTAGATGGTTTGTTATCACAGTCTAGTCCAGCCTGTACTGAATGCAACCAGCTTATTATATACTATGATCAGAGGATATCTAAGTTTCCTCTTAGGTATGTATACATGTATACATGTATACATGTATGCATGTAAACATGTATACCTGCTTTAGCAGAAGACAGCCACTTTGACAACCGAAGAGTAGATAGCAAATATGTCATGGAGTTATTATCCCTGTGTCTTTGGACTGTGGAGAGAACTATAAAAAGTAGTAGATAATTGTTTTAATGATACTATTCGATGCAGATGAAAGTATTGTTAAGACAGCTAGTCTCATATGCTGCTAGTGGAAAAACACTAGCTTCTAGGAAGCTCATCCGTGTCTTTGACAATTTTTCAAATTCTTTGACTACAAATTCTGCTAGGAATCTAGCCTAAAAAACAATCAAGAATTATCAATAATAACAGGCAATTATTTCTGAATAATGATATAGGTTTTTGTTAAAATAAGGAAAATAAAGAAAAGCCCTGGAAAAATTGTGTCCAACTTGATGGGAAGTGCCAAAAATTATGCTAGATTCATATAATGACAAAATTACAGAATAATGTAGAATAAGTTTATGAGAAATTTTAATGGCAAAAACAGATTATGTATTATGTATTGTCCAAATAGTCTAATTCAATGACTTACATGTACTTTACATATGATACATGTAGAGAGACAGAGACAAAGAGGACTGGGCACGAAACACACCAAAACGTGGTAGGATTACAAATGGCTATTATTTTATTCCATTGACATTTTTATACCGTCCAATTTTTTTTAAAAGGAGTATATATTACTCTCAGAGCCAAAAAAGTAATAAAATGTATTTTTAAAATAGTTCCAAGCCAGCCAGCTTTAGACTCCCCCTTAGAGAACACCACTTTTTTTTCTTTTTTCCATAAGCTACAAGAGACCCAAGTACCATCTTTACTGAAGAAGCCCCCTTCCGAAAATGTTTCCTTTGGATCCCAAATTAAGTTGTTGGCATAAAACCAAAAAAATCATGACTCATAGAGATTCACGCTATAAAGAATGACCGATGCCTTCTTCCCGATGCTGTGGCATATATTAATTCAAACCTTATTACTATTTAATTTAATTTATTATCTCAATTCTTGTAAATGACTTGCTTCCAGAGGATTTCATAGGCCTTTTACATCCACCTTTTTGGCCTTACCATCTCCACTATTATGCTAGCTTGCAAATATCAGTGGCTTACCAAATAATTCTTGTTCACTTCATAGTCTAATAAAGTATTCAGTGGGTAGCCTTCTGTATGATGATCCCAGCATCCTGGGTTCTTTCTTTAAAAAAAAATTTTTTTTTAATGTGTATTTATTTTCGAGAGAGAGAGAAACAGAGCATGAGTGGGGGAGAGGCAGAGAGAGAGAGGGAGACACAGAATCCGAAGGAGGCTCCAGGCTCTGAGCCGTCAGCACAGAGCCCGACTCGGGGCTCGAACTCACGAACAGTGAGATCATGACCTGACCTGAAGTCGGATGCTTAACCGACTAAGCCACCCAGGCACCCCCTGGCTTCTTTACATTATATGGGACCATGGTGTGCCAACACTTCTTGAGAGGTCTTTGCTGGGTCCACTGAATTCACCTCACCAACAAGCAAAGAGAGAAACTCCGAAGAAAATAGCATACAACCACTCTATATTCATTCCGTTCGCAAAAAGACAGGCACATAACCTCACGTAGCCACATGAGGCTGGGGATGTAGACTTTCTGTATGTTTTGGAAGAGGGGACAGGGTTAAAGGGCATCAAGCCTATCTCTGTTCTACTCATCACAGATAACCTAGAGGAGCTCTTAGCTGTTTATATCACCTATTCGGTTTACATTAATCCCTTTACTAAAAGAACTCCCCCCACCCACCTGACCTTTTTCCTGCCAGAACTCCCAAATTCATTTTGAATTTCACCTTTAAGAAGCTTTTCTAAATGCTTCAGTCAGAATGAACTTGTCCATTTCTCCACGATCTTGTTGCAGGAATCTATACCATAACACTTCTCAGGGTCTGACCTGTGTTAGAGAAAATCATGTATGCTTTTTCGTCATCAGAGCAAAGGGACTGAACTAGGTGTTAAACTTCACGGTCTCTCCTGGTACCTAGCATGATGCTTTCATATAGTAGGCACTCAGCAAATGTTAATGTCCTTCCATTGCTTTCCAATCAACATTTGTAAAAACTAACTGAACACAATGCACTAGCCTAGTATTTCACATAAATGCTGGTTTTAGCTCTCCCTCTTAGCAGATATTATATAAAGAACACTTACAGGGATGTCCAGAAGAACCATCCAAAAATTGTATGGGCTTTAAAACCTCTTTGAGGATTGATTTAAAAACCAAAGGATCTAACATAAGATTTCTTATTCCTCTGATAATCCTGTTGTATTCTGTAGATTTTAAAACTCTCTGTGGATTTTTTTCCTTTTCCTGGAAAATCCAAGTTCTTCAGTAAATCAACTTTTCAGTCCAGTGGGTATAAAAGCAGACTCTGTAGTGAATGAGCGGCTTTGCTGAGTATGCAGGCAAATGGAAAGAAAAGCAAAGAAATAAAATAAAAGTGAGAGGTGTGAACTTTCCCCATCCATCTTAATGGAGTGCTAACCTTCCTGCCTCACGGTGACCGGTTGAATTCTAGAACTATTAAACAATGAGCTGAAATCCAAACATTCAGTCTGGGAGTGAAATCTCCTTGAGAAACGCCAGCTGTGTCCAGTTTTGACTACAATTCGGGCTTAAGAAAGCAAACACATGCCAAATAAAACTGATCATGGCTATCCTCTGTCAGCTTTAGGCTCTAGAATCTCCCCTCTTCACTCTGCCCTGAAAGGTTCACCCCATTTAAAAGGTGGGTGGGGCATAGAGCGTGGGTTTGCTTTTAAAGATGGCACCTGAGGTAGGGAACACTAAATCAGAGACTTGGTCTTCCACCTTAGACTTTAGGATCTCGGCGATTGTTGGTGTTCACCACTTGGAGTGATTTGTATGGTGTTTAATACTAGGCCCTGCTCATTGAAATAAGGGCTCAACAAATGTATCTGTGTTGCATAGAGGGAAAATGTACATAGGGGCCAGAGGCCGGCTGTAGAGGTCAACAAGAACCCAGAAAGAGCAAGCAAGAACAGCCATTTCCAGAACGTTCTTCTTAATAGTCTACTTTACAAAACGCAAGGGACTGGAACCAAACGACCAACAACTGGTTGGTGCTGGTTCTGATGGTTTGGTAATGGCATAAAAGCACAAGAGAAAAAAAGAACACCTGCTCTGAAGCCAAGTCAGATGTGGGCTCTGTGTCCAGCTTCAAGGCTTAGCAGCTGTTTTAGCTCAGGCAAATTCCCGAATTTCCCTAAACCTAGGCTCTTCATCTTTAAACTATGAATAACGTGGCTTCGTAATTATGTTATTTTGAGAACTAAAGGACACGATGAACACAATAAGCAATTAAGACTGTAATTATTCTTCCATGATGAATAGGGGCCCAGGAGGAGTTTGGGGGGAGCCTTTCCTAACACCCACTTCTGTTTCTCCTACCACCTCGACTGTGCCTGGCCAATGGCTGCAAACAAGCAAATAGAAACTCCCACTGAAATCTATGCAAGGAAAAAAATAATGAGAAAGTAAAACACCAAAAGGTTAACAATACCATTTTGGAGTATAGGGACTTGCGTGATTTAGGTTTCTTTTTATCTGTCACTTCCAAATCTTTTCTATAGGCATATACTGCTTTTAAAGGTTTTGATACATATTTTTGACTAGGAAGAAAAAAGGTGAATACTCAACGAATACAGAGTGACCAGTAAACTAGTTATTAAGCAGCTCTTTGCAGGTAGCTACCCATGAATTAGGCTAACATAGATCTAGGTTTCATGGAACTGTTCTACGTGTGGATACTCTGTTCCATGTGTTTGATTTGGTGTGGTATGTACTGTTACCTTGTGTATCAAATGCTGTATCAGATTAGCGATCATACACATGATCCCACCTCTCCAGGAACTTAGATCCTAAAATGGTCCTGTGTGTATATCAAAATAATAATGAAATCAAAGTACGTGATCCCTGAGTAGAAAGCATGCGCACAGGAAGGTGGTGAGGAAATCACACTGGGTGCAGACAGCCCGATGGGCTTAAGCAGAGCACTCCTCTGGATCTAATGGAGTACTTTGTGTTGATGGGTAGGACAGATGGCAAGGCAGGCTAGAAATGGTTAAAGGCTGTTCAGGAGGGATGAAAAATTATCATAGGGAAGGGGTGCTAAGAATTTCGGAATTCCAATAACTATAGAGAAATTCACAGAACTCGGGTTACAAAAAGGAGAGTTGTGACTGCAGGTCGGGTGCCAAAATGACCTATGATGCAGCCAGAATCATGTTAACTTTTTGCCAGTTTAGTACTTTGTATATGTGAAAAACTGGATGCCCTATTTAATTAAAATGTGTGTGGCTGCATGTAATAGAATATGTAATTAAAAGTGACCTGAATAATAGAAGCCCAGAGGCAGGTGGCATCAAGGTTGATTCAGTGACTCAACAACATCAAGGATCCAGACTCTTCCAGGCACGTTTCTCTCTACCCTCCTTGGTCTGTCTGGGCTCCCTGCACAGCTGCAAACATGGACACAGCCATTCCAAGCACCAGGTTCTCATATAACCTCCAAGATAGCGGGGAAAGAGTTGTGGTGGGGATGGAACAAGGAAGGCAAGAGCGGCAAGGGAATTCTCCCCGGGTGTCCCTCTATTCTTATGGGGGAGAAAGACATTCCCCCAAGCTCCCTGACAAACTCCCCTTATGTTTAATGGCCACAATTGAGTCAAAAGGCCACCCCCCAACAAGGAAGGCCGGAAAGCAAGGGTGTGTATTTTTAGTTCCTAATGTGGGCTGTCGTCTCTACCCATCTGAAGAAAGCAGGGTAGCAATTATTTGTGGTATAGAAAATTAGCAGTGGGCAGTACAGCCATTCTTTTTTAAATAAATTAAAATGCCTTTCTTCGGTTCATTCACTTCCAAGTTATCTATCCCCACGGAAAGCTTGCTATTTCACCAAGTGATGCAATTGGCTTAGTTATTTTGGGAGATATCACTTAAAACAAAAGTTCTCTCCTCATACCACCTCTCTTGTGTGCACACGCATGTATGCACGCACACATACACCCACACGCATGCAGCAAGCACTCCTAATACTGACCTCTGACTTTATTTTTTCTTTTTATCCTTCCCACCGTGTTTGTCCCTTGGCTGAAATGACAGAATAAGATCCTGTCACAATTACCAGAGAGAACATTTATTTCTTGTTCTTTAGATTTTGTAGACTTTTCCTTTTTTGTTTCGGATGTAACTAAAGGAATTGTAACAACAACGAGAAACAGAGGCCAAGAATGTGTGGTTTCTGTGAATGTTTACCTTTTTTCTGTAAAGCTTGAAAGAAATATTTTATAAACACTTTGGAAATCATACGATAAATGATGAACATTGTATGCCCTTAGGCATGGAAAGAAAATTAAGCCAAATAGAAGTCACACAAAAACACAGCACATAATTGGAGCAGCTCCTAGTAACTTATTCAGATGCCACCAATATAGTAACTTTTAAAACAAAAGTTAAATATGCATTCATCATAGATCCATTTTTAAACAAAACTTGTCTCTGAATAGTATTTGAAATCAAACGCCAGCTTTCCGGGATGAGTTGAGAATAATTAAAAAGTGAAACTAAAAATAAATGACAAATACTTATCTGTTTTGTTTTGCTTTCCAACAAAAACTCAAGGCAACACAAAATAAGGAGAGCAATTTAAAATTGTCATGCATTATAATAATTGCTTTGTAATTAGAACACTTCATCTTTTATAAGAGCTTATTACCTGTATAGTGTATTCATCTGCACAAATATTCCTGAATTCCCTCAGGTAATTAGTTTCATGAAATATTGCTGGATGGTACATTCTCCTTCACCATTACTCCTGAGATTTCACAAAATACAAGCACTCTTAGCACAATGTTATGTTGAGAAATGTAATTAGCAGAAAATATTATACGATATTCATGTCAAACATCACTTGGGCAACATGCATCTAGACCCTAAGTATTCCTAGATGACCTAATTAGGTGAACCAAATTTATCTCACAAGCCTTGACACCATATTCCTTCTCCAGAGAAAACATTCAAAGCCTTGGGAAACATTCGATTCTGTGTTTAACCTCACAGCCTCCCAAGACTCCATATCACAGAGTGAATCTATGAAACCACCCAGGAGAATTCCCTTCAGTTCCTTTACAGTGAAGTCCTCATCTCTCTAATCCACTAGAGCCAGTCTCACCTCCCTGCTGGCTCGTCTTTGTGACATCTTTATTACTTGCCTTCTTGGAAGCCATATGAGATCAACTCTCCACCCAACGCACCCAGTTGCTGAATTCTTCCCAGTAATTCAGAAGGGAAACTTCCTTTCGCTAGACAGTGGCATCATACAGTTTTCTTCTCCTTTCTTGTTCCTACCGAATCCTACACATGCTCTTCCACCTACTGAATGCTTCATCAATATCTAGAGTTTATCTATGAATTAGAGTCTTGCACCTTTGTACTGTTCTTTTAGCACTAAGTGTAAGAAAGTTATTTCTTTTTTTTTTTTTTTTTTAATTTTTTTTTTCAACGTTTATTTATTTTTGGGACAGAGAGAGACAGAGCATGAACGGGGGAGGGGCAGAGAGAGAGGGAGACACAGAGTCGGAAACAGGCTCCAGGCTCTGAGCCATCAGCCCAGAGCCCGACACGGGGCTCGAACCCACGGACCGCGAGATCGTGACCTGGCTGAAGTCGGACGCTCAACCGACTGCGCCACCCAGGCGCCCCTAAGAAAGTTATTTCTATTTAAAGGTAACTATTGCTGAAGTATTTCAACACATCAAGTAACATTTTCCCAAGTCAATAGCACAAATATCAAGATCAAGGTAAAGACAGGAAATCTTTATACTCACCAGACTCAAAATTGCAAGTGGGTTTCCAATTAAGAGTGGCTAACATGAGAAATGATTGGCTCTGGAACTAGGAGGTCTACTAAAGCTACTATAACTTCTAACCAAAGCAATAAGACAATAAAAAGTGATTTTTTAAAATATTCATTATAATATTTTAACATCAATTCATTTGTTGAACATCTAGGAAGTACTCACAACTTTGATAAATAAGTAGGGAAGACACAGAAGAAATAAAATCACATCAACTATGTTAAAATGAAAAAGTATTTTTTATTAAGGATGATCATCAACACTTGAATCAAAATCTCCATATAAAACTATAAGATCAGCAAGAGGGAGTAAATAAAACTATGCATGACCCCTACATTTAGCATTACCTCAAAATAACAGAAACTTTGAATTACCCATAATAAATAACACCAATTTTCAAATTCCCACAGACCTCCATGCTTACAACATGTTTATGAGTGCAGAGAATAGAATAAAATACCTTGAGAGACTCCATGAAAAGGAGAAGAAGAGACTAGAGTATTTGGATGAAACATAGAAAAAACACCCTCAAAAAGACAAAATCTAACACTAAATGCTAAATGATCTGGGACCTGATATTCCAAACTATGCCTATAGGAAGGGACTCAAAAGTGAGAGATGTTAGAAGTGGCAACTTAAGAGAAACATGGCTTCCCAACATTGCTTATTGGGAGAATCCTATAAATACCGAAACTATGGTGACCCTTGGAGATATAGCAGTGATGAGAAAGAAAGAAAGAAGAAAGAAAGAAAGAAAGAAAGAAAGAAAGAAAGAAAGAAAGAAAGGAAATACAAAATTAATAATCCTACAGAAATTAGAGAAATAAGATACACCAATTCTCCTTCCTAGGTCTACCACCATCAGCAACCTCCATTAGAGAAATTGCACTACATGATACTAAGGAGAGCACTCTTGAAGCTTAACCACAAGCTACCTAAAAGTAAAATCTAAAAAAAAACCCAGCCTTATGCAAAGATCCTTTAAGAACAATATAAGAAAACAGAAACTGAATTCCAGTTGAAAATTCTCCCCAATAAACCATAAGGCAGAGAAAACAACAACTAAAGTAAATTAAATAGCTGTAAGCAACCATTTAGAGAGGTTTTTTAAGAGAGATATTTTAATGCCTAGAGTCAGAAATGTAAAAACTAAAACAGCCATAGAAAGAACTAGGAATAAATGCAATGGGAATCACAAGAACTCAGAAAAGAACTTGAGGAAAAAGATAAAGTCATGAAATGAAGAATAAATTACCAGTTGTATAAGGGAGTATCAATTAAAATAAAAAGTTAATAAGAGTGAGGACAGAATGGGAAACAATGAGAGAATGAAAAGGAGAACAGAAGGAAGTAACAATGAGCAGACAGTAAAAAAGGCAAAGAAGGTCCAACCTGTGTACAACTGGAGACTCTGATGAAGGAAAACCAAACCGTGGAGTGGAAGTGAGTACTTAAATTATAACCAAGTAAATACAAGACGATTTCCAGAAATAAAAGAATATTTGAATCTGTATATTAAAAGTACCACCATATGTCTGGGAAAATTGACATAGAACTATTCCAATCACCTTTCAGATCTATCCTAGAAAAACCATTGTATTTTGAAGACAAAGAAAAACAATCAAGGCTCCTGGGTTGCCCATCTGACTCTTGATTTCGGCTCAGGATATGAACTCACAGGATATGAAACTCAGGATGTGAGTTTCGGCTCAGGATGAACTCAGGATATGAAACTCAAAGTTTGTGAGTTTGTGTCCCATGTAAGCCTCCATGCTGACAGTGTGGAGCCTGTCTGGGATTCTCCCTTTCTCCTTCTCTCTGTCTCTCCCCTAGCTCATGCTCTCTCTCTCTCAATGTAAGTAAATAAACATTAAAAAAAATCATCAGGGCCTTCTCACAAATGATCAAATTATCTGTGAGGGCAAAAAAAAAAAAAAAAAAAAAAGGCTGACATCAGATTCTCAAGAGCCATATACAAAATATGGTCACAGTGAGGTTGAATTTTCAAGAAATTCAAAGGATGAAGTGCAATTAGAGAATTGTATACTTAACCAAACTTTGCTTCAAGTGTCAAAGCTGTTGAAGAACAGTTTTGAACATCAGTAACCTCAGGGAATACAAAACACATGAGTCATTCCTGAATATTACACCAGAGCAACGTTTTACACCTTCTCTTTCCATTATTGCTTGTCTAAAAAATTCTTTTTAGATATTCCTATACATACATTCCACCACCATGAAATTTTAATACCTCACATACCTTGTATATGTTTATGTACTATTGTCCTTTGGAAGGTCACGTACCCTTGTAATATG
Source organism: Lynx canadensis (assembly GCF_007474595.2). NCBI lineage: Eukaryota > Metazoa > Chordata > Mammalia > Carnivora > Felidae > Lynx > Lynx canadensis. Next base: position 44,527,186 of record NC_044315.2, read on the forward strand.
GCCCCAAGAACCAATTTTAACCCTCTTGGATGTACTGAAAAGCAAACATTTTTTAACCAAGGGATAACTGAAATTTGGGGGGGAAAGATGGATGAAGTATATAACACATTTAATGACAGAGTTAGAACTAAAACAATGGTAGAGACATGAGATGAAAAGTAGTACTTAAATATTTTATTTTCTGACAAAGTAGAAAGCATATTAACCCTTCAAAAAGAGAAAGTGAAAAAGGAAAGAGAGAGGGTAAAGTCAAATAAGATCATTTGCCATTGTATAGGTAATCAGTGGATGTGAACAGATATCTATTTAATACAGGCAAACCAGATAATAAAAACTTAAGTAAAATGGGGATAAAAGGAATACATATAAAAATAACCACATATGAGATCCCAGGCCACATGAGGGGAAAAAAAAAACACCACGAAGGACAGTTTTAGGGCAATTAACACAATTGGTATATGTTCTGTAGATTAGAGCATTGTAATGATGTTAACTTTCCTGAATTTGAGAGCTGTATTTTGGTAATATAAGAGAATATATTTGTTCTTAGGAAATACACACTGCGGTATTAAGGGGTAAAAGGACATGATGCATGCAACCTACTTTCAAATGGTAAAAAAAAAAAAATGTACTCATGAATATTTATCGATCAATAGATGATAGATTAAAAAATGTGGCAAAATGCAAAAACAAAAAACAGATAGAAAGTATATGGGAGTTCTCTATATTATACTTTCTGCTTTTCTATAAGCTTAAAATTATTTCAAAATAAAAAACTTAAAAGGGAACTTATGAGATATAACACCAAAAGCATAGGCAACAAAAGAAAAACTAGATAAATTGGACTTTATCAAAATTAACAACTTTTGTGCATTGAAGAACACAATCAATGAAGCTGAAAGCCTACAAAATGATAGAAAATATTTGCGAAATCATATATTGGATAAGAGATTACTATCCAGAAAATATAAAGAACTTCTACAATGCAACAACAATAAAAAAAAAAAAACCTAGCTCAAATATGGGCAAAGAACTTGAATAGACATTTTCCAAAGAAGATATACAAATGGCCAATAAACCCAGGAAGAGATGTTTAACATCTTTAGTCATTAGAGAGATGCAAATAAAAACCACAATATGATAGCAATTTACATCTACTAGGATGGGTATAATTTTTTTTAATGAAAAATAATGTGTTGGTAAGAATGTAGAGAAACTAGAACTTCATGCATCACTGGTGAGAATGTCAAATGACACACCGTGGAAAAGTTTTGTGGTTCCACAAGAAGTTATCAAACTATCATATGACCCACCCAATTCTACTTCCAGGTGTATGTCAAAAGAATTGAGAGCAAGGACTCGAACAGATACTGTACTCCAATGTTTATAGAAGCATTATTCACAATAGCCAAAAGTGGAAACAACCCAAGTGTCCATTTACAGATGAATGAATTTTTAGAAAGTGATACATTTAGTAAGTGATATATTATTCAGCCATAAAAAGGAATAAAGTCATAGTACATGCTACAGTATGGATGGACCTTGAAAACTGTATGCTAAGTGAAATAAGCCAGACACAGGACAAACATTGCAAGACTGCATTTATATGAAATACCTAGAAGAGTGAAATTCATAAAGACAGAAAATAGAATCAAGATTACCAGGTGCTAGGGGGACAGGGGATTAGGGAGTTAGTGTTAGAGTTTATATTGGGCTGATGAAAACATTTTGGGTTATAGATGGTAGTGATGGCTATACAAGATTATGAATGTATTTAATGCCATGGAGTTATGTACTTACAAATGGTTAAAAATGATAAATGTTATGCATATATTACTATCATTTAAAAAAATATAAAAAAGGAATATAGGTGGGAAAATGATTATGTCACTTAAGATAAATACAAGATGCGCTAGAAATCCTCATATGTTCCCCGTATCTTGAATACAAAGAATCTGGCACACATTTTCCTTAAAACAAGCAAACAAGCAAACAAATAAAGAGCCACTTTAAAATATTTTTTAGGAGGGAGAAAACTCTGAGTTGTGAATTAATTATAGCACTCACCATATGCTTTTACTATATTACTTTCTTATGATAATCTAACTATACTATAAGTTCCTTTAGGTTGAAAATCATTGCTCACCTTTATGTTCTAGAACCTGTTGTTGGATGAATAACTGAATGACGGAGGGGACTAGGGATTCAAGGAGCTGTTACAAGCTAGAGAGAAACTGAAGTCTGAGAGGGTTTGGAAAGAAAACATGGTGGGGGGGGGTTCTGATCTGACACAGGAAGATATGGAGGATGGAGGGCAGGAAGATAAAGTGAGGACCCACTGAATGGAAGCCAACAGAGAAACATGGACAAGTCACATGCTTCCACGAAGTACAATAGCACGAGGATTTTTTCTTTCTTAACCCTAGCGGCTCTATTTTTTTTTTTTTCAACGTTTATTTATTTTTGGGACAGAGAGAGACAGAGCATGAACGGGGGAGGGGCAGAGAGAGAGGGAGACACAGAATCAGAAACAGGCTCCAGGCTCTGAGCCATCAACCCAGAGCCTGACGCGGGGCTCGAACTCCCAGACCGCGAGATCGTGACCTGGCTGAAGTCGGACGCTTAACCGACTGCGCCACCCAGGCGCCCCTAGCGGCTCTATTTTGAAAGCATTTGCCTCTCAGAGCCTCAATGAAGCTATTTGTCAGGTGATCAGATAAGAAGCTTAAAAATAGAATAATGAGTCTTTTCATCTATTCGGCCCCCAAATACGTCATTTTTCTGAGTAAAGCCTTTTTTCTGATATCTTCTGATTTAGTTCATTTTAATTTAAGGTCAAATGATTTCTGATTTATAAAATTATAGCTGTGATTTTAGTTAGCGGAATCAGATGGTAAATCAAACCACAGAGAAAGAATCAGCACTCGCGCTCCGTGGGCCAATCGCAGACTGATCTAACTGAAATTGCAAGTACAAAAAGGAAGGTCAACAAAGGTTTGGGCGGGTAGTAAGAAACCTTTTCTTGGGAACGTAGTCATTAAAATAACTTCCTGTAATCTCCTCCTAGAAATAAACTCTGGAAGGGGTCTGGAAACAGCAATGTCTTGGGAACACAGTGTACTATCTTGCAGATGAGAAATGCGAACCATGGTGGCTGTTGAACATGCATGAATTTTATTTCCAGGAATTCAGCCATGTATATAAATGAGGGAGCTAGTAGTCATTAATGACTGTAGTCTTGGATCGACTTTGAGTGTAAGTATCTACCTCCATGTCTATTCTTCCTTCACTAATTTGAGAAAAGAACTAGTCTTGATCGATAATGTATTGAGATTGAAAGACGCTAAACGAAAAAAAGTAAGCTGCAAAATCTATAAATACGTATGTACTAATATAAGCATTAAAATTCTGGAGAAATATTCATTCAACTTTTAATAGCTACCTAAAGTGGGAGATGAGGGGGGAGTATGGAGAACCAGAGGAAATTAGGGAGAACTTCCTTACTACCTATTGTTCCTCATATGTGTTTTTTTTTTTCTCACGTGTTTTAATGGTAGTAATATTTATTAACACTTAGTGTGTACTAGACACGCTTCTAAATTTACTTTAGATGCATCGACTCAGGTAATATCCACCTAAATGTCACGAGGTAGGGAATGTCACTATCCCCATTTTATAACTAAGGAAACTGAGGCCCCAAGAAGTTTAGCAAGCTGCCTAAGGTTACACTGCTAGCAGGTCAAGAAGCCAGGATTCAACCCAGGTGGAATGGCTCTGCTGTGCTATACCTTCAAGCATGCAACGATCTTAGAGAAGAGAGAAAATTTTAACTCGTCAAAGGGGCACAGCACTCCCTTTAAAGAACTATTACTATCCGGACCATATTCTTTCTAGTGCTCCTGCCCAGAACTCCTTCCCTTCATTTGGGACGTGTTGTGTTTCTTGACCCTGTCACCATTGGCTGAACCTAGAGCAGGTTTGGGTAGGGCTGGGGGGTGGGGGGGTTGGGGGTGGGATGGGGGACCGGAAGCAACAGCGGCTGACCTAAGCTGTCCAATCAGAATTGTCCTTCTGAATTTCTTCCGCTAGACCTGGAGGGGGCGCGGCAGACTCTCTCAGTTGGTGGGAGCCTCGGGCCCTAAGGCTCCGTCAGTATTAGAGACCCTCCATTATCCTTCCAATCCATTTCTTTGTCTTGCATCTGCTACTTTGACCTGGGTTTTAAATGCCTTGACTTGGGGCGCCTGGGTAGCTCGGTTGGTTAGGCATCCAACTTCGGCTCAGGGCATGATCTCGAGGTTCGTGGGCCGAGACCCAGTTTGGGCTCTGTGCTGCCAGCTCAGAGCCTGGAGTCTGTTTGGGATTCTGTGTCTCCCTCTCTCTCTGTCCCTCCCCTGATCATGCTCTGTCTCAAAAATAAATAAAACATTTAAAAAAAATTGTTTTTAAATAAATGTTTTTGCTTCAACTAGTTTGATCCAGCCATTGCATGTAGCAACAACAAATTCACCTTAATCAAAGGGAAAGGGAACCATTTTGATATTTTGCTCAAGGGCCCAGAATTTAAACTTTTGATTCTAAGTAGATTTCATGCAATATGCTCAGAGAACAAAGAAAAACGTATATTCATTTAATGTTTTTAAAATTTTTTAATATTTATTTTTGAGAGAGAGAGAGAGAGAGAGCATGAGCAGGGGAGGGGCAGAGGGAGAGGGAGACACAGAACTAGAAGTGGGTTCCAGGCTCCGTGCTCTCAGCACCGAGCCCCACATGGGGCTCGAATCCATGGACTGTGAGATCATGACCTCAGCTGATTTACAGAAACTTCTGTTTTGAACCATTGGCATAGTTATTTTGACCATGTGTCTCCAGAGCAAATATTAGATTAACATATTTATTTTTTACTCATTTCTGTGAAGTGCTTCACTCTTTTCATTTACTCCCTTTCTTCATAATATAGCCATTTGTTAAATATGTAGGTGTGAATTTAAGCTTTATATTTTTCATAAGACTTTTCTGTATAAATTTCCAAAAATTAAAAAAAAAAAAAACAACCTTATCAGAACACACTTCCCAGCTTCCGATTTTTTCAATGGTCACCAAACAGCTACCCTACTATCATATTGACTTCACCTATTTCGCTTCTCACTGTCTTCAGAAGGAAATATTCATTTCCTTTCTCTAAATTATTTCCCCCCAAGGAGCTACTTTGTCTTCTCTGCAGCAACAGAACAATACCAACTCTAAAGACTCAGATCAGAGGAGGCAAAGTAGTACAAATGACCCTTTTTCCTGAGGAGCAGGAGTTTAGGAAGAGGTGTCAGCTCTGGTTATAGGATCTACTCAGATCTTGGGAGGAAGTGTTTGGAACCTGCAGCATAAAACGTAAGATTGGGAACCAAATTGTAACCTATAATTGCTCCAAATCCTCAGTTGCTCCTTAAGGCTTCTTCAGGTAAATAATAGATTAATTAAAGTATATTCTAAAATATGGAGCACCTGGGTGGCCCAGTTAGTTGAGTGTCCAACTTCAGCTCAGGTCATGATCTCACGGCTCATGAGTTTGAGCCCCACATCAGGCTCTCTGCTGTCAGCACAGAGCCTGTTTCGGATCCTCTGTACCCACCTCTCTCTGCCTCTCCCCCACTCATTCTCTCTCTCTCTCAACATAAATAAGTCAACTTAAAAAAATGATATATAGGGGCGCCTGGGTGGCGCAGTCGGTTAAGCGTCCGACTTCAGCCAGGTCACGATCTCGCGGTCCGTGAGTTCGAGCCCCGCGTCAGGCTCTGGGCTGATGGCTCAGAGCCTGGAGCCTGCTTCCGATTCTGTGTCTCCCTCTCTCTCTGCCCCTCCCCCGTTCATGCTCTGTCTCTCTCTGTCCCAAAAATAAATAAACGTTGAAAAAAAAATTTTTTTTAAATAAAAAAAAAATGATATATATATATATGTATACACATATATACATATATGCATACATATACATATATATGTATATATCTCCATATAGCTCTAAAATATATAAAGAAAATATGCTGGGCAAGGTAAGAAAACTGAAACCATTTATTGAGTGCCAATTAGACCATATACAGTAAATGTTCACAATAACCGTGAGAGCAAGAAATAAGCATTCCTCTTTTGAAGATGAGGGAAACTGAATCACAGAGAAATTACGTCAATTACCCAAAACACACTCAGTAAGTGAAGAGCCAGGTTGGACCCCTGTCTACCTCAAGAGTCCATACTTTCCCACTACACTACATTCCCTTTTTGCAAGCCAATATGCCACTTCATCCATTCCAAGTAATGGATTACTCTCTCCTTTATAGCACCCAGTATTCTAGAGTCTAGATTGATACGGTTCTGTTTATTTCTTTAGTATAAGCTTAAATAGTTTCAGTCTTACAGGTACAGGAATTGAACCGTTCATTGTGTCCCCAGATCCACAGGCCCGCTTACAAGCAAAATCACACTGGTTTCCCTATGCCAGTGTTGTCAGGACAAAATGTTTCCTCAAAGGCAATAAAGTCATTGTATGGGTCCTGCAGCCCATCAGCCGTTACTGTCCTTTGCACCTCCCGTCCTCGGGTGCTAGACTGCTGTCTGCCTCCCCAGTGCAGCCTGCACAGGGCTTTATTATTCCCAGCTGAGAGCCAAGGCAGCTGAAGGGCACATTGTCACTACAGTTTGCTCCCCCACATGTCAACATATTCTGAAAGCTAGTGACATCTGATTTTAGCTCTTTGCCGCCTTCTGTTCCTCTGGCTTTGACAGATTTTAATGAGACAAATGCTAGCTGTGGGTTTCCTTTGTCCACCTTCCTCTACCTCACCCCTCAGGAACTCACTTTCTGCAGCCACCCTTTGCAAAATGGCAAACTCAACATGAAAAACTGCTGATAAAGAGAAATAGTCTGATGCCCAGGAGGTAAACTTGGCAGAGCTTTCCCAGCCTGTCTGACATTGACCCCTGCCTCTCTACCTTTTCAGTACCAGGCATGCTTCTGACATTCAGAGACATGGACATCGAATCACTCATAAGAAAGGAACTGCTGATGCTTCCAGAAGTCTTCTATGTAATGTCAGTGCTAGGAAATGCGTCAGGGAGGGCTCAGGTTCTTCAGCAAGTTGGAAGATTTGGGGTTTCTTACCCAAAGCAAGCAAGTCAGCAGGTGTATTCTCAACCCAAATACCTAGAGGATTCTCAGAAAAACAACCATTAATTGAGGAGCAAGCATGTGTCAAGGACTTTATGTATATTTTCTCAATTATCCTCAAAGTTAAACTAGTAATACACTTCTCTAACACTGAAAGACCAGTTTCGAGGTTAGATAGATCTGTATCCAAAGTCATAATTTCTATCACTTGGGGAGTTTCCTTTACAGTTGGAAAAATTCCTTTCCTTATGGCAGGCCTCCAGCTACGTGAAGAGAATTATTGTGACCACCTCCATTCCCTCATTTCCTACCAGGTTTTCTGATCAGAAAACCTTCTCAACTGAGAAGGTCAAGGTTTGGGGGCGGCTGGAAGAAAGGCGAGACCACATAAATTCTGAGTAGGTGGGGGAAGACTTTCGGGACAAAAAAGTTTCGTGCCTTGCTTGCTGGGAAAGCAAACCCTCATAGCTTGCCCTGCGTCTTCAGGACGATGGCTCTGAGTAGTCATCCCATTCCCTACAGCTTGAGCAGAGCACGTGGGAAATTGAGAAGTCCCCACATCCCCAGGAAACTGATGAAAGCTATGAAGTGGCCCGGTGTATGGACAGGAAGCCCAAAAATATGAGGTGATCACAAATGAAGGCCGTGGTAGGATTCTCAAACATCAGCAGGTGTGGGTTTATGCCCAAAGACCAGGTGGGACCCATTTTATCATGAACAGAAATGGCACAAGCACATAGAGGCCAGACAGCCCTCCTCCTGTGGCCATGATGTTATTTCTGAAGGCTTCCCTCTGTACCCAGACATCTTCTGGAAGAAAGGAAGGAGGAGAGAGAAGGGGAGGCAGTCCTGAAAAATTGTGCTTTACTCCAAAGTGAATGACTTAAGACTGAGATAGCCCTTAAACTGACAAGGAAAGAAATCAGCATAACAAAATGGAATAGGATAGGTCGTACACCCTAGGACTTAAGAGAAAAGTTGAATTCAAACTAGAAAAAGAAGAAAGCTGTATTTTGGTACACGTGAGTTGCAGAGTGGGCTAATATCACCTGATATGTGTGTTGTTCATGTTTTTATCGATTGCTTAAAGTTATTGACAAAAGGGGACAAAGGAGAGAGCTTGGCATATTTATGACCGAAGAATTCTTTCTAAGATGACATCAGTCTATAAATCAATATCCATTGATTACAATGGTTCAACCAAACCCAATGCAATACACCTGTAGTCATCCATTGTGCCCCATACTTTTCATGACAATATCAGTAAAGATTTTGGTTCTGCCTAGCTGGAATCAAGAGACACAGTTTCTTCAGAGAGTATAAAGTAAGAGTGTGAGTAAGTGTGCATAAGAAATATGTATAGGCCTCGGAGTCAGAAAATCTCTTTAAATTCCATCATTTACTAGCCAAGGAAGGTTTTATAAATTACTTAACTTCTCTAATATTCCATTTTTAAAAGTTTTATTGTCTGTAAAATGAGGGTCAAATTCACCAATAATACCTGACTCAAGACTTGTTATGAAAGATATGAGGATCAACTGAGGTCACATATATGCTGAATATTCATCAGCACACAGATTTGGGTTATTATCTCTTGACATAGGGACGAATTGTATTTAAATCTCATTATTTCAAAAGAAATGGTTGATTTAGAATATATCTTTGTAACAAACCCATGTTGGCTCCCGGTCATCTCCATTTAATTTCTCAATTAGTTATAAGCCATCCATTTAAAAATTTCATCCAGAAATTTTGCCAAGGACAGTTTCAGACATCTCTTGTCTTTTTATACCCAGTGGATAGACTGTATCTCCTTTCTGGAAATAAGGACATTTTTTGCCATCTCTCCAGTTTTCTGGGATTCCTTGAAGATTACTTGCATGACTCAATGATCATGTTCACAGTTCTTTTAAATATCCTGAGACCTTCATAGTCAGAGCATTGAAGACTTGCGCATAATGACCATCCTCCTTTTCACTCCTCAACTAACCTGTTCTTCTCTTCCTGTGTCCAGTGGAACACACAAATCTCTCCGCCATATTGGGTTGCTCCTTTCCAATTTGAAGATAATCTTCCTAAGAAGAGGAAACAAGTGGAATGCCTGCATGGCTCAGTTTGTTGAGCGCCTGACTCTTGTTTCTGGCTCAGGTCATGATCCCATGGTCATGGGATTAAGCTCCGCATTGGGCTCTACGCTGAGCGTGGAACCTGCTTGAGATTCTCTCTCTCTTTCTCCCTCTCTCTCTCTCTCTCTCCCCCCCCCCGACACTCTCTCCCACTGGCGCGCTCTCTCTCTCTCTCTCTGAAAATAAAAAAAATAATAAATTTAAAAACTTAGAAAAAAAAGAGGAGACAAGTAAGAAGTTAGAGATCTCGTAACATAGCGGAAGTGCAGCCATCAGTGCCTACTGGCAAGACCAGTACAGCCCGAACTGCTTCCAGCAGGCACGTCACCTTGCCCTGTTGGGCACATCAAGAAGCTTGGTGAAAAGAAATTAATTAATTAAATTAAATAAATAAATAAATAAAATAAAATAAAATAAAGAATTTATGTCAGTACGTAAGTATAAAGGTAGGGATAACATTTTAGTAAATAACCAAAATCTTAGCAATTGATGTGCTAAGATTGATGCGTGAAGTTGCAATTGCCCATTCTTCTGTCTACTTGCTTGAGTGTTCTAAGATTTCTTCAAGCGGCAAGAATGAGTTTTTAAACTGTATACAGTTCAATAGTTCAGTTCTGTCAATATAATGGTGATAAGACAGAAGTTCTTTGGTGTTTTGTTTTGTTTTGTTTTGTTTTGTTAACTGTAAAGTTACTCACAGGGAGGGGCACCTGAATGTCTCAGTCGGTTAAACATTCAACTCTTGATTTTGGCTCAGCTCATGATCTCACAGTTCGTGAGTTAGAGCCCCTGCATCAGGCTCCACGCTCACAGTGCAGAGCCTGCTTGGGATTCTCTCTCTCTCTCTCTCTCTCTCTCTCTCTCTCTCTCTCTCTCCCCCTCTCTGCCCCTCCCCTGTTCATGCTCTCTCTCTACCTCTCAAAATAAACTTTATAAATACATACATACATACATACATACATACATACATGAAATTACTTACAAGAAATTCTCCCTGGAGAGAAAGCAACATTGGACGCAACTAAAATCTAGATCCATTTTAGGGACTCACAGCTGGACTTGGGAAAAGAAATGTTATTTTCATTTGAGTATTTATCGAGTTCTTATTATACGATCAGCCCTACGATAGGTGGGGGGGATGAGAGGCTAAGTATAATGTCTGATTCCCAATGTCGAGGAGCATGTAGCTCATCCAAAAAAAGAAGATTAACTACAATATAAATAAGTGCCCTATTTTGTATTAGGAATATAAGTATAAGAAAGAAATTCAGAGACAAGGAAAGTGTGCATGGACAGGAGCAATATGTACCAAACTGTCCCTTACAGAAGCACAAGGGATCCCCCTCTTGGAGAGTCATATTGCTTGTTAGCATATTCAAGCTTCCGAGAAGTCTGCGGTTTGGGGAACTGTTCAATTTTCAATACTATCATTACCCAAAGATACTTGACAATAGAAGCTCTTTTTTCGGGGAATACCTTTAGCATCTTGCAGAATTGCCCCACCTCAGAGATAATGTTACCAGAAACAGTCATGCAGGATATATACTTACTCTGCTCCTGCAGAATGAGGAACACTTGGGTGAGCAGAGGATGGGTGGAAAGAATCCTCTTCTTTCCACGGAGGGTTCTGTGAAAAGTCGGAGTGAAAGGCCGACTCAAGACATCATATCTAGGGTAGGGATTGGTCCTGAGAGCTAGAGGCAGGCCTGCAGGGAGAGGAGAAGAGTCAAGTGGCGCTGTACTTTTCTTCTAGCACCTACATCCAGGTCTCCACCCTTGCACTCTGATCTTTGGGTAGGGGTGGGGTGGGGGATGGAAGCTGAGTTCTGGGTGTCAGCCCCATGCTGTCCAGACGCGGCACATTTAAATAGGTGATATGCTGACTCGATTACTGTGGAGACTAACAGGAAAGGCATGAGGGGAAGCAGTGTGAAAGCAAGACCTTGAGACACTGCCCCTCACCGGCCGACAGAGTAGGTTCTGTTCTCGATCATCCCCACCCTATCCGTGCACCCAGGCTGATTTCCAACGGTCATGGCCATGTTGGGCCCTTACCACTATTCTGTGGCGGGACAGAGCTTGGCTGACCTCAAAACTGGCAGTGCCCTGATATGCCCATAGGCTCTAAATAAGGTCTATTTTTTAAAGGCAAGGTTTCCTGTCATTCACTTAATTGCCCTGTGATTTGCCAATCAAAACAAATTGCACATTTCCCAGAATGGGTAGTAACAGAGATAATTTGTGTCCATTTTCTCCTTTTCCTTAATTAAAAAAAAAAAAAATATCCCCACTGATTATTCAATGAAGCCCAAACTTCTTAGCCTGGGGTAAAGGTCCTACATGATCACACATCTCATGTCGCTTCCCCATCCTTCACCTCTGCGCTGGCATTGTGTGATTCTTGCAGTGCTAGAACTCTCCTATCTCCCTCCCTTTGGACATGCCGTTCTCTCTGCCGGCATCCTTTCCCCCGATTCCTTGCCTGGAAAACTTCTACTCAAATTTCTCATTTCCTCTAGGAGCCATGCCCTGTCCTTCGCCGAGCCTGGGCTAGATATGCTCCCTTGTGTCCACAAAGTTTGTAGATTTCACAGCAAAACACTGGCCACAGAACACTTACTGGATCATATCAAGATTAATCATTGGCATACGGTCAACGACCCTTGTTGCTCAAGTATCAGAAATGCAGAATCCAGGCCCACCCAACCCACTGAATCTGAATTTTCATTTTAACAAGATTCCCACATGATTCCCATGCTCACTAGAGTGTGAGAAGGCTTGCCTTACCCTGCCACGGTATCCCGCCCGTCATCGGAGCTAAATTTGGTGCTGTGCCTCTACTCAAACCCCGCCTGACCTCTTGGATGGCTTCTGCATCCCTGTCAAGAGAGGGTTGGAGCCAGAAGCTGTTTTCCAGAGAAGTCTTGTAGAACTCTTGTCACAACACTTTGTGGGGCCCACGTGACCAGGAGCAGCCCAAAATCCGAGAGAGAGGCATTCTCCCCATCGCTGCTGTGGGATCCAGCGCTGCTCTGGGAGGTCCGCATTCCAGGTCAAGGCCTTGGCGTTCTCATTTTGGTGCCATGGGGAAGCTTCCTCAGCTCACTTTCTGAAGAGCAGCCAACCGTAACAAGGGGGAATCTGTAGTGGGCAACTGGAAGGGGGTGGGGCACTCCTAAGGAGCTCCAAATAACCTAACGGAACAACTGCAGGGGCCAAAGGTCCTTCATAAATAGGAGCAAGATAATGTGGCAGGTGGAATAATGTCCCCCCCCCCATACGTCCATGTCCTAGTCCCCAGACTCTGCGAATATGACCTTATATGGCAAAAGGGACTCATGAAGGTTATTAAGGATCTTGAGATAAGGAGATTGTCCTGCATTGTCCAGGTGCACTTGATGAGATCACAACAATCCTGGTAAGAGGGATGCAGGAGGAATCCGAGCCAGAGGAATAAGAGAAATGACAACAGAAACAGAAGCTGGAATGATGGAAGGCGGCGCCATTAGCCAAAGAATGAGGACAGTCTCTAGAAAGTGACGAAAGCAAGGAAAGAGATTCTCACCTACAGCTTCCTAAAGAAATCACCCCTGCCCCTTGATTTTAGCCCAACGAGACCCATAAGGGGCTTGTGCCCTACAGAACAACAAGAGGATAAATGCGTGTTGTTTTAAATTACCAAATGTGGGGTAATTTGTTACAGCAGTACTGGAAAGCTAGTAAAAGTAGGAAATCTCAGTTATTCATACGAATGTGGATTCCCTCTTTTTACACAAGCTGGGCCATGTGGTAACATCTGGGTTACTCAAACTAAATTCCTGCAGTCCCGGACTGCCAGAAATTGGTTTTATTTCCAGCTGATCAGCTCTTGGAAAGCTCTAGAAAGAAACATACTCCCTTGGGTGACGGGGAGGAGTGAGAGGTTGGTTCTATCACAGTTTCAAAAGATCCAGCATTTTTCAAGCAAATGCACTACTTCATACAAGAATGCTCTCCCAAAGGCATCTTCCTAGCCTAAAACCCCAAGCAGTTCTTGAGAGCCAAAGCTTCCAGAGAACAACAATGAACTTGTCATCCTGTGTTGATAAATTGACTGCTGGGAGCTCTGGAGGCTTGGTGGGGAAAGCCAGTCATCATAACCATGTAGCAAAAGTCCCTGGGGCCATCAATGCAGAAAACCAGTAGCTTCTATTAATAAATCAATCCCTTCCCAGAACTTTAGATTTTTTTTTATTATTATTATTGCTGTTGGTTTATGGAGAAACCTTAAAAAAAAAAAAAAAGGGAGGGAAATGTCAGATCTGTCTAGACCATGAAATCCACCTGACATTATGATTCTTAGGAACCATTTGAGCTATCCCCTTTGAAAGATCTCATTAAAAGTGGAGCTCTCAGCAGCTTTGAATTCACATGGCATGAGCCTCCCTTTGGAGAACTAACAATGGTCTAGATGCCGGAGAATCCCAAATGCTGAACGGTTTCCTTGGTGTCCACAGCTAAAGCTACTTTCTCAAGATCTCTGTAAATCGCATTACTTTAGCTACGGGTAACTGACTCTGAGCTCCCTGGAAGAGGTCTCTCTGGAGTTTCCAACCCTAAAAACAAGCGGCAGTGACTGCACAATTTTGCTTCTGTAAGGGGATGCCCAGTTTACCTGTTCAGGGCAGTATTCTCAGTTCAGGGCACCTAGGAGAGGAGGGAAGATGGGCTGCCTGCAATTCAGAGAGTAGAACAGCCTCAGAAAGGGGCCTACCCACACATCCAGGAGAAATGACAGCTTAATTCCCGGCCCCCCACCAGGAAGCCATAGCAGGGGTTAATTAATTTCCTCTCTAGCGGTTCCCTGGGATAGTTTGCACCGGTTCATAGCTGCACGAACCCACAACACTCCCTGCATGGGACCTGGTGAAGGAGGCAAAATGAGCTTTTTGCTCATTGATATTTTTGTTTCTCTATCTCTGGAAGTGAGTCAGTCACTGACTGTACTTAGAAGGGGCCACAGCCAGGCAATCATCAGGGAAACTGCAAAATAGAATACGGTTGCCTCTGGCTTCTCCAGGTAACCCTTTTAGAGCCTCTTCCTCTTGTATACTTCCTCTCACCTCTCTCAGATCTTTGCTCTACCAAATTAATCTAGGGGAAACTTCAGATAAAATCTGAAATTTTTAAATCACTATTGTAGTTATTCAGTAAACGTGTGTCTACTCTGTGCCAAAGACTGGAAAGAAAAGATCTCATAAGGGAAGTTATATTTACATTTACTAAGCATCTGCTATGGACCACACATCTTGTTCATTTATACTCACGACTCTGTGAGGTACAGATTCCTGGCCCCTTTGTACAGATGAGAAAACGTGAGGCTCAGAAAAGGTAAAATAATTTACCCAGCATCTTATAGCTAGTAAGTTGTGGACAAACAAGAAATTAAACCTTGTCTACCCTACTCTAAGCCTGTGTTTTTGCTGCACGTAACTCTGTGCTAGAAATCTGAAATTGAAAACAAAAGAAATGTAGAAATCTAGGTTTACGGGAATGCAAGCTGTTGCAGCCACTCTGGAAAACTATATGGAGATTCCTCAAAAAACTAAAAATAGAACTACCCTACCAGCCAGCAATTGCACTACTAGGCATTTATCCATGGGATACAGGTGTGCTGTTTCGAAGGGACACATGCACCCCCATGTTTATAGCAGCACGATCAACAATAGCCAAAGTATGGAAAGAGCCCAAATGTCCATTGGTGGATGAATGGATAAAGAAGATGTGGTATATATATATACAATGGAGTATTACTCGGCAATCAAAAAACATGAAATCTTGCCATTTGCAACTACGTGGATGGAACTGGAGGGTATTATGCTAAGTGAAATTGCTCAGTCAGAGAAAGACAAAAATCATATGACTTCACTCACATGAGGACTTTATGAGACAAAACAGATGAACATAAAGGAAAGGAAACAAAAATAATATAAAAACAGGGAGGGGGACAAAACAGAAGAGACTCATAAATATGGAGAACAAACTGAGGGTTACGGGAGGGGTTGTGGGAGGGGGGATGGGTGAAACGGGTAAGGGCCACTAAGGAATCTACTCCGGAAATCATTGTTGCACTATATGCTAACTAATTTTGATGTAACTTTAAAAATAAAAAATAAGGGGCGCCTGGGTGGCGCAGTCGGTTAAGCGTCCGACTTCAGCCAGGTCACGATCTCGCGGTCCGTGAGTTCGAGCCCCGCGTCGGGCTCTGTGCTGACGGCTCAGAGCCTGGAGCCTGTTTCGGATTCTGTGTCTCCCTCTCTCTCTGCCCCTCCCCCGTTCATGCTCTGTCTCTCTCTGTCCCAAAAATAAATAAACGTTGAAAAAATAAATAAATAAAAAAAATAAAAAATAAAACAAGTTAAAAAATTAAAAAAAAAAAGAAATCTAGGTTCAAATCTTGGCTTTGTTATTTAGTAGTTGTATCACTTGGCCAAATTCTTTAAATTCTTTAAGCTTGAGTATTTTCATCTTTCAAAAGAGTTGATAAAATAGTATCTATGTCATAGGATCAATGAGGATTAAATAGGATATAATGTTTGTGCATTATTTCATGCAGTACTTGGTACATAAGAAGTCCTCAATAAGTGTTTACCATACATAACAATTTTTCCATGCTATTCTCATGGAACTTATCCTGTGATAGTAATTCCCTCACCAACACACGTCCTTTTTTCTAAAATTTTCATATTTGTGAATTGACTTTTAAAGATTGTTTCTCCAGTGGCAAAAATCTCAGATTGAGTGATCTTGAGTCATTGAAGCTCATAAAAGGGGCTTAATCAAACTGTAGTCACCATGTTTTCTAGACCACTTTTTCTTGTCTTGGGACAGACTAGACCTTTGGAGCTCTCACTTCCCCTCATAAAAATATCTATTAGAGCCTTTAGTTTGTAAAATATCAGTGATGATCTCCTAAGTAAGTGTGTGGTTTTTGTAATTATTGTTGTAGCAGACATAAAAATATCTCAAAGTGTTTTGTAAAATTACAACCTCAAGATCCTGACTCACTTTTCCTATAAGGTCTTGAGTTCATACATAGTGCCTCCCCTTGCCAGGGTGGTTTAGAAGGACAAAGACTAAGTACACTCTAGGAGGTGAGTGTCTGAGACCAGACAGGAAGTGCAACCGCACAGCCACCTGGGGGATATTCTGCTAGAGTCTGGTGAAACTAAGGCAGTATATGTCCTGGGACCAGGTAATCCCATTCTTTAATCCGTGTTTCAGAGAAATTCTCACCCAGAAGCCATCAGAGGCCACCGCTGAAATGTTCACTGTGGCCTCCTAGAGACAATAGAGTGTTAGGGGCAAACTGGCATCCTTTAAGAAAGGGAACAGACAAGTAAAATGTGGTGAATGCCCCTTAAGGAATACTATGTGGCAAGCAGAAGGAATGAATGTGATTCAATTTTAGCAATGTGGATAGATCCTAAAAAACCTCAAGTGAAAAAAGAAAGAGTGAGGTTTCCAGCACAAAACCATTTATGCAAATTAAAAACATCTACACATAGGATAACATGACTTACTTTAGGAGGATACACACCTATTTTCAGATACTGTTCACACATATTAGAGGGGTCTCCATGAACCAATGAAGAGAATGTGTTACGCGTGGAGGGATATGGTGAATTCAGCTTTCTACAGCTCAAGTCCAACCAAGCCAAACAAAATAAGAGAGAGAGAGATGTAGGTCAATTGCAATAGGCCTATAGAGAAAAGCATGAAGTATCCTAATTTGAAAAGATCAAGTTTCTTGAAAGTCATGACATTGTAGCTGCTGAAGAGCAGGATTTAAGTGGGTCAAGATGGGAAAGGCTTTGAAGGTAGAGGTAACTGCATAAGCCAAGACTCTGAAAGAAGGCAGAAGTCAATTCAGGAAAGGGTCTGATGGGCATGGTAAGAGAAGGTTTGGAATGGGATGGCTGAGAAGTTCCAGTAGATGGATGAAAACTGGAAGGGAGAAGACCTTCAAAGCCACGCTAAAGACCATGTTTTGAATACAATGGGCAACCAGTGAATGTTTTAGATTGGGGAAGGGATATATATTTAAGAAAGACATTCTGAGAGCCAAGTTAAAGGTACAAGGGGAGAGAACAGATGGGAGTCAGACAGTCCCATCCTTGGGTAGAGAGCACAATCACATAGACATATTAGAAGTGCAGATTTTTACACTCTATCCCAGTTCACTGTATCAGGTGTCTAGGTAGAGTCCTACAATCTCTTTTTTTAAACTAGTCCCAAAGTGACTCTTAGCTCATTGGGGATTGAGAACTATGTCATTTTTAACCATGGCTGCATATGAGAATCATACTAGTTGGGGAGATTTTTAAATCCCTGATGCCCAAGCTGTTCATCAGACCAAATTGAACTCTCCAGGCATGGGGTCTGGGCATCAGTAGGTTTTTAAAACTCCACAAGTAGGGGCACCTGGATGGCTCAATCAGTTAAGTACCCAACTCTTGATTTTGGCTCAGGTCATGATATCACAGTGGTGAGTTCCAGTCCCACATCGGGCTCTGTGCTGATAGCATGGAGCCTGCTTGGGATTCTCTCTCTCTCTCTCTCTCTCTCTCAATCTCTCTCTCTCTCTGTGCCTCCCCTCCTTCTCCTTTCTTTCTTTCTCTCTCTCAAAAATAAATAAGTAGGGGCTCCTGGGTGGCTCATTCAGTTGAGTGTCCAACTGCAGTTCAGGTTATGATCTCGCAGTTTGTGGGTTCGGGCCCCATGTGGGGCTCTGTGCTGACAGCTCAGAGCCTGAAGCCTGCTTTGGATTCTGTGTCTCCCTCTCTCTCTTCCCCTCTCCTGCTGCCATTCTCTCTCTCTCAAAAATAAATAAACATTAAAAAAAATTTTAATAAATAAATGAATAAACAAAAAAAAACTCCACAAGTAATTCTGCAGCCAAGGCTGAGAACCACTGCACTCCAACAAGTCTTCTTTAGAAAACTCAGGAGCCAGCCAGCAAAACTTCCCCTCATTCCATCTTCATTTAATCTCCAGCTAATTTGATTCTCTACTTAATTGGATCAAAGCCTCAGGCTCTAAATCACTTATATTAAAAATATAAATTACCCACCCTTTTATTTCAGGAACCCCCAGGCAAACACAGTACGGTGCTTTTCCATCCCTGGTCCTGGGCCATTGACATTTGATTATCATAAAAGGACTAAAGTTGGAATTAAATAAAATTAGTAAGATGCCTGCTCTGGATGGGTCTGATGAAAAGCAACAATGACAGGTGCTACAACATGCCACATACTTTATATATTAAGTACCCCATGAAATCATATACATTTAAAACTCGAACATCCAGATATTAGATGCATATATCAACTAACATGACGGGAATGGGTTTGAAATGAAGAAAGCAACAGACTAGGTTTGTAACTTTGAGCAGCACTAAGACACATAAATGATGCCTTGGAAGTCTATTATTTATTAGCCGGTGAGCAGATTTCTCATTTATAATGGTGCCTGACTAGAGTTTCCTGGTGTATCCTCCCAGCTTTCTGCTAAAATATCTATGGAAACAAGAAAAAAAAAGGAAACTTGAAAACTTACACCACCCAAAACAGAGACTGTCAACACAGTGCCAGAATCTGGGAAGACTTTCCATTAAGTAGAAGGACATATAATGTATTAAAACAACAGCAACAACAACAACTGACATCCCCCAGTGCAAGGTAGCTTATCTTTTAACGTAGAAACAAACAACTATCAAAGTAGGTTTTTTTTTTTGAATCTTTATTTATTTTTGAGAGAGAGACAGAGCGTGAGAAGGGGAGGGGCAGAGAGAGAGGGAGACACAGAATCCGAAGCAGTCTCCAGGCCCTGAGCGGTCAGCACAGAGCCCGACGTGGGGCTCAAACCCACAAACCGTGAGATCATGACCTGAGCCGAAGTCGGACGCTCAACCGACCCAGCCACCCGCGCGCCCCTAGCAAAGTAGGTTTTAAAATTAATGCTGAGGGGCACCTGGGTGGCTCAGTGGGTTAAGCATCGGATTCTGGATTTCAGCTCAGGTCATGATCTCATGGTTCGTGAGTTCAAGCTCTGTGCTGACAGTGTGGAGCCTGCTTGGGATTCTCTCTACCTCTCTCTCTGCCCCTCCCCTGCTTACACTTGCTTGTTCTCTTTCTCAAAATAAATAAATAAACTTAAAAAAAAAACGAAATTAATGCTGAATGTTGAAACTGATAAATAAGATAGTTTATTAGAGATGATAAATATATAGGGTGTTGATAAAGAAAAATAAAAAACCCAATAGAGAAACATACAAAAATGAGTGAATAATTAGAGACACAGGTTTTTTTAGTAAGAATACTTAGGGGTCCCCTGGGTGGCTTAGTCGATTAAGTGTCCAACTTCAACTCAGGTCTTGATCTCACAGTTTGTGGGTTCAAGCCTGTGTCAGACTCTGTGCTGACAGCTCAGAGCCTGGAACCTGCTTCAGATTCTGTGTCTCCCACCCTCTGCCCCTCCCCCAGCTTGCTCTCTCTCTCTCTCTCTCTCTCTCTCTCAAAAATAAACAAACATTAAAAAAAAGTTTGTTTTTTTAAAAGAATACTTTGTACTGCTCCAGAAAGTAATCTATAATTTCAATGATTTCCCTATCAAAGTCCCAACTGGATTTGGTTTTGTTTTTGTCTTGTTTTGTTTTGTGATGTGGCAAAATGATTCTAAGCTGTATTTGAAAGAGTAATCAGAGGAGAAGTGCCAAGAAAACACTGACAGGGAAGACTTTCCTTATCAGATTCTTCAATTTATCGTCAAACTAGAGAAGGGGCACCTGCCTGGGTGGCTCAGTCGACTGAGCATCTGACTTCGGCTCAGGTCATGATCTCACCTCTCGTGGGTTGGAGCCCTGTGTCGGGCTCTGTGCTGACAGCTTGGAGCCTGGAGCCTGTTTCTGATTCTGTGTCTCCTTCTCTCTCTGCCCCTCTCCTGCTCACACTCTGTCTTTCTCTCAAAAATAAATAAATGTAAAAAAAAATTTTAAAAAAATTATCAGAGAAAAAGATTGACCAGCTTTCTGGGAAAACAAAATTGAGCTCTCCCTTTATCTTTACACCAAGTAGAATTCTAGGCAAATTGACAATTTAAGTGTTTAAAAACAAGAAAATGTCTTTCAAGCCTATTATGAAAAGCCAGATATCAAAAAGTAAACACTGATGTACTTGATCGTAGGTTTTAGATTTCTGTATGGAATAAAGTCACAGAAGGGGCTCCTGGGTGGCTCAGTCAGTCAGGCCTCCAGCTCTTGGTTTCAGCTCCTGTCATGATCTCACAGTTCTTGGGTCCAAGCACTGCATCAGGTTCTGCCTTGACAGTGTAGAGCCTGGTTGGAATTCTCTCTCCCTCTCTCTGCCCATCTCCCACTTGCTTGCGTTCTCTCTCTCTCTCTCTCTCAAAAACAAATAAACTTAAAAAAAAAATAGAACAAGGAAGAAGATAAAAATCCTGCCATAAACCAGTATCTATAGTCCTCAGGTAAGACACCATTCTTTGACATTTAAATCCACTTGGTTTAAGCCCCTATTCCAGATCTTGTGAGACTCTCCAACACTGTCCAAGCTTTCTGTGCATATCCAGGGGCTCGTATTCTCATGGCCACCCCTCACCTCTCTCAAAGAATCCTCAATCTATATCTACCTACACCTCCCTTCCATTTTCAGGCCAACTCAGCTACTTTTCTTTTATTACCCCCAAATCTCAGATAAAATATTTACATGTTTAACAAAATTTATTGAAGGCCTACAGTGGGAAAACATATACCAACAACATCAAATTGAATATTGGATTGTTTTGTCCTAAAAATTCCCTCATTCGTGATCCTCTTTGGAACAAATAATTAGTATTTCTCTGTAGCTTTTAGCCCTCTGTTATGTTGTCCTGCCCCTTCTACCACAGCATTCCTTTTTCCTTCCTGTATCCTCATTTCCCTGCCTTTTCTAACTCCCCAAATTTGTATTTTATTGTGAAATCTAACATAATTTAGCAAAATGCATAAATGTTAAATAGTAAATACCTATGTCAAGAAAGATAATATCGTTGATACCCTAGGACTCCTCATATAAACACACACACACACACACACACACACACACACACACACCTGTTCTT
Source organism: Lynx canadensis (assembly GCF_007474595.2). Classification (NCBI taxonomy): domain Eukaryota; kingdom Metazoa; phylum Chordata; class Mammalia; order Carnivora; family Felidae; genus Lynx; species Lynx canadensis. The sequence goes on from NC_044315.2 coordinate 44,548,627, forward strand.
ATGACAAGCACTAATCCACCTGCTAAAAACAACCAAGATTCTAAGACAGTAATCACACTTTTGTTTTTCTTTATAGTTTTACCACCTGGGCATACACCTTTAAACCATATAATTTAGTTTCTTTTTGAACTTTTTTATACAGGGAATGGTCTTTGTGAATGTTCTTTGTGTCTCACTTTTTTTTGCCCAACGTATGTTGGCAACAGTATCCATGCTGGAGAATGCAGCTTTAATGTGTTAATAGTCACAGATATATAGTTTTCCACATCCCAATTTATTTATTCTGTGTTGACGCCTATTTGAGTTGTTTCTAGTTTGGGGAAATTGTAAACAAGACTTCAATAAACATTATTGAATATATATATATGTGTGTGTGTGTGTATTCAACACATACATGCACAAAATCATGGAAAATCCCTAGGTCATAGGGTAGGCATGTCCACACTGGGATCACTACACTAGGAGCTTTTCTAAAAAGTTCCTATGATTTAGATGAATTACTGATATTCCACATCCTCAAAAACATTTGGTAGCAGCAAAGATCTGATAGGTGTGTTTTTACTGATGTTTGAATCTATAGTTATCTTGATTACTAATTAGGTTTTAGGAAAGTTACATGTATTTATTGGTCACTTGGATCTCTTATGAAGTATCTGTTCAAATCTTTTGTCCATTCTTTTATTGGTTGTCTGCCTTTTTTCCTCTCAATTGGTAGCATTTCTTAATATAAAGTGAATACTAAAACTTTATGAATGATATGTGCTGCAAAAATCTTCTACACTTCTCTCTTTTTATTGTGTCTTTTGTTAAACATTTGCCAGCACTTCACTGAGTTTGAGCGTACCTTTGTTTCACTGTTTTTATACAAACTTCAGTCTCATTGCCTATGATCTAAGTGATTCCTTAAGGTACTCTCTTAAGCAAAATTAATTTCCCACTTGAAATACTCTGACAAGTGTTAAAATAATAAAAAAATTTTTACCCCATGATACAAGGTTAAAAGGCAAATGACAAAATTTCTAAAAATTTAATTCATGTGAGAGAAACAGTTAATATCCATAATATCCAAAAAGGAAAAAGCTTATATAAAATTGTACGTAAAAGTCCAAGAGACGATTCTTAAATGGGCAAAAACTATGAACAGGCAATTCATAAAAGAGAAGAATATCAAAGGTCAATAAACATATGACATATGTTGAATACCATTAATTAAATGCAAGTTGATATATTTTGATATAAACATTCATCTCTAAGATCAGTGATATGAAAAAGCTTGAGCAAACTGCCCTGGTAAGAGTGTGAGAAATGGAGGCTCTTTAAGAATAGTTAATGGAAATACAAATTCTTTTAAACATACAGAAAAACTCTTTGACAATACGTGTCCAAAAAACACCCAAAATATAATGTCCGTGACTTTTTTTCCCCATAACCTTTGAATTTCAAATCTATTTTCTTAAAGGTTACCTTAAGGAGATAATTGCCTAGACATAAAGATAGATCCAGGAGGCTCTTTTATTGCAGCATTATTTATAGTAATGAAAAGAAGTGAAATCCCTGGAAACTCCCCAGGCTGGTGGATGGCTCCCAGGAGTTCGCTTTCATTGGTTAACGAGCAGGTTTCAGAAGGATGCCCAGTAGGCTGAATACTTTGTTGGCCCAACACGTGTAGCCGATTTCTGCTTAATGTGAGTTTGTTGCCTTCGTTTAAAAATTGGTCAATTTCACTTAAAAATATTGATTTAGGACTTCTCTAGAAAAATCTGATTCATTAACTCTGAGCCACTTATATTTCCACATGATAAACATCAGCAGGATTGAATACAAGCTCCCCTGCAGTTTGCCATTTTCTTATATCAGTCCTGGCTCACTCATTTATATTACCTGCCTGGTACCTACGTCATTTTAGTTTACAATCCCCAGGCTAATAATTCATTACATCTTTCCAAGAGCACTCATCTGCCAGGGATTTGATTTTTCTCCCTTTCAAAATAACTTTTTTTCCTAATTATAAAAGTTAGGCATACTCAGGAGATAAAATTTAAAAGCACAGAAATGCATAAAAAAGAAACATATCAGTAATATTCTCCCCTCCTAAAAATAACTCTTTTAATTATTTTGTCCATGCATGTCTCATCTTCTACAAAGCCGAAATCCTTTTGTATTCTGGTATTTTCCATCATAACATGGCCAAGGCATTGCATCATAAATAGTTCCCCATCATTTTTAATGACTGCATAATGTTCCATAGTCTTTGAAGACTTTTTTACCATGAAGTCTTCCAAAGTCAATTTAATTCTGTTGACTGGAGTCATTATCCGTATCAGTTTATACTTTAATAGTCTTTGTCAATCAGGGCCTTGCCAGAGTATAGAAGGAACACAGGCAGAATTGATTCAAAAGACCAATATCATTTCTTTTTTTTTTTCCAGTTAATTTATTTATTTGGAGAGAGAGAGAGCATGAGCAGGGGAAGGGCAGAGAAAGAGGGAGAGAGAGAATCCCAAGCGGGCTCTGTACTTTCGTCGCGGATGGAGCCAGATGCAGGGCTTGAACTCATGAACCGTGAGATCATGACCTGAGCTGAAACCCAGAGTCAAAACTTAGCCGAAAGAGCCCCCTAGGCGCCCGCCAATATCATTTCTGCAATGACTCATGAATGTATACATGAAAAATGAAAAGGGATCTGAAGCGCTAAGCTTAACCTCACTGTTTTCCCCTGCAAATCCTTACTGAATGAAGACCAAAGGGCTGTCTTCCAAGGGAGAAAATTGCCAAAGCCTTCTCTGCCACTTGGCTGCATCGATAAGAGTGAAAGGAGGTTACAAAACACTCCATTTCCAGAGACAGTCACCTCCAGATGTGTCCGCCCCAGGTACCAAGGCTCCCCGCCAGATGTGATCCCCGGGGAGTTGAAGGGTGGGCGAGCTTCGAGCTGCACAGCTGCAGATGATGAGGTCATCAGCACAATTTGGGGAATAGATGAGTTCACTGGGAAAAGAAAAAAACATGTCACTTTTCTCTTTTCTTGTTTGAAGTCACTAAGCTTCAGGATTCGGGAGGGAATTGTTGCTCTGACTTTATTCTTTGGGAGGCGGGTGGCTGTCTGCCAGAGGCAGCTGCACACGGGGTCATTTGCATTGCATGCAGTCTCTGGTTTTAGAGGAAGCTCTTCCTCCCCTTAGATCGGCTGTTTCTTTAGAGTCAGGGCCACTGCCTCACACAAATTGTGTTCGTTCTTTCATCTTTTCCCCACCCCTCCCTCTCCCTGACTTACTCGGTGCAGTTTAACAAGCTTCCCAGACAGGTCCAGCAGGGCTCATCCCGACAGCTTTGAAAGCCAGCTGGTGGACAAAGGAGGAATTATTTCATACACTCATGGCTGGGTGCAGGAGAGAGGCACTTTGCGGAACACGCGGGGTCCCCCTGTCTCTCTCCCTCTCTCCCTCTCTCCCTCTCTCTCTCTGCACTGCAGTCCACACCTACACGCTAACACTTTATAGCCTGGACCTCAGCTAGATCTGACCTCCTGAAGTACAGTTAAGATTGCTGAACTTTCAACTGGTTCTGGCAAACCTGATGGGGCCCTAAGGGAGCATTTCCCAGAAGGAGGAGCAAATTCTCTTTTGTGTATGGGCACATTCTTGAAGGTTCACCAAGGTGATGCCGGGGCTAAAAGGGCCAGGGATCTGGTTCTCCAATGTGGGGGAAGTTGCTTTCAGTTAAAGGAGGCACTTCTTTTCTTTTGGACATTGCAGGGCAGGGGCGGGGGAGGGGGGGTGGGCGAGCCGAAAAATGTGTAACAGAATGTAGCCTAGGCAGAGGACAGGGGCCTGTGGCCTTTTTCTGCAGAGAAAAGCTTGTTTCTGGCCTGCCGATTGTTTAGTAACTGACAAAAATGTTTCAGGTGTCATTTTCTTTTTTTCTCTCTCTAGTTAGAGATGATTTTAACCGTTACTTTAGAAATGGTAACAGAGAGGACATGGTCCATTTCAATTTCATCTTTAAAACTCAGACTGGGTAGAGGCCATGGGCTATGAACCAATAAAAAGAACAATCGGATATGTGTAACAGTCACTGTTGGGCATCTATTTCAAGGGACAGGCACCGCACATTGTCAAGCCCAAATATGTTCTTCCTATCCTCAGAGAATCTAGCAATAAACAAAGTTCCGCTTAATAATATCAGGTGGACTTTGTTTCTTACTAGTAGCATTTGAAAGGTCTTGATTCCTGTGAATGTCCTATTAATGAAGCACCTTGAGGATGTTTAAATTTTTAATCATTTAGAGTGAGTGCAGTGCTTTCATCTAGGATCCAGATAACCAGTTTCCTCGATATTTTCTCCCATGAGTCATTTTGACAATAAAAAGGCAAAAAGAAAGAAAGAAGAAAGAAAGAAAGAAAGAAAGAAAGAAAGAAAGAAAGAAAGAAAGAAAGGTAACCTTTTTTAAAATAATAGGTTTCAATGGGGTGCCTGGGTGGCTCAGTTGGTTGAATGTGCGACTTTGGCTCAGGTCATGACATTGTGGTTTGTGAGTTCAAGTCCCGCGTCGGGCTCTGTGCTGACAGTCCAGAGCCTGGATCCCACTGTGGATTCTGTGTCTCCCTCTCTCTCTCTGTTCCTCCCCCACTCACATTCTGTCTCGCTGTCTCTCAAAAGTAAATAAAGAATACAAAGAATTTTTTTAATCATAGGTTTCAAGAGCTATCACCATCTCCCAGGTATTCTGATACCTGGTTTTCATGGAGATGATACCAAGATGCTCCAAGTAAGAAATAACAGTACCTTTATTTACCAACTAATGCTAGACACTGGCTAATACTTCTAACACACTTTATTTTGTTTCATCTTTATTATAACCTCACAATGTATTCTTCCCCATTTCACAGACCAGCCTCTGGCTGTGCACAGTTTAAAACTCGTTTCCCCTCCTCCACTGCCCAGAGATTTCCCGTGCCAAGCACGAGTACTTTCATAGCGAGAGTCAACGTCTGGCCCTGCCGTTTTGTGTCATGATGCCAGATGGGCCAGCCCAGTGGGCTGGAGGTGTGTACCTGGAAGCCATTCCTATACCGAGATAGCCAGCAATAAAGTGACCAAACACAGAAGTGACTTTGATCCTCATAAATCTATCTCACTAAATTCAGATTAAATGTATCTCTAACTCAACTGCCTTGGATGACTCCAACCCCATGCAACAGGCGGGGGAAATATAGCAGAGGAGAAGCTGAAATAGGGTGAGAAGTTGACTCATTGAGCCTTACTTGTGCAAATTTTGCAACAAAAAGGCAAATATGTGAACACATTGCTAGGACCCCTCTCAGGGCCTCAAAAGGGGCCCAGAAGCTTAAGCTTTATTAGCTTCATGGTAAATTGGCCTCTGCCCAGGGATCCTGCCATTGTCCAAAGCATTTGGCATTGACTTCAGAGCTCACTTCATGCTTGTCTGAATAGTCTCACTGGTAGCTTTAAGGGTTGATTGGACTTTTGGAAGCAGCCAAAATCCTTTGGACTCAAGTGTTGTGGTTCAGGTAATTGGTCAAGCTGTGGAGTCCTGTTTTCAGGTTAGAACTATGGTGGTGTTCTTCTGCAGATCATTAGCTGAATCTGAGAACAGTTCTCTGAAGCAGGATGTTTGCCCTGAAAATCACAAAATATAGCCCAGGATCATTCCAAGATCATTCAACAAAGAAGCAGATTCCAGTTTGCATTTCCCAAGACCCAAAGCCCAGACTGTAACGCAGCCAGTTGTCTGCCTCCTTCAAGTGCACAGACAGTGGAACCCAGGGCAGGAGTGCCCCTTGCCTATACACTCCAGACTCTAGGGATTTGCTTATCCTTACGGCTAACAACTACTATGAGCTGTCTTTGGGGAAAGGTTTTGTTTTGCCCAAACTTCATCCCATGGCTCTAATCCCACTGTATTTGTCATCTTCAGCCTCAATGAATACAGAGAAAGAGAGGCTTCAACCAGCTTGCCAGAGAGGTAAATAGGTTTAAACTTCACCACAGATGGTCTCATCTCTCAGTGCCAGATTTTCATCAACAACTGGTGTGGCTAGTGACGTGGCAAAGAACCGCAGCTAAGCCTGGCTCTTGTCCACCTCTCGGATAACAGAGACCAACAGGGAGATGGAGAAAACAGAGAGTTTGGGGTGGAGGAAGGGAAAGGGAACAGAGGGATCGAAGGAAAAAAGAGATCTCTCACGTTATAAGCTTGGAGAAGTATCTTAACAGAATGAGAATGGGAACTTAAGCATATTGTGTGTCAGACTTGTTTACTTTAATGCCTCAACCCACAAAGGACTGATGCCCCCTTTCATTTTGAGTCAGGCCTCTATCAACCCGAAAACATTCTTTTTCATTCTCTTCTTGGGTTTATGGACGGGGGAAAGGTAACATTTAAAAATTGTTTATTATTTTCAACTTTCATTCTGTCTCTTCCCCTACATACTCAACCCCTACTTTCTCACTCTTTCCAATTTCTTTCCCTCAAAAACATGGCAATTAGAGGAAGTATGTGTTTGCCAGTGCTGTGTGGCCACACCCCAGCATTTGACTATAATGGGGAGAAAAAAGAGAGGGAACAACAGAAAGAAGGAGGGGAGGGGAGGGGAGGGAGAGGAGAGGAGAGGAGAGGAGAGGAGAGGAGAGGAGAGGAGAGGAGAGGAAAACCAAGACCTGGCCTGTTATCTTTGGGTTGCCAGAATCCTTCTCTAGCAAACCAGTGCCATGCCATGGTCACTGCACATCTCTAAGCCTGGGTGAACACAGACCACTCAGATCTCCATAAATTTCTGGGATACAGGAGGCTGAAGAAATGCTACTAGCAGCCGTCACGGTCCAACCAATTATCCAAGAACTGCTCTCCTGATCAGGTTTTGTGCTAAACTTGCCAGAGGAAGAAAAGAAAGGCTGATGACTGCTTGTTTGGCATTTCTTTGTAGTTGGGGACTTTTCTTCCCCTGAGGTGGTTGTTGTTGTTAACCGGAGTTGTGTGAAACCCCTTCTGTGCAGAAACTGGAGCTTCCGCTTTGAAGCTGAAGTGTCTTTGTTCTTCACCTAAGTTGGTGCCATTTTCAACAGGAGCGTTTGTATTGAAGTCTGGTCAATGCCCACCACCCAGAATTCAGTGAGGCTATTTGCCAGGTGGGAAAATACAGGGATGGTGGGGCCGGAGGGGACAGTTGTGGGGTGGGGACAGAGGAGAGATGGGGAGGATTTGCCTGCATATAAAGGTACAGAATAAGATGCTGTAAAAGTTGCTTTGGATTGGTGGCATAGAGCTCACTGTTCTCTGGAATTTGAATGCTCCAAAAAGGAGTGTTTGGGGCCAGGAAGGGGAGGGGAGAAAGGCAAGTGGGATGTATTGTTGGATTGCAGAAAAAGAAAAGGGAGTGAAATCGGACACTTACAAAATATAATTCTAGTAGAACCCCTTGATAACTGGCATGGAAACCAAGAATGGGTTTAGGAGATATTAACATAGAGGGCAGTCGTTTCTAGGGTTTTCCCCAAACACACCAATCTCACTTTTTGAAATTTATATTAAAATTTTAATCTAGGAAATAACTCAAATGTATCAAATACTACATTTCTAATGCACTGGAGTAAAGTTGATTTCCACCTCATCCAGGCTTAGGTTTCAAGGTTGGCAAATATTGCTTATTAGCAAAGTCAGCTTGAATATCCTTAAATCTCCCATTAATTTGCTATGATTGTTTGTTGTTGTGACAATTCAGCTAGGTCATGTAGTTCCTCCTTCCGGGAGGGAGTTGCCCCTAAAGTTGGCATGTGACTTTGCTCCTAAGTCACCTCCACTGTATGTCAAAGCATTAACTTGTTGGCTCAGGCCTACCATTAATTAGCAGGTGAACTCAGGCAAGTAACTGAAGCTCTTGGCACTTGCCATGTATTTGTGGACTACATGGCTTGTAAGTCCCTTGAGGACTAACAACCTATGCTCTGCAGTTAAAACCTCATCCGTAGGCTCATAGCATCAAACTGGATTTTAATGGTATGCTATACATTAGGTCAGTGACAGCGTCACTCAAGTAGGGAAAGGTCATCAGCATATGGGACAACCAACCAACGTGGCTCTGTTCTGGAGCCAGAAGCTCCTCCCCAAACTGATCGGACACCTGCAGTCCTCAGTGAGTGCTGCAGGTGCTCGGTGAGTACTTGGGGCTCAGTGAGTACTCGGTGAAAACGGGTAAATACGTTATTACTAACTGGGAAAAAATACATCTCAACCCAAACTCTGGGCCAGCAGCCCCTCTTCTTCACGTTTTTTGGGATGACCTATGGTGTATGTACACTCACAATGTGGCACCCCTTCAAACCAATATTCTTGGGATATTTATTCAAGATGCGGAGTTGGGGAAAAAAACCCTCTTTTCAAAGTAACAAAAAATTGTTTTCAGAAATTGATTCGTGTTACTAATGTACTCTCCTTGGTTGAATTAGATTCAATATACAAAAGAAAATTCAACAAAATATAGTGAGAAAAGATGAATGACTTAGAAATATGTTAAACTTAGATGTAATGAGCTCTTACATGCAAAAAAAAAAAAAAAAGTACTCCTTATATCTTTTGAACTACAAATGAAGAAGCCCCAAGAGGTATCTCACAGGGTAAATCACCAAACTGCACTGACTGGAGACACATACATGGCAGGTGTGAGAAAATGAAGCTTCCTTTGCTGGAAATAAATGCTGGAAGCCTGCTGGCTAAAAAGTCAGCGCAAAGAATTCATAGCCCTGCCACTTTTCAACAATACAGTCACTTGTTGAATTAATGACCTAGCTGGACACAAGAAGACTGAGCCGTTCTCTCTTCTGCAGAATCGTACTTTGGCCTTAGAAATGGAAGCATCTATGAACATGGCTATTTTGCTGGCATTTATCCAGTATCAGCACCAAGTAATCATCAAAGAAGATCATCTTTCTGCATGAACGTTTGATAGCCAACACGAGTGGTGCTGAAACGTCCAAAGTGCTCCATACCTTTTCAAAAGTCCGTTGATTCTTCCTGGAACCACCACATCAGCATTGCGCCCCTGGCGCAAAAGCGACTCCTTAGACACGATAAACACCGTATTCGCTGGCGTAGCCTCTGGGCGCAAATCGTGGCCGTAGCTCCAAACCGGGCTGGGGCTCAGCGAGCTCACCACCATCACGCGCATAAAGTGAAAACAAGCAGACGCTTGTCCTACTTAATATTGTGTTCGGTGAAACAGGAGATAGTATTGTTTTCATTAGAATTGGCTCTTTAGTACACAGTCTTCAACTCTCCATGACGGTGTGGGACAAAGCACTTCCGCCTACTGAAGTATGAGGATTTGCTCCCATGGATGTCTTGAAGGAAGGCACTTGTGTGCTTGAGTTGCAGGCGGAATCCGTTCGTGGAATGCCATTTTTTTCCTGGAAAGAATGGCTTCTGTTACCACCGTGGCTATTTAGACGTGAGTATCTAGCCAACATTTTCCTAGAAAATGAACAAAGTGAGCCAGTCACTTGTCACTTTCAAGAAAACCGCTGACAGTATTTCAAGTGACGAAACTTGAACTTCCCAACGCAACTTAGAATTTTGCTAAGCTTATCACCACGAGCTTTACAGCTTCCCTGTATTTAAAGACTCTTCCGATGAGGTCAGCAGTGATAGTAATACCTTTTTAAAACGCTTATGTTTATTTACGATGTTTCGTTACCTTAGCATATTTACATTATGTTTATATTATTACCTGATGTTTTATAGTGAGATGCATCTACGGGTCACTCAGAGAACCAATATTTTCCACGTGACTAATACCTGATGTGACAAAATCACACCTAGTTAAAAGATCCATTCAAAGTGCAAGGTAGACTGATACATTTTTATCTGACAGAATACAAAAAGGCTGTCAATTAATTTCAGATTTTACATTGCAACTAAATTTTAAGAAACCATCACTTTTGTCAAGTTTTGGTATAATGTGAAAGAGGCATATCCATAATTATTAGAAAAGGCTATTGAAATATTCCCCCCTCTTCCAACCACATAGCCTGGATTTTCTTCACGTACTTCAACCAAACAACATCTTGCAACAGACTGAATGCAGAAACAAACGTGAGAATCTAACACTTACTAAGCTAGGCATGGAAGTGTGTGAAAATGTGAAACAATGGTACTTTTGTCACTAAATTTTTTTGTGAAAGAAAAATAATAAGATACTGTTATTTTCATTAAAGTACATTATTTATGTTAATTTTTTGATAATAAATCTTTTTTAAATATTCTGTTTTAATTTCTAATACTACATATATATATGGTACCGTATATCCTGCATCAACAAAAGTCTTTTTGGATCCTCAGTAATGTTCAGGAGAAAATAAAGGAGTCCGAAGACCAAAATATTTTACTTTTGCTGATTTATACTTTTATGCTTATTGTATTTTCCTCTTGTTTATTCTCCTGTCTCCCTCATTATACTGCAGTCCTTAGATAGGATAAACACTGTATCTTATTTGAATCTGTAAGTATCTTCAGTGCCTAGTTCTCAGCTGATACTAAGTAAACAGTCACTGAAGGAATGAATGAATAAATTATTCAAACTTCCTGTCTGACAGTTTCCTGTGTTTTGTAATATTGGCCTTGGTCTCGCTGACCAAGAAAAATGTCAGCAGTTACAATGTTCAGGTCATGGAGGAAAACATAAAGGAAAACCATACCTTCTTTTGTAGATCTTCTAAGATCATAACATGACTTACCCTTCGAGCCTCACCGCCACCAACTCTCTGCCTCATGCTTCAGAGCATCAAACTGCTACTGAATCATTCCTTTTTAAAAATTTTTAACATGTATTTATTTTGAGAGAGACGGAGTGTGAGCGGGGTAGGGGCAGAGAGAGAGCGAGACACAGAATCCGAAGCAGGTTCCAGGCTCTGAGCTGTCAGCGCAGAGCCCAACACGAGACTCAAACTCACAAACTGTGAGATCATGACCTGAGCCGAAGTCAGATGCTTAACCAACTGAGCCACCCAGGCGCCCCTGAATCATTCTTTATCATTGACCCCCACCCCTGGCACCTGGCAGCTGTTCACACATGCGCACTCTTCACAGTTCTAACTCTGAATTTGGAAGATTCAGACCAGGCTAGCCAATGAGGCATCTCTCTCCTCTGTGCTACTGTAATGCACTGTGTATATCTTTTTCATGGCTCAGGCAACATTTTGCCTATAATTATCCCTTTGTGGGTCTGTCTTCCTTTCTAGACTGTCAGTTCACGCATTTTTGTGTCTTCAGTACCATACATAAAGTCTGACACTTTATTGGGTGCTTAATAATATTACTTAGACTGAACTGAAATGCTTCCCGTCCATAATGTTAAAGTTTAGGTGTAAGTCATACAGACCCCATTCAACTTCAGTTTTATTGAGCACTCATATGTGCCACTATGAGTGGCATTGGGGATTACAAATATTTGTATCAATGGGGGGGCGGGGAGAGAGAGAAATGGCAGCATATAATAAACAAGCTACATGCACCTGTTTCTATAGAGCCTGGGAAAAGCACATTTTTCAGCAAATATCTAGGACGCCTTCTATGTGGCAAGACGCCGTGCAAAACACTAACAGAAGCGTGTGCCGTCCAATGAACTTAATTAAAGTCAAGTCCTGTGGAGCAGACAAGTAATAAACAAATGTCACATAAACAAGTATATAATGACAAGTGGTAAAATGAAACATAGTGTAACGACACCATTACTAGGGGTCAAATTTAGACTGCGGAGGGAAAAAGGATCAGAATAGGTATTTCTGAGGAAGGGAGTTAAATATACAGAGTGTAGGCATGTTTAGAAGTGAACCACAGGAGTGCCGAGAAAAGCGTTCCACGCAGTGGGCCAGGCTTGACGTGAACGTAGGCATTTGCCGGTTTCACCGGGCTGGAAAGCTGGAGAGTGGGGTCCGGAGGATGGGAGAGGGTCGGTCTGCTACAGCTTGAAGAAGCCTCCAGCTAAGTTCGGATGCCTCATTTTCCTCTTATGATATGCAGAACCACAATTCTGGGTGGTTTACATTCATCTCCCACAAGCCTCACAAGATAAACGGCGCCTGTTTCCTCAAGTAACTACTGCTAAGAGAAAAGTTTTCTTCAGATGCATTTCTCCATCAGCACTTTCCCCATAGGGCACCTAAAAACTTGATTTATCATAAATGTTTCACCCAGAATACACACAGTAATACAAACGTGGCATATTTAAATGCGCTCCTCAGAGAAATTTGCTGGCAGTGATCACAAACCGTAAATAAAGGGAAAAAATAGCCCCGCTATAGTTGTTTCCAGAGCGAGTAGACAGAGCCCTGCTCAGGCTACTGCCCAAAGCTGAAACATAACTCAAGAGAGTCATGGCAACGTTAGGGGAACACCCATCCTGGAGCCGGGACCAGCTCTTACTGAAGGGTCAGTCACTCGACCAGCAAAGCTCCATGAATTTCCTCAGCTGCTTTGTTAGACGTGGGGAGGGAGGAAACGAAGGCTGGCTAATTAGCAGCATGGGTGCCGTTGGTTACTTGAGGTTCGCCGTCTAAGTTCAAACCCAAGCCCGACCGTCTACCAGCTCTGTGACCTTGGTTATGTTATTTGACCTGTCACTTCCTTCCTCCTCCGTAAAATGAAGTAATACCTATCTCATAGATTAGCGTGAGCATTAAATGAGATAATGTAAATCGGTGCTTAGCAAAGCATTCATTAAACGTCGGCCCATATCCAATCAGTTAAGAGTTCTTTCAAGACTCACCACGCCAGGCTTAAGACCGGCTTAACTGCCCGTTTTATCTCCATCTGTAACCACTTGTTTGGCATCTTACGGACACGGTTTTTGTAACGAATCACCCTGTTTTAGTGTTCTTGCAGATATAACACCCATGTTATGGAACTCTAGCCAACTAGCCATGCAAGCAAACTACTTGTTTTTTCCCCCTTCCTTATTGCTCGGAACCTTTATACCCTGTTAAAAACATTCTAAGAAAGCCCTCTCTATTAATATCTAAAATAGGATCCTAAAGAGCCCTTTCTTCACTGAATTTGCCAGCTGCCTCCTTTATGCTCTCAGCAGACACTGCAGTTTGAGAATGGCAGTTCCCCCATGCTGTCACTCACACCACGAACCCCCACCCAGACGTGGGCAGTTCACAAGTACTCATTTCACATCCGGCAACACCTTGAAACCAAATGTCTGCCACACTTACCCTAAGGCTGGGTAAAGCATGAAGTAATCACAGACTTTGATATTTTTCCAACCACAAGCCCCCCGAAAGTCAAATGTGATCGTGAGAGAAAAGTGACTCTTTCTTACCAAATCCACAGTGGAACAAGGATCAATAGAAACCACATCAAGATTGTAAGAAGTAAGAAAGACTTTCACAAGTGTACCTTTGGTTTAAGCATGCCTGAAATATGAAATGACTAAAACAACACCCTTGACCCTTGCATGAAGACTTTCATAGTAATATCTCAGCATCTCCAATGAAAGAAAGTACTTAGAACCTTGAAACACTTTTTAAAACATGCAGACAGCTTAATTTAAGGGGTCTTGTGAACAGTTCGTTGTCAGGAGTTTCTAACAACTGTTATTTCTTCCTGAGTTCCAAGAACCAAACACTCTGAAGTTTACATTCATACGGGATGAACGAACCCACCACAGCATTAAAAAGGATAAACTGTTTGATGTGGTTTCCTTTGAGGGACAGTTTAACACCCATACACACCCCCCAGACCCCGTACCTGGCAGATGGCAGAAAGGCAGGTGGCCTCCCACGGTTGGGGCCATACTAACACCACATACAAAATTTCAAGCAAGTGTTGCTAACCAGAAAAGTAATTTATGACCGTAAACAAATGGTTCTCAAAAAAAAAAAAAAAAAAAATCTGCCAGGTGATAGAAAGCGGGGACAAAAGACAAACATTTGGCAAGATAGCATTTAAAAAACAGAGGAAAGGATGGACAAAATCACCATGCAGAAAGTTCTGTGCACCTGACGGGTGTCGCGCAATAGGGCTTGTATGTACCGAGAGCAGAAGTCTGACATAAGGTTATCATCCAATCACATGGCTGTGCCCGGATTTTTCAGTTCTACCTCCGTCAGAACGGTCCACATAAAACCCTCTGGGTCTAGAATCTGTTCTGGAAGAGGCAGAACTTTAGGTTTTGTGAGGAGAAACTTGACTTTGGCATTAGAAAGAGGAAAGGGGGGAAAAATCCTCATATTATGGCCACTAAGCATACATCTAATTCTTGGAGAGCCCTCAAAAACAGCTGCTGGTCCTAAATTCAAGAAAACAACGTGCAACGTTTTAACAAGCATTTGCTCTCCTGATTGGTATTGGCACTTGGCTTTTCTGTCTTTTAAAAAACATCCTTATTTTTGTGATTGTGAAAATAATACATGTTAATTGCAAACTAAGGGGCTCAGAGTGAGTATTGAATCCAGTTAGACATGGACGTCAATCCAAATAACTGTACTAAATATGGTTGTAAAGCAAGGGCTTCTACAAATTGGTCTTAAAGGATTAGATATAAAACATAAAAAAATATAGTGATAATTGAATAAAAATAATTTAGTGCTGAGCCCCAAATTATATTTTCAAAAAGTGGGAAGTAAGGGTGGAGCTTAAATGATATAAGAATATGAAATTCTTGGGGCGCCTGGGTGGCTCAGTTGGTTGGGCGTCTGACTTCGGCCCAGGTCGTGATCTCACGTCCGTGAGTTCGAGCCCCGCGTCGTGCTCTGTGCTGACAGCTCGGAGCCTGGAGCCTGTTTCGGATTCTGTGTCTCCCTCTCTCTCTGACCCTCCCCCATTCATGCTCTGTCTCTCTCTGTCTCAAAAATAAATAAATGTTGGGATGAGCACTGGGTGTTGTATGGAAACCAATTTGTCAATAAATTTCATAAAAAAAAAAAATAAATAAATAAATGTTAAAAAAAATTTTTTTTAAAGAATATGAAATTCTTTGTCTAGAAAAGGGGTCTCAAAAGATTCATGTGTATTTTCTACATTAATAATTAAAGAGACATTGGTCAAGGACCAATTTACTTAACTTAAAAAGAAATAGAATTAAAATAGGAGATGAACTTTCTAGAGGACTGTAGAAGATCAAAGGAAAGTATAGAGTCTCAGAAGGGAAAAATCTAGAAACAACAAAGAAGCCTAGAGAGAATAATTAAAATGTGACATTAGAAATAAAATAAAAATAGTTACATCAATAAATGGGTTGAAAAGTGCAAAGAATTTCAAAATAAGTTTTTAAAATTCAATGATAGTTTAATAAAACTAATAAACCTATATTATAAAGATACAAAAATGTTAAATGTATTCCTTTCCCCTTACAATACAGATACAATCCCCCTGATACTGATACAGGAAAAATGCAAATTCAAGGCATAAGCATAAGACAAAGTATGATTTCATGTTGATATGTGGCTCAATTCATAACAAAGATATGAGTTAACAAATTTTATATACGAGAAACGCATTGCATTCAGATACACAAAAAATAAAACATAGATACCAGAGAAAGAAACTTTGAAAAATTTGTTTAAAAAAAAAAAAACAACTGGTGGAAGGGATTGAGGAGGACAAAAAAAAAAAAAGCAGAATCAATAAATACATTCAAGCATAAAATAAAACTTTAAAAAGTTGATGGAATTTACCAACCTCCTCTTCAACCTAAATAAGAGAAAAAATAGATTAGAACGAAAAAAGTGTAGGTAACCACTGACATGACGATTTTTAAATTATAATACTCTAATTTTATGCTAATATAATGGTGAGGTGGGCAGTAGTCTCAAGAAATAGAAATTACCAAACTTGGCTGAGGAACTTAGAAACTTCTACAAACTAATAGTTATTTAAAAATCAGAAAAGGTGGTCAAATAATAGTAAGAGTATCTTTTAGTGTCTACTATGTGCTCTGTCTTGTATCAGGGGCTTTATTCATTGTCCCTGATATAATAACCTTATAAGGTAGGTATTACTATCTATAGTGCTCTGTCTCCGCACCACCCTGTATTTCTGTTATCAAGAAACTCATTAAATTCCGTTGTTATCATCTGTCTTCCCTACTAAACTCTAAGCTCCACCAGGACAGTGGTGGGTGTTTTGTGCCCACTATGGAGACATGGGGCATCTCCACGTCTCCGGCATCTATATTTGCATAAAGCCTGTCACACAGAATGACTCAATAGACTATTTATTGAAAGAATAAGAACTCTGGGAGATCATAGCATAGAATAGTATAGTAGGGAAAAATTATAGTCCTGTCTCACTTATATATATGGATGCAAAGATCCTAACCTATATATCCTATCTGATAGATAGATCTTATAGATCCTGTATCCTAATATATATATACACACACACACATATATATATATATATATATATATATATATATATATATTCAACTGTAATGTAATAGTTACATTCCTAAGAAACCTCATATTATTGAGAACTGTGTTATAAAAACAATTCTTTCGGGGCACCTGGGTGGTTCAGTTGGTTGGGCTTCCGACTTCAGCTCGGGTCATGATCTTGTGGTTTGTGAGTTCGGCCCCGCGTCGGGGTCTGTGCTGACAGCTCGGAGCCTGGAGCCTGTTTTAGATTCTGTGTCTCTGTCTCTCTCTCTGTCCCTCCCCTTGCTCATGCTCTGTCTCTCTGTCTCTCAATAATAAATACACGTTAAAAATTTTTTTTAAAAACAATTCTTTCAATGGGAAGAGTGAGAAGAGTCACGATAACAAAGTTCCTTTCCTGCAGGAAGTTTAGCAGTACTTTTTAACAGAAAAAAAAAAAATGTGTAGTTATAGCAAACATATACTGAGCAATCCAGCCTTCAATTATGGTATGTGCTTAATAAGTAAAGCCTTTTCCTGAATCTCCCAGTACCGTCATTCGCCCAGGACTTCTTATACACACTTCACAACGTTATCATCGTTATCAGACCACTTTTCCTTTTCCCTTGTACTATTTCCATCAGTAAGCTGATACCTTCAGCTGTCACCCTTGAAGTACTAGGCTATTGCTTTTGTCTGCCAGCACCTCCCCTGACCCTTTTCTGGTAACAAACCTGCCCATGAGGTAAAGGGCCCTTGACCCAGGCTGGGCTCTGAGACTGCCTCAGCCCACACCAGCCCTGGCCACAATGATTAGCCCCAGGGATGAGCACTAATCCAAAATATGTGGTCCATCACCCTAGAGACAAGACATGCCAGTTTTCTCATGCTAGTTCCTCGTCCTGAGTTCTTACTATTCAGCCATTACTTCAAGTCGGCAATGCTCCTCATATTCTCCTTTTCTTGGGTTTCAAATTACTCTGAGTCCACGTCTGTTACAGGGAAGGAAGAAACCCCTTAATTGATACATCCATGTTTTAATGATAAATCACAAAGCCATTCAAACAAAATAAGAGGTTTTTTCTTCTTTTTTCTATTGCAGTGTTAGTTCCTAGTATCAATGGTGCCTCGGGCGGTCAGTCTAATGCAAAATGTGTTTGCTAAATAATGCATCATATTGTATCCAGTTTGCCTCAGGAAAATGTGTGCTGTAAGGAAATGCCAGCACTGGAACAGGATAACCTGTCAGAGATTAAATTTGATTTGGACTTCTGTCCTCTCCCAAAGAGGAAACAGAGGACAGCCTTGGTCTTCCTTGGAAAATGAATTCCTTCTAAGACAAAGGCCGGGTGGGGTGGAGGGTAGAGGGTTGGGGAATAGACAAATTTAAGAGGCTTCTGTTATACCAGTCGTGGCTTCCCTTAGGTAATAAGCTCTATTGTCTTTACCCGAGAAGGGAGAGTTGTCAAGCGTTTCCATTAAAAAGGAGCATTCCTTTTTGATTTAATGGCACACACAGACCATGATAATATTTGAATGCACATTGGGGTAAACAAAGAGGTTGGTCAATCTCTGCGAGGTTGGTTAGGGGGTTCCCAAGAGACAATCCAGGTAGTAACTCTTGGCTCTGACCCTTTTTTATTATCTCTCCTGGGACAGTGACTACATCCAATGCCTCATTTGTGTTGAGTTCAATCTACAGGTATCCATCTGTTTTTTTAGCTGTATCATTGAACAGAAAGCTGACTCAATTTGTGAACAAAGGTTTCTCACAGGATGCTTGCAAACACTGCATATTCCACTTGTAATAATGCTTCAGAGAAATATCTTGGTGTGCCTTAGTTGAGGATAATAGTTAATATTCACAGTTGGTTGTTTCCATCTTTTCCCAAGGAAGAGAGAGGAGAAAAAATAATTAAATGTGTTTTGAGCTCATGGGGACTTCAGGTATATAAAGGAATTTGGAGAATGTTATCTCAAAAGACGCTTAAAAGCTGATTAAGACTAAAAGAAATGTGTACACATACTCACCAAGGAAGCAAAAATGCTCATGATAGACTAAAACTGAAACAACCCAATATTCATCACCAACAGAATGCATAAATACATTCACATCATGGAATACTATATAACAATGAAAGGGGAAAATGTAGAAATACATGCAATGAGGCACATGAAACTCAAAAACCTAATGTTTAGCAAAAGAAGGCAGACATAAAAATTGCTACCTGTATGGCAAGGATATGGAGAAAAAGTAACCCTCATGCGCTTGGAAGGAATGCAAACTGATGCAGCCACTGTGGAGAACAGTATGGAGGTTCCTCAAAAAATTAAAAATAGAATTACCATATGTTCCAGTAATTCCATTGCTAGATATTTACCCAAAGAAGGCAAATCATGGTTTCAAAAAGGTATACGTACCCCTATGTTTAGGGGTATTGTTTACAATAGCCAAGATATGGAAGCAACTCAAGTGTCCATCAATAGATGAATGGGTAAAGAAGATGTGATATATATAATATTATTCAGCCATAAAGAAAGAGTTATACCTTGCCATTTGCAACAGCATGAATGGAGCTAGAGAGTATAATGCTAAGTGAAATAAGTCAGAAGGAAGACAAATACCATATGTTTTACCCATATGTGGAATTTAAACAAAATAAAGAAAAAAGAAACAAACAATAAGTCAAATTCTTACATGCAGAGAACACGCTGGTGGCTGCAAGAGGGGAGGTAGGTGGGGACATGCGTGGAATAGATAAAGGGAATTATGAGTACACTTATCTTCACGACCATTGAGAAATAAATAGAATTGTTGAATCGTATCCAAAATATATATAGAACTGATGCAACTCAACACACAAAAAAACAAATAATCCAATTTAAAAATGGGCAGAAGACATGAACAGACATTTCTCCAAAGAAGACACACAGATGGCCAACAGACACATAAAAAGATGTTCAACATGACTAATCATCAGGGAAATGCGAATCAAAACTACCGTGAGATATCACTTTACACCTGTCAGAATGGCTAAAGTAAAAAACACAAGAAACAACAAATGTTGGTGATGGTGTGGAGGAGAAGGAAACCTTGTGCACTGGTAGTAGGAATTCAAACTGGTGCAGCCACTCTAAAAAACAGCATCGAGGTCCCTCAAAAAGTGAAAATAGAACTACCCTAAGATCCAGTAATCACACTACTGGGTATTTACTCCCAAAATACAAAAATACTAATTCAAAGGGATACATGTACCCCTATGTTTATTTCCGCATTATTACAATAGCCAAATTATGAAGCAGCCCAAGTGTCCATCAATAGATGAATGAATAAAGAAGAGTGGTGTGTGTATACACACACAGACACACACACACACACACACACACACACACACACAAAAGACACACACACACACACACACACACACTGGAATATTATACAGCCACAAAAAAGAATGAAATCTTGCCATTTACAACAACATGGATAAAGCCAGAGAGTATAATGCTAAGTGACATAAACAAAGAAAGACAAATACCATATGATTTCATTCATATGTAGAATTTAATAAGCAAAGGAAGAAAAAAGAGAGAGAGGGACATAAACTAAGAAACAGACTCTTAACTATGGAGAACTGATGGTTACCAGAAGGAAGGTGGGGGGGGGGGATTAGTGAAATAGGTGACAGAGATTAAAAAGTACACTTATGATGAGTACTGAATAATGTATAGAATTGTTGAATTACTATATTGTACACCTGAAACTAATATGACTGTTAACTAGAATTAAAATTAAAAACTTAATTTAAAAACAAAAACAAAAACACAAAATGCTTCAGGAGAGCCTGGGTGGCTCAGTCGGTTAAGTATCCAGCTCTTGATTTCAGCTTAGGTAATGATCTCACGGTTCATGGGTTCAAGCCCTGCTTTGGGCTCCATGCTGACAGTGGGGGGCCTGCTTGGGATTTTCTCTCTCCCTCTCTCTCCTCTGCTCCTCCCCGCTTGTGCTATCTCTTTCTCAAAGTAAACAAATAAAAACTATAAAAAATACAAAATGCTCAATAGCTTACATTTGAAAATTAAAAAAAAAAAGAATTGTTGAATGTTATATTGTACACCTGAACCTAATATTATACTGTATGTTATTTATACTTGAACAAAAGAAAAAGACAAAGAAAAAGAAAAAATTGCCAAATGTATATAAAGTTCAAGCTCAGACAAAATCGATCCATGCCGTTAGAGGGTGAGTAGTGATCAGAAGAAGGTTACCCTAGGGGATGGGGGAAAGGTACTTCTAGAGTTCTGTTCATGTTCAACACGGTAATCTGGGTGCTGGTTACACAGGTGTGTTCACTTTTTGTAATTTACTGAGCCGGAATCCTATTATTTGTTCTTCTCTATATGTGCACAATACTTTGATATGAAAAATTTTTAATACCCTTTTTGTTTTTAGAGACAGTGCACACACATGAGTGGGGGAGAGGGGCAGAGGAAGAGAAAGAATCTTAAGCAGGCTCCATGCTCTGCACAGGAGCCAGCACAGGGGTCAATCCCACAGCCCTGAGATCATGACCTGAGCCGAAATCAAGAGTCGGACATTCAACCAACTGAGCCCCCTGGGTGCTCCTGATATGAACATTTGTTATTGATAGTATTTAGAAAGAAGAACAAGCGGGGGGGGGGGATATTCTCAGCTAGCAAATCCTAACTTTTTTAAATTTATGCTATAGAGAGACCACGATAATATTTGAATGCATATTGGGGTAAAAAAAAAAAAAGAGAGAGATTGGTCAAGCTTGAAGAACTGGCCCAGGGCCTCCAGCTGTCCTATGGGCTGAGGATCAATTTCTTAGAACTCTCCCTTGTCTTCACTAGTAGTATGTCATCTGTGACTTTCTCTTCTAGCCAGACAGATCTGCGTACAAAGCCAGGAAGGATTGGAAGAGCGCGGCTTTGGACACTTAGACCTGTAGAATTGCATCCGTCCTCCTTATCCACTGACCCTCTCCATCTGTGACTTACAAACCCAGTGTGGCCAGTTTGGGCCACTGCATAGGCATTAGAGACCCTATTTGTCTTCACAGTGCTGTCCAGGTCTCACCACACTAATGCTTTCCAAATTGCTTTCTCCTGGAGAGTATCTGTTTCAAATTATTGTTCTCCAGATGTTTTGGGTTCTCTTTCTCCAATCTGAATCACATCTGGCTATTTCCTGCTTATATCCCTGATCTTGGTCTGCTTTTGGTATTGCTTTTCTATCTTCACTGGAACTTTCAACACCTCCCATTTTTGCATCCTCCAAGCATTTTGTTAAATCAATTATATCCATTTTTCAAGGATCTCAAAGAAAACAGTCAGCGGGAGCTTAGAAGGCCCAGATTTATTTCCTGAGATGATGCTATGTGGTTTCTACAAGCCCTTTGCCTTCTCTGGGTATGATCTGTGAATTGAGGTAACCATTTTCCTAGCTCTTCAACATAGGAATACCTGTAAAATTGAGCCTTAAGATTCCAAAATGTATTCAAAAAGAAAATGAATTCTAAACCAAGAAGTCACCACAGGCCATCATCATTAAAACCTAAATCTCCAAATCTATGCACTCATTTGTTCTGATTGATTTTCACACCAAAATCTCTATGAAATCTACCTCTCATAGTTGTCCATTGATGACGCTGACTCAACCCCTGGTAATTGAATTGTTTCTGTATCATTGATCTATAATTAGATTTTACTATTCCATTCCACATTCCCTTGGATTTCTAATGCTCTATCTAACTCTTTTGGCCCCATTAAATAAGTGGCTTTCCCACCACCACAACACACACACACACACACACGCACTAACTTTCTACACACACACACACACACACACACACACTCAAGCTTGTGTTGGGAACATTGTAAACCACTCCAGAAGTGTCTATACTCCATATTTAGAATGTCTTCAATCCAGGGATTTTTAGGCTTAGATTTTATAGATCAGTAGAAATAGAAATATAACAGAGCTAACTGTCACAAAATTATTCCCTGGAATTCTAACATCCTATGAAGTTCTAGTTCTCATGCTGGATATGGTAAAATAACTTATTCAAGTTCATACAGGATTGGCTCAAGGAAAGGGGCTCATGTCTCTTAATACCCAGTTACATTAGTTTTCTATGCTGCATAACAAATTACTACAAATTTAACCACTTAAATCAACACACACATGCATTATCTCATAGTTTCTGTAGTTCAGAAGTCCAGGAACAGCTTAACTGGATCTCATTCATCAAGCTGTGGTCTTACTGTCAGCCAGAGCTGAGGTCTTATCAGAGGATCGACTGGGGAAAGATCTGCTTCTAAGCTTTCATATTGTTGGCAGAATTCATCTATTTGCACTTGGCAGGACTGAGGTTCCCATCTTGCTGGCTGTCGGCTGTTGGCTATTCTCAACTCTGAGAGGCTGCTTAGAGTTCCTTATCATGTGGCTTTCTCCATGATGATAGCTTACTTCTTCAAAGCCAACATTGGAGAGACATTTTTTTTTATTTCCAGTTTTATTGAGATATAATAGTGTATAAATTTAAGATGTACAACATGTTGATTTAATACACTTATATATTGCAAAATGATTACCAATATCCTATTAGCTAACACCTCCATCCTGTCACATAATTAGCATCTCTTTTTTTGTGGTAAGAACACTTAAAATCTACTCTCAGGGTGTCTAGGTGGCTCAGTCAGTTAAGTGTCCAACTTCGGCTCAGGTCATGACCTTATGGTTCATGGGTTGGAGCCCCATGTCGGGCTCTGTGCTGACAGCTTGGAGCCTGGAGTCTGCTTCGGATTCTGTGTATCCCTCTCTCCCTGCCCCTTCCCCACTCATGCTCTGTCACTCTCTCAAAAATAAAATAAAAAACATTTAAAAATTATAAAAAAAAATCTACTCTCTTAGCAACTTTTAAGTATATAATATAGTAATATTAGCTATAATACACTAGGTCTCAGAACTTGTTAATCTTCCAACCAGAAGGAGAAACATTTTCTTGGCTAAAATAAAAATGTATCATCCTGTGGATCTACTAGGATTCCTCCATTCTGCTTATCAAGAGCTGGATAACTGACCATATGGCCCCTTTTCCCTGAAAGGTAGGAAACTGAGTTACTCAATGGGGTTTGGTAGACCCCATAACATTCCCATTAATAGATGGCTTTGTGGACACATTGTTGATAGGTACGGCAGAGAATATGGAGAAGACTTCTCCAATTGCTGGTGAAATGAACTGAGGGGGGAGCCTCCTACTAGCAGGTGGGTGTCCCCAGGGTGTAACGGATTTCCACCTAGACACAGGAACACATTGGAAGGTCTTTGAAGAGGTCTGTTACCTGATGGAGTTGGAGACTGACTTGAAGAGACAAGAACGAGACTTTTTGAGGAAAGCATCGAGGACTGAAAGAAATACTGTTTTGTTCTCCTTGAACCTGTCTGGCACTGCTTCTTTGAGGCTACACCCATCTCGGAGATTTTAATACAATTTTCTGGGTCGAATGGACTTGAACGTTCCAGCCAACACAGAACCTGCCAAGGTTCTCTTAATTGGCAAGTTGTGCTTATGTTAAGCCATTCTTAATAGTGCCTTCATTGGTAGATTATTAAACTTTAGGTAAATCAACAGGAGCTCTTCATCAAGAAGATCAATGACCCTTGGCACAGGATAATTGCCACGAACACTTTTATTTCCTGTTCCTGCCTCTGTGTGGTCTTTGACAGAATATTGAGTGCACAAGACTTAAATTTACTAGGCTTGCTCCTGGGTCCTAGCTGTGCCATGACTGGCTATGTGATGTTTGGCAACTAACAACTTCATAATTCCTCTTGATGTTAACTGTAAAGTGGGAATTGATCTAATAACAGGGTGATTAAAAGCACTTTGTTCATCTCACACTGTACTAGATCCTGGTGGGGTGAAGAGGGGAGGAGAGCATGGTTAAAGAATTATGGCTCAGTTCTTGCTTTTAAATTCTTTTTTTTAATGTTTATTTATTTTTGAAAGAGAGAGAGTGCAAGCTGGGGAGGGGCAGAGAGGGGGGACAGAGGATCCTAAGCAGGCTCTGCACTGAAAGCGGTGAGCCCAATGTGGGGCTCGAACTCACAAGCCACAAGATCATGACCTGAGCTGAAGTTGGGCACTCAACCAACTGAGCCACCCAGGTGTCCCTCAGATCTTGCTTTTAAATGGATCTCCTATCTACCTTACAGGGTTGAAAATATCAAGTAAAGTGGCTTATATGCTTTGAAAAAGGGTAATGTGCTATAGAAATGCAATTTATTACTTCTTTATTATGAAGAAAACATGCTGGTTCCTATACTTAAAAATAATTTGATTTCCCTGACAACATGAAGCTTCCATGTATTTCTTACCAATTCCCTATCCCCCCAAAATGTCTGTCTCTTTAGGTCAGTGACACCATCCTATAACATGGTCACCTGGAGAAATGGAGTTTCATTCTTTCCTTCTTTGTCATTCCTTCTTCAATCTTCAAGACTCTGACTACCCTCTGCACTCTCTTACAAGGGCTTGGTGGAAAAGTAATCCCTTTGTTTCGGCACCACCTTTGATGCACCCCCATGCTGATTCCAAACAGCTCATGTTCACTAAAATTGTGCTTTCCTCTTATTCTCACATATTCAATCAGAGCTCCATATGGGTAAGCAGGAGATCCCAGATGGCCTGACCACTTCCTGGATCATAAAGCTTCTCAGTATATAAAATAGAAATCTCTTTGATGATCCATGTATTTGTCAGGACTTGTTACACAACACATGTCCCAGGAAAGTCTCCTGTGATTTCCGGCACCTCTATCATAAGCCCAGAAAGACAGTTGGTTGGTTTGTTTGTTTATTTAGCTTTCACTTGGGCAGTTGGTTGCAAAGTTTCCTATTTCTTTTTCTTCTGCATGCCTCATCAACTCCTAACTTAGAATGCAGTCATGATGCTCTTACTTTTACAAAACACATGAATGTTAAGATCCAGGATGGAATTTCTTTTTAAATTAGTGCCGACAGGATTATTAATAAACTGAATTGGAGAGAAAGAAAAGAAGGTGAACATGAGAGAATCTAACTTGGAGGAGAAGGCGAGGGGCTTGTTTTGAATGACGAAGGTAGAGGAGGTGTTAGATGTTTGAAGAGGAGAAAGTATGAAATAGAAATTTAGGAAAGAACAGAAAGGAGAAAAGAATGACCCAAAACCATAAGAAAGAGTCATTTTCTAATATTGAAAAAAAGACATAAATTCTCAGATCAGAAGTGCATCTCCAAGTCTTGAAGAGAATATGTGAAAATAAATACATATCTGGACATGTCATAATGAACCTACAGACCATCAAAGAAAACTAGAGGCCATTTAAAGCTCTCAGAAACCAGACTTCTCCTTCGTTGCCATCAATGCCAGAAAATAACAGAATAAGATCTTCAGGGTTGACAGGAAAGAACTGTCAATCCACAATTTTATGCCCAAACAATCTTTCAACTGAATGGACAAATAATATCATTTTTCACCACACAAACATTTAAAGCATTTACCACCTACAGACCCTCACAAAGGAAACTATTAAATCATTACCTCAAGAAGAAAAATTAACCCAAAAGGGAGAAATGAAACAGTGAATACAAAAATAAAAGAAAGAAAAATAACTATTTATTTTGATTTTTTTTTATTTTAGAGAGAGAATGTGCGTGAAAGTGGGGAACAGGGCATAGGGAGAGAGAACCTCAAGCAGGCCCTACACTCAGTGTGGAGCCCAACACCGGGCTCAATCCCATGACCCTGGAATCATGAATAGAGCCAAAACCAAAGGTGGACACTCATCTGACTAAGCCCCCGAAGCGCCCCTTAATTAAAAAAAAATTATTTATTTATTTTGAGAGAGAGAGCATGAGCTGGGGAGGGGCAGAGAGAGAGAGAGAGAGAATCCGGCAGGCTCTGAGCTCCACTGCCGGTGCACAGACGGACACAGGGCAAGATCCACGAGATCATGATCTGAGCCTAAATCAAGAGTCCTCTGCTTAAGACACTAAGCCACCCAGGTGCCCCTCTCCTTGAATTTTTAGAGATACAACAAAAACTCTAAACAAAATTAAAAGATGAGAAGGGGGGGGCTTGTTCATTGGTAATAAAGCAAGTATTCCAACCTACCTAATAAAAAACATAGCTTTGTGAATCTTTTGTAGGCAATTTAAAACCAGGCTTTGTCTGTGTATCCCATATGGTAATCTCTGCTTCAGAGAACAGAAGAAAAGGTAACATTTCCAACTCGTTTTGTAAACTTAGTATACTAACACTGATATTAAAGCCAGACAATGATTGTAAAAGAAAAAGACATATTTGCAAAGAGATGCAAAATCCTAAATAAAATATTAGCAAATCATTAAGCCGTGTACAAAAACCAAACAGTTTATCTCAGGAAGGTGCAGGATGGTTCAATGTTAGGAAATCTCTCATATACCTTAACAGACTAAGGGGGATAAGTATATAATTATCTCAATATATGCAGAAAAAAATCATTTGATAAAATGCAATATTTGCCAATATTTTTTTAAAAATCTCTGCAAACCAGAATTATAAGGGAACTTCCTTAACACCATAAATCTATAGCAAGCATTATCTTAATAAAACATTTCACCTGCTGTGACTGATTCACTTCAAACCTGTAGTGAAAGTCCTAACTGCTAAAATAAGAAAAGAAAGGAAATAAGAAGAAGCATAAACCTGGGGAAGGAACAAGCAAACTTGTCTATATTTGCTGATGATTTTGATTGTCTAAGAAAATAAGAGTCTAACAAAGTTAAAATCAATAAGAGAGTTTAAGATATATAAATATCAGTAGTGTTCCTATGAACCAGCAATAACCACACAGAAAAGGAGGGGCACCTGGGTGGCTCAGTCAGTTAAGCATCTGACTGCGGCTCAGGTCATGATCTCACAGCCTGTGAGTTTGAGACCTGCTTGGGGCTCTGTGCTGACAGCTCAGAGCCTGGACCCTGCTTTGGATTCTATGTCTCTGTCTCTGTCTTCTCCCCCACCCCCGCACTCTTTCTCTCCCTCAAAAACAAATAAACATTTTTAAAAATTTTTTTAAAGAAAGATAATGTAATAGAAAAAAAATACCACTCAAATATCAGTGAAATGGAAAAAAAGTAATCTAGGGATAAACTAAGGAAAGACATGCTACAATTTTTTGAGGAAGGCTTAAAAATAGCATTGAAGGGCATAGACAAAGACCTGAATATAGGGATAGGCCATATTCATTGATGGAAAAATTCAATAACAAAGATAGCTAGTCTTCTCAAATTAACATATTAATTAAATTCCAGTCAAAATCTACCAGAAAATTTTCATGAAACTTACAAGGCTGATCCTAACATTTATATGGAAGAAGAGGAAAGCCAGAAAAATATCCCAGAAACCTTTGAAGAACAAAATTAGTGGTTTGGCCCTATCAAATATCATGATTTATCATGATGCAAAGCTGTAGCAATTAAGAGAGCGTGACACTGGCACAGGTGAAGAGACACATACGTAGGTCAATGGGATAGGATAGCAAGACCTAAAAACAGACCTGTGTATACAGAAAAAATTAACACATTACAAATTAGTGACAATAAGATGGATTATTCAATAAATGGTGTTGGAATAAGTGGCTATTTATATAGAAACCAAAATTACATTCTTTAATCTGCAGCCCTCCAAAATTCATGGATGAATAAAGATCTAAATATGAAAAATAAGAACTTAAATCGTTTAGAAGAAAATGAAGTATGTCTTTACGTCTCTAAGCTAGGAAATAATTCCGTAATAATTGCACCCAAAAAACACACAAAACCTAAAGAAAAATATAAAGTCCACTTTACAAAAATGTAAAACTTTTGCACATCAAAAGACACCACAATGTAAAAAGTTATGCACAGGGAAAAGGCATTTGCAACATATTTAATGTAAATGTATATAGACAGAGAGATATAGATACACATTAAACTACTTGGAAGGGCCACCTAAGAGTATCTACTAATGTAGATTTCATACTCCAGCAATTCCCTTTCTAGGTATAGCCTAGAACAGTATTTTTTAAACTTTAGGTTGTGCCCTCCTTAACAGATAGCAAAATCATTTTCGTGGGCACTGAACAGAAGGGTGGGATAGGGAAAGAAAGGGAAGGAAAGGCACAATACATTTAGATCTTTATTCATCCATGAATTTGTGTGTGTGTGTGTGTGTGTGTGTGTGTGTGTGTGTGTGTGGATCAGGGATACAATTCTGCTTTGTTTTCTACACAAATGGCCAATTATTCTAGCACCATTTATTGAATAATCCAGTTTATCCTCACGAATTCACTGCATTGATGAAATCAATCTAGTAAGCAATGAGCAGAAGGAAGGGGGAGGGGAGGAGAGAGGAAAAACGCATCAGAAGGATCACAGGTTGGAAGGTGTAGTCAATGCCTCTGATGACCTGCCCAGATGCCTTCATGGGGCTCCTGCACTCACCCCCCAAGTACTGCTAACTGCTCACAACTGCCTTCTTCTGGAGACTCCTTGCCATTGGCTGATGGGAATCACGTTAACGGGAAATACCTGAGAGGTTGTGATCCTCCCCCACCCCCCACCACCAGGTGGCCTACAGCCAATGGCTTATAAATAAGGGGCGTGAAAGCCAAGCGTCTCCGCCTCGGTGAGACTCGTGCGTGGTGTCTTCACGGCCCAGAGTCCCCTAAAGAGGTCAGACTGAGGCTAGACTTCGGCAGAAATCACATCTCTGCTTAGCTCCCTCTCCTCCTATGTCTTGCTTCCCTCATTTTCTTACGGGGTTTCTCCTGCACAAACAGCTCTGTGCAAGGATCTGCTGCTTGGGATCCTAAGGCAGAGGGTAAATGCTTGTAAGCGTCTGTGTGCCTGTAGCGACTAATTACATAAAATACGTTATTAAAAGTTTGGCTGCTTCAGCTCTAGGGAGAATTCTGCGAAGGAGAGGAGGGAGGAGAGAAGGCAGGAATTGTCACTTCTCTCTGACCTGGTGTCTTTACAAATGCGGAAGAAAATCGGAAAAGCTTAGGTTTTATTGAAGCTGGGACGTCCACCTGGTATCTTTAAAACTTTGTGTCTGCTTGTTTTTCTGATGTTTTCTCTGCTTCTCTGTTAACTTGAAATATTTCATGAAAGAAAAAGCAAGAGCTGGGGGCTCTCAATCCTCACTCAGGGGCACCTGGGTGCCTTTGTCAGTGAAGCCTCCGGCTCAGTTCGGGAGCTTCTAGTTTGTGAGTTTGAGCCCCGCCTTGGGCTCTGTGCTGGCAGTGCAGAGCCTGCTTGGGATTCTCCCTCTCCCTCTCTTCTTGCACTTCCCCCACCTCTCGTGCGCGCGTGCTCCCTCCTTCTCCCTCTTTCTCTTTCTTTCTCTCAAAATCTTAAAAAAAAAAAAAAAAAGTCCTCTTTCAAACCCAGCCTACACCCTTGCCCCATTACACTTGCCATGGATATGTACATATGAGGAAGCAATTTGTTCCTCCTTTTTGGTAGCAAAACTTTACATAAAATAGGTTTCCCTCCTTTGACCTTCAGTCTGAGGTCCCTCACAGGAGACCTGAGTTAGATGGAGGCTCAATAATACTAAACTCCATTGGTCTTCACGGTCAGCTCGTGTTCCCAGTTGCCAGGGTGAGGTTATTGATCGATCTCCTCTAATCTTGTTTGTGCTCCCCGATCCTTGTATGAAGTGGGGAAAAACGTGTAAATACACAGGAGGGAAGGGGAAGACCGGGGAGGTGGGGGGAGAACAAAAGGGAAGTTCGAAAAACGGAAACCGGGAATCACAACGTCTGTCAGGGAAAAGCTTGACCCCACGAAGCTGGCTAACTCCTTTCAGTTTATAAGGCTGAATCAGAACGCCTTTGGAGAAAGCCCCAGTGGCCAATTATCGTTTGGTTGCAGGTTCTTCTGTTTTGCTCTCGTTGCTTTTTGAAGGTGTAAAGAAATCCGGGGTGTCTGGGTGGCTCGGTTAAGCGTCCAACTTCGGCTCAGGTCACGATCTCGCAGTTTGTAAGTTCGGGCCTCACATCTGGCACTCTGACCGTGCAAAGCCCACTTTGGATCCTCTGTCTTCCTGTTTCTGCCCCTCCCCATGCTCTCAAAATTTTTAAAAACCATTAAAAAAATGAATTATGGAAAACACCAATGTCCAACTGATGCATGGATAAAGATATGGCTTATGTATACAGCGGAATACTACTTGGCAATGAGAAAGAATGAAATCCTACCATCTGTAGCAACACGGAAGGAACTGGAGGGTATTATCCTGAGTGAAGTAAGTCCGAGAAGGACCGATACCATGTTTTCACTAATAAGTGGACCTTGAGAAACCTAACAGAAGACCATGGGGGAAGGGAAGAAATAATTTGAAACAGGGAGGCAAACCTTAAGACTTAAATACAGAGAACAGACGGAGGCTGACTGTGGGTGGGCACTGAGGAGGGTACTTGTTGGGATGGGCACTGGGTGTTGTACATAAGCAACGAATCGGGGGATCTACCCCCAACACCAAGAGCACACTGTATACACGGTATGTTAGCCAAATTGACAATTCTATTTAAAAAAATTAGTGAATGAATAAGGTAGTCAAGGAAGAATGGTCTCCCACCACCATGGTCCATTCTAGCTTCACATACCGTAGCTCGAGTAGTGGCTTCCCGTTTTTTTCTGTCAAAAACTCCCGATACTGCATCTTTTCTTCCACCACATCTTGGAGTAAGGTGAAGCATATGGGGAACTTGCAGGAGACCAAGTCCATCAGCCAGGCATCAATCTGTAGTGATTTGTGGCCATGTACATATAAAGAGACCATACTTGTCTAACTGCATACATATGGCATCCGGGAACATAAACTCACAGCCTTTGCCTTCAAAACCACATGCTACCCAGGGAGGGAAAATCGTGGTTCGCAACATGTGGGTTGTGACCCTGAGTAGTCTGCCAACATTTGGCAGGTGGGCTAGAGATAGATTGTGTGCCTACTGCAATTTCCTTTCTTTGGGGCTCCCTGGGGTGTCCATGCGCCCGTATTCTCTAGGCCACGATCTAAACCTGACATGGAGTTGAAGTAATACCGATAAAGACCCAGAACGATACACATGCATATTCCTGTCTCGTCATCGAGCGGGCACATTCTTCCATCTGTCTTTATTTTAAATACATTAGATACATGTTTATATATTGCATGGGCCTATGCAACTTTTGTAATCTCTCTCAACCCAGTGTGTGTCTAACAGCCCCTGTGGGGGAAATCTGACCATTTGCAAATATGTACAGCCAGCCAGTGAGGTGGGTTCCAACATCAGGGAAATAATTTCAGACTGGAGTATGTATTCTGATTTGAGTTAACAGAAGGGGGCGGAGGACCTAGGCGTAAGGACCTACTTGAATAGCTCTTTTTTGCCCTCCCGCCCGGGAGAAATTCCCAAATCTTTTTCTAACAAGTTACATTGTTCATTCTGGAAATCCAAGCAACAGCAGTAACTTGATCTTATTATTAGTAAGCCACTGTTAGATGGTTTATACTCTGGTTCTGAATGACCTTGAAATGTTGCCTCCTTGCAAATGGTCAGGTTTTCCTATAGGCTAGGACACACAGACTCAATTGTTTCAAAATATAAATCTGATACGTTGATTCTGCTGGACTCAAATACTTTAACTACACTTTGCCAATGAAAATCTCTAGTTTGTTTATGGTTTCTTTGGTATGTGATGGTATGTAACCTCGATCTTCTCCAGACTCATGATTCTGTAATAACCTGGCAAAATGGTCCATACCTATTTGCATCATCTTCCTGGTGTTTTAATAGCCAGCCATAAACATACTTAATCACAACTCAACCACTTGAGTTGAAGGTCTAACAGAGAACTAAAAGCATAATCTTAAACATGCTTACACATTGCTAAGGAAAAGCCTGAACAGAATGAATTGCAGATGACTGGTCCTATGAGGCAGCTACATTTCTGTAAAACTCTAGTACAAAAATAGTGTCTTCCATGCCCTTCCATGTATAGCTATCAGCGTGACCTTGGGGCATTCCAGAACAGTCCAGGCAGCCGACTATGCTCCATAACCACCTGAGGACAGGCTGGAGATTTGATCTTTTAATACTGCTGCCTACAGTGTCCCCGTATGTCTGTTGGGACAACTGCCCCAGCAAGGTCTTGCACACCACTCCCAACAACTAACAATGTGTGCTATCTATACCTTCCCCCTCTGCCCCACCCAAAAATATAGCTACAGAAAGCCCGCTCTATGCACCATGAAGATACCACCTGGCCCATTTTCTCTTTGGAGTTCAATCTGGACTTCACTTTACAAAACTAAAAGGCCCAATGAAGACATCCTCAAAAACAGGTTATATTTTCTCCAAATCTCCACTTCCCATAATACAAAGAAACGCTAGAAGCTTTGAAATGACCAATTCCTTTACTTGCACATTCTCAGCTTCCAATTCTCAAATACTAGAAGCAAAGTGTTTTTGTCACAGGACTTGAGAACAAATGAACTTTGGAACTGGTTTCCCATAATGTCTCCACAATGGGATGAGATTCTAAACTCTGTTCTCCAAGGATCAAACCTTTAGTGCTCCAAGTCCTAGCCCTCGGATTTCCTTTTCTTCTTCTTGGGGGAACGTCAGCTTCTCTGCAGCTCTTGCTCTCGGGTCCAGAGACTGGCTCTGATGGGGGGCGGGGGGGGGGTCACCGATCCATCTGATACTTGTAAACCCATGAACTTCCATCTATACCCAAAACAGGAAATGGAGCATGAATTCACAAGTTTAAAAAACAAAACAAAACTGAAAACAAGGAGTCTGGAGAACAAGCAATCAGGGTAACCACTCAGAGTAGAAGGGGATAGGCTGGTTTCCTGGAACATGGGCACTGGTGGTACCGATTTTCTCAGCTCTCTGCTATTGCCCTCAGGAAAGGAGGGAGAATCCCTGTTCTCCCTGATCCAGGAAGAGGTCGAGGCCTAGGAGAGAGGCAGATGGTGATGACCCCAATCATGGGTCCAGTCCAGTCTGGTCCTGATCTGTCGTGGTCCCCCAAGCCATGGATCACTCAGAGCCTGTAGAAGAGGAGAGCCCCAGTAGAGGAAGGAGAAACAGTGGTGCTAAGATGCTTGCTCTAGACATGGGGCATCTGACGGCCATAAAGAGAGGATAAAGTGTTGTGGTGGTTGCAGTGTGTGGATTCTCCCAGAGGCCCCAAAGGCCACCAACCAGGGCCAGTCACCCCTGGGAACGTGGACTTGTGTGGAGTTATGGAAGACGATGCTTGCCGGGGCAGAGGATTGCAGGGGGTGGGGTGTGATTTAGCCACACCATTACAGTCTCGCTCTCCTGTAATCCCCCAGTGTGCCAATCTTTGGGGTGATACATTCTACCCAAGTTCTGTTTCCACTTCTCGTCCACCACAGCTCCTCACATTCCTGTGGCCAACACAGAGCCCATGAACTTGCAGTAAGCAATGTAGCACAGCAATTAAAAATGGAGATCCTGAAGTCTGAGCCAAGGTTCAAATCCCAATTCTATCACCTAATAACTATGTGACATTGATCAAATGCCTTAGTGTCTTCCTACTTTTTCTTTTTTTTAATGTTTATTTTTTTGAGAGAGAGTGCGAGTTGGGGGGAGAGGCAGAGAGCAAGGGAGACAAAGAATCAGAAGCAGGCTCCGGGTTCTGAGCTGTCAGCACAGAGCCCAATGCAGGGCTCAAACTCCTGGATGGAGAGATCATGACCTGAGCCGATGTCGGATGCCTAACCGACTGAGCCACCCCGGCGCCCCCTGCCGCCTTATCTATATCATGAAAGCATGATATTAATACCATCTCAGACTTCTGAAGGAGCAGTGAATAAGCTAATACACCTAAAGAAATAGAACCATGCATAGTGCATACTAGGCACTCATTAGGCAGTAGATTCAGGTTTTAAAATTGGAGACACTTGAAAAGGGGCCTCAAAGACTTCATTCACGTGGCAGATAATGTGCCAGACCCTAGACAAAGGCTAGAGATACAGAAGACAATAACGTGACCCCACGACTTTGTCAGCATTTCCTGTAGCCATTCAAGCTTAGGTTCTTAATCAGGTGCTTCTTTTTGATGCACAGCGTAAAAGTGTGTAAACTTACATTACGTGTATTTTTTGTCTTTTTTGACTATATATTTGTCTCCCCTTCCAAGAGCAGGGACTAGGATCTAAATATCGTTGTATTGCCATTGTCCAACCCCAAATCAACATACTAGATGCTCAAAGAATGTTTATTGAATGATCCCTAGTTACCTTTTAGTTCATTCATTCGCTTTCTAGACGTTCTCATGAGAACTCGGCAGAGGGGACGAGTGGTGAGTGTCAAATATCTTTGCGGCAGTCAGGGTGTGCTTCCTCAAACCACATTGTTTCCCTGTGCTAAATAAATCCTTTCTCCAAAGAAAACCTGGAACCCCTGATACTTTATCCTTAGGTTGTTTTCTCCTCAAACAGGAAAACGTGGCATCCTGGTAGGCAAGCAGGTAACCTAACCTCCATTTGAAATTTTCAAGAGGATACATAGATACTATTTGAGAGGAAGAACTTATCTGAAATGTTGTCTATGCTTATATACACAAATTGCTGTTGGATTTCCAAAAATCCTTCTGCCGGTGTTGGCTTGGAAAGAAAGGTTGATCATGAATGTAAAGCATTCTATTTGTATTGACTAGAGGCGGTATCAAAAACTCTGAAAGAGGGGTGCCTGGGTGGCTCAGTCGGTTAAGCATCCGACTTTGGCTGAGGTCACGATCTCGCAGTCCGTGAGTTCGAGCCCCGCGTCGGGCTCTGTGCTGACTGCTCAGAGCCTGGAGCCTGTTTCAGATTCTGTGTCTCCCTCTCTCTGACCCTCCCCCATTCATGCTCTGTCTCTCTGTCTCAAAAATAAACACTAAAAAAATTTTTTTAAATAAAAAAAAAAACCTGAAAGAGAAACTTTCCTCTGTGCTTGATTTCTGTCACAGGGATGTCCACTTCTCTTGTCCATATTCACGGTCACGTTTGAGACCCACTGAGCGGGTTGGATCTAAACCAATCGAGTCCAAGCCTTAGGACCAGCAAATGCCGAATTGACCATCGTGCACTCAGAAACCCCTGAATAATTGAACTAAAAAAGACGCCAGCATCCTGAATAATTGAAAGGCTTCTGCTGCACGAAATCCCGTCTTCTCTGGCCTTGAAAAGTAGAATCGTTTTCACCTGCGGTGGGTGGAATTGTTTGCAGAGTGGACCGCAGCAGGAAGCTTGTCGGGGCACCGGTACCAGACTGTAGGGCGATTACGCTATCTGAAAAGTATGTGCCTGGGATTTCTTAATTACCTGCAGGACCAAACAAGTAGGCAGCAGTAATCGGGTGTGGTTACAGTTAAACGTGACCCAGATCAAGGAAGGATGGAGGGGGTGGGGACGAGCACAGCGAGCCCGCAGAAGTGAGGTGTGTCTCATGCTGTCAGGCCCGACTAGACTGTGTCACAAATGTGAGACCCAAAGGAGCCCTCCCGTCTGGGGCTCACAGAAGGAGAGACCCCCTCAGGCTACTCCTTTGGCCGACTTCCCGCCTCTGTGTAAGTCTTACGAAGAACACTTCAGAAAGTAGTCCATTCGTCCTTCTATGCTTTCTTGAGCATAGGTATAATCTTATTTCTGTAAATGTTAAATACCTTCAGTCGTGGCCACCACTTCACGAGGCATTGTGTGAAGTTTTAGCAGGATGTAGCATTCCCTGTTACAAGGAAAAATGGAGTCTCAAAAAGGTGAAGTGGCTTACCCAGGATTACTTAGCCAGCAGATGGCAGGACTGGGGTTGGGGGTCTTTGCGGACACCAGAGGCCATGTTCTCTGTATCACAGTGTGTGGCACCTTCCTCTTAAATCTACTCCTGAGAATTGCTAGCAGACCATTAGAAGATAATTTGGGGGGATGAAAGAAAGAAGGCAGGGAAAGGGGAAAGGAATCGGGAAGGTGTCAACACCAAGGACAAGAGGCTGGGGAAACGCTGAGCACGCTGTTGTACCACCTGTTGGGAATAATGTTTCTCTTCTACGTTTGCATTTCGTGCTCAAGAAAGCGCGCTTACCTGGCAGTGGAAAGGAGCTGGGTTTTTAGTAACTTTTCCTAAGACTTGATCTTCGTGGTCTTAAGTGTGTGGGAATGATTCAGCTCTCTGGTTTTTGGCTTTTTTATTTTGAGAGCATGAGCAAGCACAAGTAGAGAAGAGAGAGAATCCCAAGCAGGCTCCACACCTTCAGCACAGAGCCGGACGTGGAGCTCGAACCCACGAACCGTGAGATCATGACATGGGCCAAACTGGAGAGTCGGACACTTAACTGACTCCACCACAAAGGTGTCCCTCAGCTCTCTGTTCTGATGACTTAGCTCTGTCTTGGTGGGCAGTGTCTTCCTTGTCCTCTAGACCAGAGTAGTCCTCTAGCTCCCATGGTGTAGAGGAATTCTGAGTTGCGAACCTCGAGTCTGATGGTTCTGGAGGACCATATCTCTGGGTTCGTTGATCAAAATGGTCCAGAAGATTTGGATGGAGGGGCATCCCTGCTCTGTGATTCAGGAGTCCTTTTGGGCTTCCCAGAAGATCCCAGGGCACCCCCCCCCCATCCCCAGCTAGAAATGGATGTGTAGGTAGTCAACGGGGCCTGAATAACAGGAGAGGCCTGGGTTCGGTTTCTGCCTATTCAGACTCCACTACATTTATGAGGCTTGACACCTGCCGAGGACTCTGAGGCTTTCATAGGTTTCATTTTACCCTCACACTTGTCTAGGAGGCAGGGATATTTTTCGCATGTTCTGAGGGGGGGCGGGGAAGATCTGAGAGAGGAAGCATCCCGTTGATAGTCGGGCACCCTTTACACCGTAAATCCAAAGGCTTCGACCCTCACATCCAGCAGTTTTTCCATTCCGTAGGCTGAGAAACCCATTAAGCCATCTGCACCAACATTTAAATGGCCCTTAGACGGGGAGTCTGAGTAGATAGTTCTAGCACCTATCTCCTCACCCCTCAAGTCAGAGGTGAGCAAAATAAAAGGGGGTCATGTTCTGTGAGCTCAACGGACCACGGGAATCACAAATGAAAACAAGAGAATAAAGCAGTCTAGAAGACTTAGGGAGCTGGCAAGCCCCTAACAAGGCCACATCCAAAGGGTGTCAGTCACCCCTTCTCTCCCTCCTCGGGCATGTCTTTGGACACCCATGTGTGTATATCTGAGCTCTGTGCACCTCCTACCCAAATGACCACCAGGAAAAATCCAGGTCCTGGAAGTGGGCTGAGGCTAAGGTTGCCAGAAAGCCTACAGGATTTCCAGTTAAACTTGAATTTCAGATAAATAACGAATCAATTTTTAGCATTAAATATGTCCTAAATATTTCATTGGACCTACTTACACTGAAAAATTACTTCACTCTTTATCTGAAAGTCAAATCTCACTGGGCATCCTGTATTTTTATTGGATAAATCTGGCAACCAAAGTGGGAGCTCCATGGTCAGGGAGTTCCAGGAGCCTGGGTATCCAGAGTAGAATCTAAAATGGAAGGGGACCCAGGCTGGGTAGAGCCTCATGGACTCCCAGACTCCTTACCTTGTGGGGAGAGGCCCTCGAAAGCTCTGAGCCCAGGACAGGAAGTCCCCTTGTCCAGATCTTAGGGGCGGTCACTGGTAGCAAGAGGCTTGGATGGGGATACGTGACTGTAACAGAGCTGGAACGTTGGAACAAAGACACGGGCTCCACTGTGGGCCTTGGGCACAGTCCCTTGAACTGTGTGCCTCTGTTACCTGAAGTGTGTCAAATGGAGACTTGCATGGATTAGCATTTGTAAGAAACATAGCCCTGTGCTCAACACCTAGATCTCCATACTAGCAGCTTTCATTATTCCCTTAAAGTGACCTAGGAAAATGCTTTGGGTCTTCCACCTGTTTTTTGTCATGGAGTTGCTTAGCCTCAGCTGAGCAGAGAAGGGGTTTCTATTGCCCACACCTGGGTAAGGAAAGGGTCCCTCTGTTCAATAGTAGCTGCCAGTGAAGCTTAGAGGGACAAACTGGGGCTGAGCATTGCAGGAGAGGTGAGGACTTGAACTCTTCTCTCCAAGAAATCCATATCCCTTTGTCTCCCTCTCCCCATCTCCCCCTCACTGTTATTCACACCTGTCCCTGGGGCCTCATAGGAAGGTGAGGCACCACCCTCACTAAGGAAGTAGGGAAGGAGAGGGAGCAGAGCAGCCCCCTTCCCTGCCTGAGGTGCAATGAGGTAGTTACTTGCTTAATTCACATATTTGTTCTAGGAAGGAGTCTGCATTGGATGAGCATCTGAACCCTGTGATTGTAACTCAGGGCTGCAGGGGTGCACGCAAAGGGGGACCCAAAAACTCACCCCAAGGCAAAGTGCTGAGCGTTCCAAGAAAGGTGTAAATGAACTTGGAACTTCAGGAAAGCTAAGAATCCTCTTGATTGCAGCTTCCTTCCTTCCTAACCACCACTCAGGGTGTCTTTCTGCTTTGAAAGTCAAGAGGGAGAAGTAGAGGGGTGGAGGGGGGAAAAGGTAAACTGACTCAGCTACACAGAGCAGCTTCCTTTTTAACTCGGGAGAGGTCATGGGAGTAGAATTATTAACTAAGGCATTCAGGTTCCTTTCTTTCGCAGATGATAGCAAGATGTAAAGTGATGAGGGACTGAAATAACTCTGGAGCCATTAGAGGGCTTGGACTGTCCCATGGGCCAGGGTGGTTCTGCCCTGGGGGGGCAAGTAGATGGGAAGGGGAGCCCAGGAAAAGAATCCTCAAAAGGGGGTTACCCAGAGTGTGGGAGGAAGTGTGCTGGTTCATGTGATCACACTTCCTCCAGCCCCTTCTGCATGAGAGTTTCTCATGACCAAATGTGGAGACTCTGTCCTCCACCACATCGGTGGCCCCTCTGCCGTAGACAGGTAAGTCCCAGAATAGACGGAGTCTTCAAAAGTGGAGCTTTATCTTCCCCCCCCCCCCTCCTTCTCTCTTCAGATCCACCCTTCTAGAAGGGATTCTTCCTTCAGCTTTAAGTTACAGTAATACAGAAATGGTAGGAAATACTGTAGGTATCTAAGCCAAGAAAAACCATGTCTCCGGAATTCGCTGCTGCCTGCAGAGGTGGGCAACCATTTTGCTCACCTGGTGGTAACACTGAGGTTTTCTTGCACACTTTCCTATTAAAATCCGGGAAATAACCCCTTGAGAGAAATACACAACTTCTCAACTTGAATGAGTTCTGCAGTCCGGTAACTAACCACCCACTACATGTAATAAGTACTATACAAATGACCCGTTCAATTTTTAGTACATGTTTATTGAGGGTCCGCTAAGGAAGTGCCTCAGCCTAATGATTAAGAGCATGGCCTCAAACCTCCTCACTTGTGGCTTCATCCGGACTCCTCCACCTACTAATTGTGCGACCTTGAGAAAGTTACTCTAATCCCTTTGAGCCTAGCTCCTTCATAATGTGAATTGAGAGTGCTACTTCATTGGGTTATTGTGAGGATTAATTGAAAGAATATCTGTGCCATGATGCCTGCCACAAAGTAATTGTGTTCCCTGACCAATTTATTGAACAAAAATGAGCACATTGTCTCTGTCCTCAGCGTAAGAGCCAGAGGCATGCCTGGGTGGCTCAGTCTGTTAAGCCTCTGTCTTGGGCTCAGGTCATGATCTCGTGGTTTGTGGGTTTGAGCCCCACATCGGGCTCTCTGCTGACAGCTTTGAGCCAGGAGCCTTCTTCAGATTCTAGGTCTCACGGTCTCTGCCCCTCCCCCACTCACTGTGTGTGTGTGTGTACGCGTGTGTGTGTCTCAAAAATGAACATTAACAAAAATTTTAATAAAAAGCCAGAAATTGCCATCTCTTGGGAATGGGGTATACCACGGTCTTCAGTGGATGTATTAGTCATGGTTCTCTGAACAAACAGAACCAACAGGATGGATATAGAGAGGAGGTTGACCTATGAGGGATTGGCCCATGTCATGTAATGGTGGGGGCTGAGAAGTCCCACAATCGGCTGGCTGCAAGCTGGAGGTCCAGAAAAGCCGGTGATGTGTGTAGCTCCAGCCCTAACCTAGAGGCCTAAGAACCAGAGGAGCTGAGAAGTCCTGGTCTGAGTCCGAGGGCTCAAGAACCCATGGAGCCAAGCTGCGAGATCCAGCCCAAGTCCCAAGAAACCCAGGATCACCAATGTCTGAAGTCAGGAGATGTCTGTCTGAAGCCAGGAGATGTCTGTCCCAGCTCAAGTGCCAAGCAAATTTACCCTTCTGCCCTTTTGTTCTATGCAGGCAAATGGGATGATGCCTACCCACACTAATGCAGGTGATCTTTACTCAATCTACCAATTCAAATCAAACAGTGTTACAGACCCAGAAATGGCTTTGCCAGCTCTCTGGGCATCCCTTCACCCAGGCAGGCTGGCACATAAAATTAATATGTGGGTACATGTCGGGGCAAGCAAGCCAAGCCTTGACAGCTCAGTAGCCTGGACTTAGCAGCCAGTAGGAACAAGAAGAACAGAGGCAAGACAGTGTTATGGCCTCTTAAAAACGTGGTCACTACATTTACTGCTGTCTTTCTCTCTTCCACCACTACTGAGTCCCCTTCAAGTCAAATCTAGTTGCTACTACTGTTGAAGTTGA
Source organism: Lynx canadensis (assembly GCF_007474595.2). Taxonomy (NCBI): domain Eukaryota; kingdom Metazoa; phylum Chordata; class Mammalia; order Carnivora; family Felidae; genus Lynx; species Lynx canadensis. The sequence continues at coordinate 44,589,749 of NC_044315.2, forward strand.
CCCCTTCACTCCTATAAAGTCTATTCTAAATTCTAATGACCAGCCTTGTTCACCAAACAGCTTCTGCCCTGGGCACCCTATCCACCATCCCCCATTCTACTAAATGGTGGGACTAAAGCTCCTCGACCCAGTAGGTTCCAGCCTGATCCACAGCCAACTACTGGCCAAGCTGCAAGAGACTGGCCATTCTCTGTCCTTCCTCCCCACAACCTGCAACACGAGCTTGGCTAAAATGCTTCTCTGCTCATTTTTCCTGTCCATAGAACAGAAGCCCACACTCTCTCCATTTTGATAAAAGGAGACTCGTATGCTACAAAGGCTCCCAAAGTCCCAAGTAATCGGGCTGAAGAAATACTACTTAGAAATGGGCAGCAAAACAGGAAAGGCATCTGACTCAATACCTTGGTGGGTTAGTAGGTTGGTTTGATCACATCCGAGTTTGAATGATTGTTATCGATCACCCTGAAGTGAAGAAATCCAGAGCTTGGACTCCAGTAAGATAAATCTGCTCCATATGTTCAGAATAATCCTCCCAAATCAACTAACTGCAGCTGGTCCAGAGGGAGAAGCCAGCTGTCCTGCAATAGGGCCTCGACCTCAAACGCTGTGCAGGCAGGGAAGTGGGGAGTGAGAGGGGTGTGGCATAATTCCAGTTCGGGGGGGAGGGGCATGTTGGGTTTTCCTCTTCTCACCAGCTCTGACTCTGGGATGCAACACACCTGACAAGAGAAAGAACTTCCCCCCCCCCCCACCCTGCCCTCCATGGCTGCAATGAAAACATCCTGATGCTAATTAAAAACAGAAGTTAGCTAAAATGGAAGTAAACATGGCTCAATGAATGGCTTTGTCATTTGCCAAAACCTTACTTCTTTGCTGCCTTCATTTAGTTAATTAGTCTTTCACTATTGATCTGCTGTCAACCGGGCAGTATACGCAAACCACATCTCTGACTCCAGACTGTTCTCTAAGCCTTGGAAAGATGGGAGGGGAGGGGGTTCTAACAAATCCACAAGCCAATTGCAAAATGAAAAGTTTCATTTCCCGTGCATAAGATGCCAAGACCTTTCTTCAATAACCCAGCAGCGTTTTATTTCTCAGCTGGTGGAATTTCAAGTTAGCAGAAGCTTCCGTGGTTTCTTACAGACCTCCTTGGTTATAGACGAAGGGACTCCATTCCCACCCCCTGTACTGTGTTTTCGCTTCTCTTCGTGCTACGCTTGCTAAGCTTCCATTCTTCTTACTTTCTCTTCGCACAGTTCTTAAAAACTACGAATTAGCACCTTCGTTCCCTCACGGTGGACATCTGTCTTTCAAGTGAGAATGCATTGAAATCCCCATTTCATGAGCCTGTCATCAGGAAAATACATAAGCAGAATGCTGATATACTGGCTTCCTTCTTGTGATTAGATTGATGAAATCTTGGATACATACAGTGAGGTACTACTCACTAAACGTTCTAGCATGCTAAGTAGATACTGTTCGTAGATCTGTACGTAGACAAGTAATAAAAACCTTCAAATATACTTAGGAATGATAAACGTCACCTTCGGTAAGTGAGGAGACCTTTGATCTAGGGTAATCTTGCAAGTCAGGCTGTAAACCTGCTTATCTACACATTTACACTTAGACTTCTTGAGTTCTGTTCTGTATATGACCAAGGAATTCTAGAGTTTTATTACCAGCCTAGAGAATGTCTTAGAAGACTTAATTTTTTCTTTAAAAGGAAGGCAAAGGAAATGAGCATGGGGGGGAGGGTTAACGACCTCCCATCTGGGGGGTTTCGACTGCCTTCCAGTAACTCCCTTCGTGGCCTCATTTGGAGGCAGACTCACCCTTGGCTCAAGGCCAGCGTGGCAATCAGGGCTCATGAGTCTTTTGGAGATTGTTTCTTAGGTTTCTTTCGTTTTTCTTTTATTTATTTATTTATTTATTTATTTATTTATTTATTTATTTATTTTTATTTTCTACTGGTGGATGGGAGGAAGAAGGAACAAGGAATGGGAAGGAGGAGGACCAAACTGGGGTGTCTGAACTCAAGCAGGATGTTCTCCTGCCCCCCAGCCTGGGCAAGTGCTCTTGCAGTGGCCAGGCGTCCCGTGCAGGTGGGTTTAAGTTAATTCAGGGAGTTCTGGGCAGCTTCAAACAGATTCCTTTTAAGAGGCTCCAAACCTCCGAGGAGCACCCTTGACTCTGGCAGCTCAGTCAAGGTAGTTGTGAAGAACCATGAACTCCGGGGTGGGGGGGCAGGGGGAGAGAGAAAAAATAACCAGGTTAAAACATGTACCTTTAAACAGCTATGGGCCAGACTCCAAAATGAATCTTTATGAGCTTCCAAGGAGACAATTAAGGGAAGTGGGAACGGGTAAAGGATCAGATAAGGATTCCAGCATTGGAAACCTCAGAAAGGCAGGAGCGGTGTCGGTAAAGGGAGCTCCGAAGCCGGCAGTGGAGGGATAAAGGAGGCCAGATAGCCCTGACCCCCGGGCTGGCCAGAGGACCCGCCCAGCCCTACACTCCACCCTCCCGTGAGATGCAGGCAGGCAACCCTGCCATCCTGCCACGTTCACACTGTGCCTTCAGTGGCGACTCAGGGGACACCAACGCTGAGCGTTCTTGAAACTCTGCTTGGGTTCCGCATGAAAAATTGTCCTGCCTTCAAAGCCAAATGGAAGTTTGGTAGAAGCATGTCCTTTCCCCTTAAGTTTCAAAGGGAAATTAATATCCCTGCCGTCTCTCTGTGCATTAGTATTTTCCTTTCTCAAGCGGAAAGGAAAAATTATGACAGGAGGCATCCTATAAAAACAAAAGGTATTACCAAATAACAGTATTGTTGCTTCACAAAAGCCAGCCTCTTCTATATATTTTTAAAAACCGAGAAACGCGATTTACTCGAAAGCCCATTAAACATCGCACAAGTCGCCCTCTGTAATACAAAAACAGAATCATCTATTTTTGATAGTGTCATCGTGATTGTTCACTCCTGTTCCACTTCAAAACATGTGCTGTGTTCATGTTTGCAAGGCAAATGTCTGGAACGTTGTCCATAAACCTTGGCACAAACCCGGTGGGGTGGGGAGGTTGCGGGGAATTTTCACCTAGTCCACTTTGGCCATGAGAATATTTTAATTTTATAATAGGAAGATAGAAAAAATAGGCCCTAGTAACACCACAATGGCTATAGAAAGATCCCGGGGTGCGTGGTTCCCGCACCCAAGGAGCTCCTATCTAATGAAGGAAGTAAGGAAGGTGGGGAGAGGCAAAATGATCAGGTTATCAAGTCCACGTGAAGGAGCAATGATTTTTTTGTAGGACTACAAAGGTTTCAGGGGAAACTCCACCTAGATGATATTGGTGAAATAAGAAAGGTAAGAGAATCCCAGAGAGAGGTAACCATCTAAGAGGAGTGGAAGCAGTCAGGAGTCCGATGTGGTCAGAGTATGGAGACTGGGAAGGGCCAGGGATGGCTGGAGACTGGCTGGGATGTGGGTCTGGAGCCACAATCCAGTTCGTCAGGGGTGCCTGGGTGGCTCAGTCAGTGAGCATCTGACTCTTGACTTTTGGTTCAGGTCATGATCTCAAGGTTCATGGAATCAACGCCCCACCCCCCCGTATCAGGCTCTGAGCTGAGAGCTTGGAATCTGCTTGGGATTCTCTTAACCTCTCCGTCTCTGCTCCTCCCCTGCACACATGCATGCGTTCGCTCGCTCTCGCTCGCGCGCACACACACACACACACACAAAACAAACACTTAAGACCAAAGCAAGTTCATCAGAGACTGGGATTGCTGTGCTAAGGAAGGTGGACCCCTAAGTACTAGAGAGGGTAATAATCAGCTGAGGAAGAACACACCGGTCTTCACAGGCTATGTCGAATAGGAAAAAGGATCAAGATTTGGCAACAAGGAGCACTTGAACTTGGGCAGTGATGGGGGAAACCAAAGCAGGGAGAGATGAAGTCCCATTGGATTTGGAGAGGAGGAGGTGGTAAGCTTGACAGCCAAGCACCGGGTTAGGAACTTTGTTAAAATAGGAAATAATTGGGGCGCCTGGGTGGCGCAGTCGGTTAAGCGTCCGACTTCAGCCAGGTCACGATCTCGTGGTCCGTGAGTTCGAGCCCCGCGTCAGGCTCTGGGCTGATGGCTCGGAGCCTGGAGCCTGTTTCCGATTCTGTGTCTCCCTCTCTCTCTGCCCCTCCCCCGCTCATGCTCTGTCTCTCTCTGTCCCAAAAATAAATAAACGTTGAAAAAAAAATTTAAAAAAAAATAAAAAAAAAATAAAAAAAAAAAAAGGAAATAATAAACATCTACTGTATAGTGTTCAGTGCCAGATCCACACTAACCATTTGAATTTTATTTGCCCAACAACCCTGTAAGGCACTACCATACCCACTTGATGGATGCGAAAAAGGCAACAAAAGTCTCCTGGTAAACATCCTAAAATCACAGATTAGTAATCGAGGAAGCCAGAATTCAAAGGTTGTCTCGTTTCCCTGGACACTCACTGCATACACGGCCCACAGAGAAGGAGGTCGTGTATTTAAGGGAAAGCAATTAGGTCACATGTGTATGTCATTTTTGAGATTGCTGCAGGATACCGAGACAGCTGTCCAATTAATAGCTGGAAAAACGGGTCTGGCTCTTGGAGATTCATTCAACAAATATTTCTTGAGCACTTACTATGCATGTCGCTGGTCCTGTGTCCGAGATGGAGTTACAACATCATCAAAATATTTACTGAATACCCACAATGCAAAGCGTACACATACCAAACTTTTGTAAAGCAAACAATTTTCATCGCACAGCTTGAACGCATGCCCTTTAACTCGGAGATGGCTCTTTCTGTAAAACAAATAATTTACCCCTTAAGTACCTGTTTTTGCAATTTTGGAATTACTCCTATTGGCGTTCCTTAAAGCAAACCACCCTATAAACGTGTAAAAAATTCAGTCAGGAAGAAAGAGTTCATTTTTAACTTGATGAACGATTCAGCACATGTGCTGGGCTCAGGAAATAATAAAATAAACCTATCTCAGTCAGTTATGTCGATCGAATTTAACAGGAAGGCTCCAGTAAGGAAGGGTTACCCATAAGGAAACAGAATGCACATCTCCCTCAGGAAGACAGAGAACTTCAATCCTGAAGTTCAAGATCACTGGCAGGGGGGGAACAGTGCCCAAGTCTTGGCCTGTGCTGGCCCCTCAGCCTCAGTTGTATCATCCGCACCACCAGGCACGCCAGTCCCAGGCACCCCTCCGACCACACGCCCCAGCAGGAGAACCCGTGGGGCTTCCAAGCATTCACATCAGCCCCATCTACACGTGCCACCCCCCAAACACAGCCTCTGCGTGAAATCTGCTCCCGCTCGGCCTTTGAAAGGGGAGGGCAGCACCAGGATCCCTGTCCACTTCCAGAGAACTCACCTTCCTGGTACCGTTTTTCTGCACCAAATGACCGTAACGCAGTGTGCTGCGTAATTATAAACTGAGATTCCTTTCACAGGAAAACATCTGAGACCATTTATATCTTGAACTGAAATAGCATCTTCTGCTAAGTACTTCAACTGACTTTCAGATCTATTATCCCATTAAATCTTCATAGATTTCTGCATTGAAGGTATTTTTCAGCAGTGGCCTGAAAATCCAGGCATTTCTACGGGTATACACCCTAGGTGAGAGCATTTACTGACCGATTCACCTACCGGAGATTCGACGGATCATTTTCTTTCCGAGCAAAGCCCAGGGTGGTATCTTTCTCACTTCGGCAGCTGCAGACATTGATCAGGAGCTCTAAGACTGTATGGTCAGTCTCGGCTCTCTTGCCTCACTCCGTACTTCAACTGTGTTCCAGTTAGGGAATTCTCAGGTGATGGTCACAAAAACCAAGAGGCTGCGTAGCATAACGGTTAAGAGCATGGGCTTGAAGCTAAACTCCCTTCCTGTGCAAACTTTCCAATCTCTGTGAGCCTTAGTTTCCTTGCCTTATAAAATGGGAATAACAGTACCTCCTACCGTGAGAATCGAGTTACTACATGCAAAGTGCTCGGATAATGCAGGCACGGGGTGAGCACTCAAGAGATACTACTTGATTAGACCTAAACCATATGAAGCAATGAACACCAGAATGGATGTCAGAAACTCTGGATTCTAGACCCAGATCTCACATCAATTAGATGCACGTTCTTGATAAACTCAACCGCTCTGAGACTCCGTTTCTGATTCCTGAGCTGGAATGGATCGTCCTAAACGGCTACTTTTTGGGGGGAAGTGGCTGCAGTGTGGTGAATGCCATGGACCATTGTGGGACTTTCCACCCGTCCACGGTTTGGACCTTAGAGGTCAAGGACGTTTCGATCTTATCTCCGGGCCCAAATAGGTATGGAAGACAAATCCCAAAAAGGAAAGACCACTTCTCTGGCTCTGCCTCCCAGAACTTCCCCTCTTATCTGGAACAAACTCCCTAACTGCCATCCTACGTGCAACTATTTCTGGCATCTATTTTTCTGAGGCACCTACATGGCAGAGCTCCTGAAGAGCCTTTATAAACCAGAAAGGATCCTGTAAACAGTCGTTTCCTCCGGACATCTGCCCATGTTACTTCCTGCTCCTGGTCTCTCTTCCTCTCTTCCTAGAAGCTGTTCGATGGGCAGCCACAGTCCACCCAGGCCAGAGCGCATAGTGGACAGAGCAAAGGCTCCGATCCAACAGTCCCGTGTTCAAAGTGAAGACAACAGCGTTGTAAACCCTGGAGTCCGCCTGTCTGTCTTGGAGTTCTACAAGCTGTGTGAGCTTGGACAAGTTGATGTAACTTCTCTGAGCCTCTGTTTTCTCAGAGGGTAAATCCACAAATAAGTATCTACCTTAGTTTCTTCATCTGTAAAACAGGAATAACAGTACCTCCTACTGTAGTCATGAGAATCGAGTTATTTCACGCCAAGTGCATGTCAATACTTAGCTTAGTGTCAACACAAAGTGAGTGCACAATACACATCAGCTATAAGTATCTTAGCTCTGCCATTTTACAGCCATGAACTAGGAACAGGTTCCCTAAATTTCCTAAGCCTCCATTTCCCAGTCTGTAATCTGGGACAATAACCACCTTCTAGGTTTATCGTAACAGTTAAATGAGCTGATCCATCTGAAGGGTTGTCACTGCTAGTAAGCACTGAGAAAATATATGCTATTATATTATTGTGATTATATCTAGTGGGAAGTGAAGAGGGGGTTGTTACAGCACCTGAGCGGACTCCCAACACCGAGCCCTCGGAATCAGGAAATAGGCCTTACATAGATCGAGGCTCATCTATATATATCCCCCCTCAGTTCTACATTTGAACAAAAGAAAATGTGTATTACAGCATTTCCTGAGTGACTCAAACTAAAAAAAGTTACATTTATAAGTGGTTTTGGGTAAAGGCCCATTTCCAAATTTTGCTGAATCAGGAGCACACTCCTGGAAAGATTTTGAGCCAGATCAGTATGAGAGAATAGCAATATCGATACTTGTTACGGTTCTCCCAGCCCTTCGATGCATAGTATCCTATGTAATTTTCCTCGCAAACCTATAATGTAGATGGAGAAAGGATTGCTAACCCCTTTCTCCAGGCGAGAAAACCAGAAACTGGTAAAAATCTATCCTTCCCCTTTGGCCAGGAAGTGATGGAATCAGAATTAGACACAGGTAACCTGGCCCACTGCTCAAATGTTCGGTAGTTGACGTTTGGGCCACAGGTGACAACGAGCCCCCACCTGATGCCCAGAGCAGACATGACCAATCAATAGCCGTTACATTTCTAATGCACCACAGAATCTTTCCAACATGGCCCTTTGGGAGCCATCACCACTTGATCAAATCTGTCCAGTGAGGAGAAACCTCTCTAGCACCCAGGCATGAAATCTTGAAGAATGAAAACTCCAACCCCCCCCCCCCGCCCCCTGCAGGGTCCAGTCTGGCCATGCAAATAGTGTACCTATGTGCATCCCATGTGAGTGTGCCAAACACACAAGTATAGGTCTTGGATAAAGGAGAAGCCAAGTCACCTTTAGCTAATGGCTTCCTATGTTGAATCAACGTTGCCATATCTTCATACTTAAAAACCTGAAATCTGGGTGTACATGTAAAATCTCCAAACTTTCCAATACCATGCAGCCTAAATAAAATGCATGTATGGGTCACTCACAACTCAGACGCCATCAGTTTGAAACTTCTGCCATAGATCAAGTCTTAGGATCCTTGCCTTTCTCTAAATTCTGAGCATTCGTTTCAGCTTTGTGCCCTGATTCCTGGAAGCACAGCTCTCACCTCGATTAATGAGATCACTAAGATGCATCTGGATGAACTGCTCAAAATATGCAAGGCGCCAGCTGGCTCCGGTGTTCGCCTGCTCCAGACAGAGGGGTCGGGGTTAGTCTCTGCTGGGCTTAGCCCACAGGGAAGGAAAAAATAGTGGAAAAGGAAAGACCCTTCTTCTTGAACATAGCCAGGAAAGCCAGAGAGAGGGGTACCACCAACCTTTGGGAAAATCTTGAAGGTGGCATTTTGTCTGAGAATTTCCTCTCTCCTTCCCTCCCTTCCCAAACCTCTTACACTCTTTGGGATTTCCTCCCAATAAGGTTTCCCAGATTACCCCCCACCCTTACTCTTTCAGTATCCCTTCTAGAGGAAGGACATGGGTCCAGTAAATCCTGTTATGAGTTTCCTCCTCCCCTCTCCAATCTTTTCCAGCAACTTAAATAGGTTAATGTAAACAACAAGGAGAAATTGATCAAAATGTTAGCGGAGGCTTTCTCTGATGGAAAGCTGTTAGGATTTATATTCATTAAATATTTCCAGATTTGCCAACTCTACAGTCGTTAACAACCAGCATTTTTATAATAGAGAAGATGAGTTATTTTTCACAAAGAGAAAATACTGAAGGAAAAGTAAGCTACCAAGATTCAATGTAATATTACATTATTACAATTATTACAACTATAAGGTTGATCAGTTAAACCTTGGGCCACAGCAATTTTTAAAACCTTCTCAAACCAAAAAAATGTATATACCAAAAAAATGTATTTTTTAAAATTAAAGGTCTAGAGGTAGGATGGCTCCAGGGATGGTCCCAACTCAATGACTCTCAGACTCTTACGTTCTTGCTGTCTTCCCTCTGCTACCCACAGTGTATCAGTTGTACTATAAGGCATCTTCCCACCTAATGTCAGGACGCTGCTGTGGTCCCAAGCATCCCAGCCATGCGTCACAGTGCCCAGAGGTAGAATGGGGTTACACTCTGTCTCCGGGCAGCAAGGATATCTTTCCCAGGAGCCCTCGTGGACTTCCCCACGTGCTTCACTGCCCAGGACTTTGATCAGCTGCCCATTCTTAGATCCAACCATTGGCAAAGAGAATGACCTTGCCATGAATAGCTTTAGACAAATTATTTGGGATGGAACAGATATCAGGAAGCCACCCTCAAAGACTGCAAGATCTCATGTTCACTTTGTAAAAGTAGACTGCTATGAACATTAAGATAATTTTTTTTTAAATTTCACTTTGGAGAGCGAGAGCGCATAAGGGGGGGAAGGGCAGAGGGAGAGAGAATCCCAAGCAGGCTCTGTACTGTCAGTGCCCCCCATTGTGGGGCAGTCCCACAACCCCGCGATCACGTCCTGAACTGAAATCAGGAGTCCAACGCTCAACCGACTCAGCCACCCAGGTGCCCCGACAATAAGATCATTTTAAAAGTCATTTTGAAGAGCACCAAGTCCACAAATAAGGCAACATTCAGTCAAAAGGGTGAGTCTAGAAAGGCCTAGTGGTTATAATTCTAATACTCATTTAGGTAGTAATTCAGTTTGCACTTTCCTACAGATTTCTCCGTTGGGGTTTCATCCCTCTCAGGATCGTGCTACAACCATTATTCCATCTTCCAGAAAAGGAAGCAGTTGATCATTCTGTCGTCTAATGACTAGCAAGAGATCGAGGGGGGGGACATGATGCCAGGCTTCTGACAGCTAGTTCACACATCTTTCTAACACACCATCTTCTCTCCCCACAAAAATGCCTAACAAGCAGAACACCCTGATTTTTTTTTTCCCCCCAAGTACACACATATATAATCTCACTTCATTCCCGGAACATTGGGAGACATCCAGCAAAGGTGGCATTACCTTTCCCTTTACAGATAAAGATATTGAGGCCCAAGAAGGCAGATGGCAAAAACAAAAACAAAAAAACTCGGGTTTGGTTGAGTTGAACTGATCTCTTTTTAACTACCAAATGGTAGTTATTTCCTCCTTCTATATCCCTAGCTGCCTCTCAACACCTAGTCCTAAATCGGCAAGGACGCCTCCCAAACATGAGACCCCATTCCAAATGTTCACACTCTAGAGCCCCTTCTGGCTCCAGGCTCCATCAGCCTTCTGTTGTGCCTGACTAAGCAGCTGGTCCTTCCCCAATGAGCTCCTGACATCTCTCCTTTCATTGTTGCCTCAAGGCTCTCTGACCTTCCAATGGGATCATTAGCTAATCTTATCAACTAATTTGCTGAGGGAAGAGTAACCGTGGCATTGGAGACAAAAAGCAACCACTCTTGTAGTGTATCCCAAGGCAATGATCCGTATAGCAAGATTTTTAGGGCCGGCTAGAGGAAAGTCGTGACCCTTAGACCTTTAGACGGGTAGGCACCACTCCGGTAATTATCCTAGAGGCAGGCAGAGGGAAGAGTGTGCCACAGCCCAGAAAGAGCCCTGACCTGAGAGAGGGCATGCCTACTATATATGCTCTTAGTACCTAAGGTCCCATTTGCAAAATAAAGCTATGAACTCCAGCTCCGCTCACTTGAAGGAGTTTTTTTATAAAATGTTCTCAAATCGGGCGCCTGGGTGGCTCAGTCGGTAAGCGTCTGACTTCAGCTAAGGGGTCCGTGAGTTTGAGCCCCCTGTCGGGCTCTGTGCTGACAGCTCAGAGCCTGGAGCCTGCTTCTGATTCTGTGTCTCCCTCTCTCTCTCTCTGCTCCTCCCCCCCTCACACTGTCTCTCTCTCAAAAATAAGCATTAAAAAAAATGTTATCAAATCACTTGTGAATGAGTTTTGAGTCAAACAGATGTATAGCTATTAAATAGCTACATCTAAGTAAGTGGATGCCTTTTAATTTGGCCTTACTTCGGCAATGATGGCTTGTATCGTCTCCCTTCTGAGTACAACCGGTAGACAAAAAAGCAAGACTGGATCCCACTGCTGTCTGTCCAAGTCTGTTTCTAGGGCAGGGTTCTCAACTCTGGCTCTGTGTTGGAATCCTCTGGGGGAGATTCCGGCTAGTCTGACAGTCTGGACTCTATTCCGAACCAATCAATTGAGAATCTACTCTCTCAAGAAGTGGGGTCTAGGCATCTGTACTCTGAATAGCTCCTCAGGTGATTCTCTGAGCAGCCAGGGTCAAGGACCACTGCACTGAGATCATTCAATAGCGGAGAGAGGTTAATCGGAGTCTTTTTTCCCTTCAATCATTCAACCCCACTTGAGGGACGGAGTGACACGGTCAGATCACAAGAGGTCAGAACATCCTTGGTTCTCTTTCTCGGCAAGTGGGTCAGCACAGGCAATGCTATGTCATGACCCATTCTGGGCACTCAATTACTTCTCAGGATGACTGGAGGTTTCCTATCAAAGGCTTTTAAAGATATGACTTGGGTTTGAAGAGGGAGACCAAGGAGGGAGAATCGTGTGGGACAGAGGGAATATGAGGTTGAAAGAAAGAGATAAGAGCAAAAAAGAGAGAGACAAAGGCAGGCAGGGGGTGGGGCACAGAGAAGCGGCAGCAGAAAATAAAACTGCTGATCGTGGCTTTCAAAATTCAGACCTGCTTTCAAACCATATGGCGGAGACATTAGCTTGCCTGTAATTACTACAACATTCTCAACTGCAGAATGACTTTCATTAAAACCCGTGGATTGAGGCACTTGGAATTTGTGAATAATTTTGCTTTGAGTTCTGGCTCTATTATGCTTCTGTTTGGAGTTGATATTTTTTAGGGGGAGAGATTCCACTTGTTCATCAAGCAACTATTTTGGAAATAATGCCATCAAAATCAACGTAATGAGCATTTGTGTAGCGTCCATTGTGCACCCGGCTCTGTCCTAAGAGCTGGGGAGTGGGAGTCGATGAAGAGAACTGACCCCCATCCCTTGGCCACATCCATTGGGCAAAATAGGTTCCACACCAGCGTGTCCGGTACCCTGTGAGGTACTGTGGAGATTGTCCCTAGACGACATACGGACAATAGGTAGGGTCACTTGGGCATAACCCCTCAAACATCCAGTGGTCCGTTTCAGCTGGTGAATGGAAGCAAATGGCAAATGCATTCATCCTGGACTCCGGGGGCACCTGGACTCAGTCGATAGTGACCCCCACCAAGCGAGCCATGAAACAGGCAAAAGTGGCAACTTGTGGCTTCTTGATGGAATGAGGCTCTAAGCAGGCTCGTGGACGAGGGGATAGTACTAAGAATGGAAAGGGACCAAAAGAACTCCCAAGTTCAGGGCTTAACACACTTAATATCCTACCATACTTCTCGGCCACTCACCACTCAGCCCAGTCCTCGCCGACGAATTGGTAATGACTGATGGGAGTACTGCTGATGAGGTTTCTGGGCTTTAGTGAGGCAAAACATTTGGTGACTGATCATTAATGTCTGTCATGGGGTGGGGGATGGGGCATTAAAGAATAGCGTTTCTATCCCTCACTTAGCCCAGTCTCCTTAGTTGTTACCCATTGCTGTACAACAAACCACTATCAATGACCGTCCTTTTTTTTTTTTTTTTTTTTTAAATTTTTTTTTTTTTCAACGTTTATTTATTTTTGGGACAGAGAGAGACAGAGCATGAACGGGGGAGGGGCAGAGAGAGAGGGAGACACAGAATCGGAAACAGGCTCCAGGCTCTGAGCCATCAGCCCAGAGCCCGACGCGGGGCTCGAACTCACGGACCGCGAGATCGTGACCTGGCTGAAGTCGGACGCTTAACCGACTGCGCCACCCAGGCGCCCCCTTTTTTTTTTTTTTTTTTTTAAGTTTATTAACTTCTTTTGAGAGAGAGCGCACAAGTGGAGGAGGGACACAGAGAGGAGAGAGAAAGAATCCTATGCAGGCTCCATACCGCCAGCGCAGTGCCCAATGAGGGGCTCCAACTCCTGAACCATGAGATCATGACCTGAGCCAGAGTCAGACACTTAACTGAGTGAGCCACCCAGGTGCCCCCAATGACCGTCCTTTAAACAGTGGCTTAGGGCACCTGGGTGGCTCAGTTGGTTAAGCATCTGACTCTTGACTCGGGCTCAGGTCAAGATCTCAGGATTTGTGAGATCAAACCCTGCTTCGGGCTCTGTGCTGACAGTGCAGAGCCTGCTTGGGATTCTCTCTCTGCCCTCTCTCTGCTCGTGCGGTCTCTTAAAAACAAATTTTCTTAAAATCAAAAACGGTGGCTTCGATCAGTAGTTCTTTATTTTTCTTATGAATATGCAATCTGGGAAGAGCTCGGAGCAGAGCCCTCCTGTCCGATCTACACAGCATCCGTGGGGGCAGCTTATTTGAGGCTGGAGGCTTCACGAAGGTGGCTCACTCACATGGCCATTTAGTTGGTCCTGCCTATTGGCTGGGAGCTCAGTGGGGGCTCTCCGGCAAGGGCCTCTGTTCTTTTCCGTGTGAGGCTCTTTAAGGGGCTGCTTGGATTTCCTCACAGCATGGTGACTGAGTACCAAGAGATGGCAACTAGAAGCTGCTAGTATCTTAAGACCTGGTCCTTGAAACTGACCCGAGGTCAGTTTTGCCATAGTTGATTGGTCAAAGCAATCACAGGGCCTGCTCAGGTCAGAAGGAATAGAAAGCATGTCAAAGAGGTTGTGGCCATCTTTAATCTGTCACACTGTTCTTGTATTTTGGGAAGCAGGTTGAGCTGGAGCTCCAACTGTTGGCTAACTTTATGATGAAAGAAGGTGGACAAATGCAGGACAAAGGACTTGGCAAAATGGTTTAGAATGGGAGTCTTCCTTTTGTGATCAACTCTACTCGGGTATGTTCTACCTGCTAAACTTCTCGGGTACATTCTCAAGAACTTCAAAGGCTACACGGCGAAGGCAGACTCCTGCCAAGCCTTTGCCAACCATCCCAGGAAGTGGGGTATCTGCACCTGTACTTAGTCGGTGAGGGAGAGAGAATAAAAATTACTAAGTCTTACACCTTCCATGCTGTGTCTCGTGCGCAGCCTTCACCTTTTGGCTTCTTGGCTCACCCGAGGCATTCTCTTCCTCGCTTTCCCACCCTTACAGGCTCTGTCACCAGGTGTTATAAAAAAAAAAATTATTTTTGAAAGAGAAGCAGAGCATGAGAGGGTGAGGGGCATAGAAACAGAGACGCAGAATCCGAAGCAGGCTCCAGCTCCGAGCTGTCAACACAGAGCCTGATGTGGGGCTCAAACTCCTGGGCTGTGAGATCATGACCTGAGCCAAAGTTGATGCTTAACCTACTGAGCCACCCAGGTGCCCCTGTCACCGAGCATGATAAATCCTGTGGTGTTCCAAGTACAGTTGTGAAGTTCTTGTGTGCAGGAGAGAGAGAGACTCAGCTCCGATTCTCTAGAGCCGTGCATTCGGTGAGGGCTTTTGGATGGCCCCAGGGAGGATTCCTCTACCTTACCCAGGTAGTAAAGGCAACCTTTGGAGTTAATGAATTCCAAACAAGCTTGTGGCTTTTTATTTTTATTTGCTCCTATCATGCCCACTGAGCATGAAATGGCTCTCAAAGGAAGAAAGGAAACTGAAAAGAAAAAAATACGTGAAAACCCTAACACACACACACACACACACACACACACACACACACTTCCCTAAGGTGCAGGAGTGTGTACAGTCAATATTCTTATTCTCTTTGTGTAATAAAAAGATACTTCTACTTGCATTTGGTCACCAAAAGCCTGATCATCTTAGATTATCGGAGGATTTAGCACTTCGAGCAAGTATAAACTAGAAGCTCTATCAACCTGGTTTTAAAACCGGTTGCAGGTCTTCTGAGGCATATTGTATGAGCTTCTACCCAAAACCTAGAAACTCTACCGTGTCTTTTGGTCTGTCCTGTACCCGATCAGACTGATTGGATCCTAACTGCAGTTAGTAACAAATACACCGTATGGTTAAACATTTTTTTTTTAAGCTTAGAGATTTATAAACAGACTCCAAAAATAGAAGAAACACTCCTATAGCCTTTTAGAAATTTTAAGCTCCTGAGACGCAAATCTACCTCTTTACAGTTGTTAGCCAAGTTGAAGAGCCCGGCATACTTTATTTTTTTAATGTTTATTTTTGAGCGAGAACGTGCAAACGGGGAAGGGACAGAGCAAGAGGTGAACAGAGGATCCGAAGACGGCTCTGCACTGACGGGCTGATAGCGAGCCCAGCACGGGGCTCAAACCCACGAACTGTGAGATCATGACCTGAGCTGAAGTCCGACACTCAACCGACTGAGCCACCCAGGCGCCCGGAGCCTGTGCGCTTCTACATCAGCGGTCCAAAGCCGTCTAATCATGTGAGATGCGTTACTACATCCGAGCCAGAGAAGCTACGGTGTCAGAATTAAGCTCCCACCTTAAACTAGCGGTGTGCCTTTGGCCTCTGGGAACCAGCATGTATATAAACAGGGAAAGAAAGCTGATTTTAAAACAGACTGAGTGGAGTTTGAACCCCAGCTCTGCCACTTGCTGTTTTTAACTTGTCCAGTTTACTTCACGTCTTTGACTTTCTTTTCCTCGTCTGTAAAAGGAGGGCAAAAGTGCCCAATTCATCAGTTTGTCATGATAATTGAATAAAATAATACATTAAAATAACCTGGCACAGAGCAAGCCCTTAAGGAATGATGGTTCCCTTTCCCATGGCCTCTTTTCCTAAAATGGGTGTACCCATTGGATCTATATCACCACAGACAAGGCATCTGTTATGACCCTGGCAGGGGCCCTCAGCTCCTAGAATCTGGGTATGAATAATTAAGACGGGGCCCATCAGAAAGATTCTCAAGAACCACCTTGTAAGGCAAGCTGAGTGCTGAGAATAAGTCAATGGTTTCTGTCCCTGTTTTGCATTATTTGTCTTCCCAATTTCCTCACCCGCGTGCCCCCCCCACACAGAACGTGGTAGGCACGATAATGGTTCCTCAAAGTCATTCGTGTCTTAATCCCAAGAACTTGTGAATGTTACCTTACATGGCAAAAGGGACTTTGCAGATATGACTAAGGGCGTTGAGATGGCACAATCACCCCCAGATCATCTGGGTGGTCCCAATATAATCACAAGTGCCCTAGAAAGGACAAGAAGAGTCAGAGGGAGGTGTGACCATGGAAGAATGGTTGGAGAGATACAATGTTGCTGGCCTCAAAGACAGAGGGCAGCGGACATGAGCCAAGGAATGTGCATGGCCTTGAACTGGGGAAGTTAAGAATAGATTTTCTCTTAGAATCTCTAGAAAGAATCACAGCCATACGGACACCTTGATGTCAGCCCAGGAAGACCCCATCCTAGATTTCTGACCTCCCAAACTGTAAAATCATAGACTTGTGTTACTTTAAGTCAATAACTTTGTGATAATTTGTTATAGCAGCGTGAGAAAACCAATGCATGTGGATACTTACTAGAAATACTTACTAGAAATTCCACTACCTTGGAAGGATTAAGATACCTTTAACTTTTTTTTAATGAAATTTTGCTTTTAGGGGCACCTGGGTGGCTGAGTCAGTTAAGCATCCGACTTACGCTCAGATCATGATCTCCTGGTTTGTGGGTTCAAGCCCCACGTCGGGCTCTCTACTGTCAGTACAGAGTCCGCTTTCGGTCCTCTGTTCCTCTCTCACTTGGGCTCTCTTTCTCTCAAAAATAAATAAAAACCGAAAAAGAACAGCCGTTCCTTAAAAAATAAATAAAAAATAAAACTTTGCTTTTAATACCTCCACAATGCCCCCTCCCCCAAGGTGGGTAGTGAGTGAGTGTTAGAGAAAACCCCTGAGAGCTCCCCAAAAGATGAATGAATCCTATGCCTACTGCCTGGGATGTCACCAGAAACAGTAACTGGAACTTCGTCATCTTAGTAATTACAAACTCCCAGAGTCCCCGTTCAAAAGATCGCTTTCTCATGGAGAGAATTAAAGGGGAAATTGGTAACTTTTTAAGGTTGGGGCAGAGGGAGGGACACCTTTTTATTACACTAGAGATCTTTGGCTTCTGGGTAGCGAAATGCCATTAACTATCCATTCTCAGTTTCATTTTCAGAAACTTAAAGTATTTTAATTCTGACCTTCATCTTCTAAGTTGGGGTGCCTGAATGGCTGTCGGTTAATTACCCAGCTTCAGCTCAGGTCATGATCTCACGGTTCAGTTTGTGGGTGTGAACCCCGCATCTGGCTCTCTGCTGACAACACAGAGCCTGCATTGGATCCTCTGTCCCCTTCTGTCTCTGCTCCTCCCCTTCTTGCTCACATGCTCTGTCTCTCAAAAATAAACATTAAAAAAAAATACCCTATCATAGGGGTGTTTTCTTTTTCATGTGAAGTTTACTACTCTCTATTGGTAGAGTAAACGTGTTAGCCATTTTGGAAAATAGGGAAAACAACAAAGCATCTTAATCACCCCATAAACAAAAGACAGCACTGTTCACATTGCATTGCCTCTGAACCGATAGGAAAAGGACAAATAACCCTGTAGTACCATTGTTCTCTGACCAAACTTGTTCCCAGCTTACTCAGAATTTTACCTGTAGGGAAGTAAAACTGACCCTCTTAGGGGACATGGGTCCCACTGGGGTCAGACCCCCATAGTCTGAGTTTTGGTTTTGGCTCTTCCTACCTGTGCAATTCCAGCAAATCCGTTATTTCCAGCGGCCTCCATTTCCTCCTCTGTGAAGAAAGCCTCCTTGGCTTTGTGTGAGGGCCAGAGATAACCTACGTAAAGCATTTAGCACGTTGCTTAATAAAGGAAAGTGGTCCTTGTTGAGTCACGACTAACTTTTCAGGAATTTGTCAATTGAGATCTTTGAGGATTCCTGACACCTTTGCTGACCACCAACCCTGAGCCGCTTGTAACTGCTGTCTACCAGAAAGGGACCTTTACCTCCGCACAGCCCAGAAATAGTCCTCTAACACTTAAAACTAGAAAAGTAGCTGTTTTCCCATTTACAAAGCCCTACCATAGGCATTCTTATTTCATATTTGGGCATCAGCCTGTATATAATGGAAACCACCAAGGTAGATTTGTTTAGAATCCACCATATGGATACTTCACTTGGGCTCCCCTTAATGGACTCCCCCTGCTAGAATGTTCTCACCCATCTTCCTTCTACTCCCTACCCTCCTCTCCCCCTCCTTGGTGTCCACACTGGAGTTTGTACGTTTGTCTACTGTTGCGGGTCTCGTTCTACTCAACAGAATTGGTTTCCACTTTTTCTTCTGTTATTGAGAACATAAACTACAACCTCTTTATCGTCCTGTCCAGTGCCTAACACACCAACCCTTAGAAGATGTCAATAAATGTTCACTGAGTGAATAACTAAGGGTTGAGCAAATGGGTGGAGTGCTTTCACGGACTGCCCCCATTCAACTGGAGTCTGCACCTCTGGTAACACTGGATCTTCTCCGTAACCCGAGATGCAACCCATTCTCCAGCTCACAAAGAATTCTAGAAATCACACGTATTTTTCCTTCCTTCACTACTGATTTGTTCTGACATTAACCTGGGGACCTACTAGCAAGTAAGATTAAGACCTGGGTTGGGGGGGAAACTGGGGGGACAGATTCTACACAGTTCAGGTCCCATGCTTTCTAGCGAGAAACTAGAACACTTGGAAAACTCCAGAGCATCCTTCACAATGGGCTGCATGTGCATTGCAGCCCTTGAATCACCATGCCCTACATTTCTATATGAAAGGTGCCCTCTAGAGCAGTGCATAGCCCAGCACTGGTTTTGCCCTATGATAGGTGTCCCCTTATGGGGACTTTTGCAGTGCTCCTTGGTGATGTTAGGACAGAGCCAAGCCTGAACACTTGCACTGTTGTAGGGAGTAAACCTGCTCCTCTTCTCCCCTCGTGCCCTTCTGGATGTCCTCCTTTAAGAGGCTGCACAAGGAAGGCTCTCCGTAAACTTCAAATCTGGCTGAGCAGTGCAGATCTCCTCCTTTCTTGTCCCAGGCTCTTAATGGTCTCTTTCTCTCTCTGCATCTCTGGCCTGGTCGGGTATCTGGAATGACGAGCTTTTGACAAGAGAGACCCAGATACCACTTCCTTCTGCCAATCTTCCTTCTATCACTGTCAGCCCTGCGGGCCCCCATCTCCAACAACACAAGGCAAATTGTCAGGGCTCAATAAATAATGCAAGAGACCAGGAGAAGCAGAGGTATAAGAAAGGCAGTTGAGAGCAGGACCCTGAAGTAACAATGCCTCCATTCAGATTCTGCCCTGAGATAAGCTGAGCAACTGACTGGGGCAAATTCCTTAAACCACCCAGCCTCAGTTTCCATACCTATAAAATTAGGATAAGGATATCTACTCCAGAGTCGCTGAGAAAATTAAATGTTTCCTACTCACTGAAAGGGCTTTGAACAAAGCCTAAGCCCTGGATAATCAATAATCATCAGCAATTATTTCTCAGATAATTGAGTTACTCCTCCACAGGGGGCAGGACCAGCAAAATGATACGTCGGGGCATTCAACTCTGGTTCACCTACTACAGCAGAAACCTCTCTCTCCTCAGAGATTTTCCTTCAGAAGACCCCAAGTCAACTCTTAAAACACCTCTTTTCTTTGTGGACCCGCGGAAGGAGCAAGCGTGAGCAAAAGTGTGAGACACAACTGACCTCAAACCCTGTATCTGTCACTTACTATATGACCACTGTCGAAACTCAGGCAAGAGGCAATCTCCTTCTCTGCATTCCTTCTCTGAAAGATGGAAGCAATCGATAAGAACTATATCAGATGGTCATTGCAAAGATGAAATGAGATGATGTAGAAGATAACCTGTGACAAAACCTAAGTGCTCAGTTACATGTTCATATGTTATGAAAAGTTCCATTTTAAAGTTTCACTTCATAGAAAACCAAAGCTTAGAGAGGTTAGCGAGTTGCTCAAACTCCATAAACTGTCACTCCCGTGAAACAGGCCGGTATCCGTGGCTTCCCGGGGCATATCTGTTCTAAAATGTAAAATTCCCTATATAAAACCTATAAATCAAGATGGCAGATGGAGTCACCATTGTTAGAGTATCTTCGTGATGGGAATGTGTCACTTCTTTGCCATTCCAGCAGTGAACAAGGAGGTCTAGGACTCAGCCCAGAACCCCATCCTTGACCCCGTCAGCACAGAGCTCTCACCACACCAGGGTTACTTCCAGGCCAGAGAAGCAGCATCTTGCAACTATCCTGGGGCATGTCCCTGCTCCCTCCAACAGGAGATCCACATAAATGGCTGTGCCACTTATGTGGCCTTCTTCAGCCGTGTAAGGATCAGAGCAGGAAGGTCAGACATAGCTTCTGGCAGAGGGTTGAACAGTCATCCACATGTGGATTCTGGGCAAAGGCAGGAAATCAATTGTCTTATATTATTGCCAACTACAAAAGAAAGATGAAGAAAAGTCACCCCGTCCCTGCCCTTAGGTAACTGTCTTTCTAGGTACCCTAAAGGCCCAGGTTGTCTTGTTTTGCACCTCTGCTAAGCACCTTATTCACGATTCTTTCCAGGACAATTCAGGAGACACGTGCCATTTCATTATAACTATGGAACCCCAAACTTCCTGAGACATCAGAGCTACATTTCACAACTGATACATTTTTTTTTTAATTTTTTGATCTCTTTTTTTTTTGTTTTGTTTTGAGAGCAAATACAAGTGGGGGAGGATCAGGGGAGAGAGAAAAGCTTGAGCAGGCTCCATGCTCCGTGCAGAGTCCAACGCAGGGCTCAATCCCACAACCCTGGGATCATGACCTGAGTCGAAATCAAGAGTTGGTCATTCAACCGACTCAGCCCCCCAGGTGCCCCACAATCTAGATCCTTTTGATCACGAGAGTTTCACCAAGTTCAATGGGTCCTACACAAGCAAGTTTGAGAATCTCTGAATTCCTCAAAATTCACAGCCTGCTAGGTCAGTAGCCAAGGCCCTGAGCAGTTCTGAAAAGAAAGGTAGCTTGATTTGGTTTAATGGTCAGATCAAAGATTAAGATAAAACCTAGAACCCCTTAAAAAAAAAAAAAGCTGAAGATAGGAGTGTTCTTCAGACCCAGTTTGGAAAACACAACCTATAGTATTTTTAAAATGGAAATTAAATGCCCTCTTTTAACTGTAAATCTATTCTTAAGATGTGCGATTATAGTTTTCACCCTCATGACCGCCTCCCACACGCACGGCAAACTTGCCCGGGTCTCGCGTGAAGCTTGGAATAAGAATATGGCACCTGCTTGTCCGTATCCTGTTGGGAACTCCCCTTCAGGGTCCGTGTGGCTGGAGTGGTGAGCTCTCTTAGTCCACTGCACAGGCAGGTTCCTTTCCAGGCTTCCCCCATCCCCCCAGCTGTATTTTCCTGGAGTTTCTCCGTGGAGAGGAAGACCACACTGCCAAATAAAGGGACCGAGAGTAAGCAGTCAGGGAGACACTCTGAGGTGGGGAGTTCGACGCCCCACGCTCCCAGGGGCTCCCGGAACAACCTTTCTATACACCTTCCCAGAGCCTGGAACAGTGCTGCGTGGTAGGTGATGGATGAGTGAATGAATTGCACTTGGCACTTCTCAGGACAGTGTTCCAGCGATGGGAGAACCTCTGCCTTTCAACTGGGAGCTCCTTAGGCGCTATAGGATTTCTCTGAATTTTGTGTGTCTAATACCTGCAGTGGACTTAACAAACGAGTGGGCGACTGAGTGAATGACCCAGAGTTTCTTCTTGGTCCTTCCTTCTGGGTGCCAAGAAATGGGAGTAGAGCACCCAACCCTCTCCTCAATTATTCCTAAGCTCCCCATCCCACTGAGTGTGCCTGGTCCCGCTCTTCTTTTCCTCCCCCAGGAGCATTTCCACCACCCCCTAAGCAGCCAGGGTCTATGCTATTCTGCTCTATGCCAGACAGAGGGAATGGGGGGTCACCGGCCTGAGGTGCAAGCATTTGTTTGAGAAGATTAACACTGATATGGGAAACCGGGGCTTAGGGATTGGCTCCCTGTCACACTCAGGTGAAACTGTGAACAATGCATGCGGAGGCCACACTTGAATGCTGACTGAACACCGGGAGGAACCAGGAGAGAGAGGAGGGAGGGCTGCCTCAGGGTAGGAGGTGGTGGCCCCATAGACTTCTCCCTTTACAACAGCCTCCTGTCCCATCTCTTCAGGATCCCTTCTCATGCGGAAAGGATTCTGGCGTTCTTCCAGGGCTCATCCGAAGATACTTCCTTAAAATATTCTGCCCTTAACTACTGCAGACCGCCTCTGACCGGAAATAGGTACCATGTGGGGGAGAAAGAAAAGAGGCCCCTTACAAGAGTGCCATTCTGGGACATCATCTCCAAGAGCTTGCTGGCAAGTGTGGACCCTTTGCAGTTAAGGACTTTTCTAGTTGGTTGTTTTAGGTACAGTTTTGTAGCTAAGGATTTGAAATTTGCTGCTTTGACGGTTTGCAAGTGACCCCAATGGACCAGGAGGGGAGGGGAAGAGAGGCCTTTGTTACTTTGCCTGAAGCATGAATTCCAATGCTCCACAGATCGAGGCTGGGGTGGAGGAAGGAGTCTTAGCCAGGGAGCAGTTTAGACCTCCCCTGAGTCTCAACAGTTTTGCAGCCCTCCCTTCATAGAAACATGTAAGACCCTTTCAACCACCCTGGAGGGTAGATGTGTTATCCCAGTTGTATAGATAGGGAAACACATCCTTGATTTGGAGAATTGAGGATAGGTCTCAGGAATATCCCCACTGAATCATGGTCCTGGGTCCTACCTCTGTGCTCTATTCCTCAGCTCCTCTCCCTTTCAGACTTCTTAACCCTCTAGAACCTCCTCTTCTCTTTGCCCCAGCTCTTGAAAGTTTCAAAGGGAGGTGGGGGAGACTTAGAGGAGGGACGGGTGGAGGGAGCAGAATTCTGCACTTCTCATCCCCAGCAGTTCTGTTGCTGCTGCTTCCTGTGTCTTCCTAATATCTGCCTGTCCTTTAACACCCATACAAGGTCAGCCCCAACACCCATCCTCCCATGAGAAGGAAATACAAGCTCCCCTTCAAGTTTCTTCACTGACTGGGGCGCCTGGGTGGCTCAGTCAGTTGAGTGTCCGACTCTTGGTTTTGACTCGGGTCATGATCTCACAGCTTCTTTGTGGATTTGAGCCCCACATGGGGCTCTGCACTGGCAGCGTGGAGCCAGCTTGGGATCCTCTCTCTGCCCTTCACCACTTGCACCATCTGTCTCTCTCAAAATAAACTTAAAAAAATTTCTCCCAACTTCTTAGAGGCCTTTTTCTAGTCCCTTCTATCGCCTTCTTTGGTTTTACTGCATTTGCCAATCTGGGCCATAGAGCTTCTTATTGTTGTGTCTTAATCTTCTTGCTGTTGACCCAAACAAAGAATGCAAGCCCTTTCCTCTTGGTATGCTTCCCATTCTCACCCATAAAGGGAGATTTCTGGACTACAGTTTTACTGGAGAACCGGGGATAATAGTAAGAAGTTTCCACATAGTGCTGCACAGCCTGTAATTCAAGAGTATTAGTCATGACTGTTAATAACAAGCCCTTGGCCTCTCCATCTTTCTCCCTCCCCTCTCAGTGCTACCCATATCCCCGCCATCAACTGAAGTTTATTACTTCTACAAAGCCTTGAATTGTCCCTTAGTTGCCTTCTTCCTCAAGTGACCTATCAAGGTATTTCACGAAGATCAGGTCTTTTCCCTAAGGAACTCTGGTATCTGTTGGAAAGGTAATGATCCTTCTCAGCCCAACTACATACTCATTCATTTGCTCATCCATTTCACAAATGCTCATTGAGTGCCCACTAGGCAACAGACCCTGGGGATACAAGATTGAACAGCAGGACGAAAGTCCCTGGTCTCATGGAGATGACATTCTATCAGAGCTCTGCATCAGCTTCATTTGGAAAATGGTTTCAATACAATAAAAGCTTGAAAGCTGATGTCTGAGGCTATTTTTAAGAAAGCATTGAGTGTTGACCATCGAGGATTGTTACTACTCCTGCTTATCCTTTTTAAATGAAATCGGAGATAGAACTTGCTTCTGTTGTTCAAAATCCAGTTTGCTTTTGTACTTTCTTCCTTTTTGAAAGGCCTGTTTCCTCCTCTGTTCCCCTAGGTTGTGCTAGCCTCCTCCTGTCTCCTGCTTGACCCTCCCTGAAATGCCCAGAGCAGCACTACCCTCTTCACTTGGTCCACTCTTGCCTTCAAGGTTATTATTCCCAAGGGGGTTCTTCGTGGAAGCCCTTTTGGCCACTCATCCACCTCGCCACCCTCTCTTCTCCCACCTAAATTAATTTTCTTGCTTTCTTGCTTCTTTCTTTCTTTTGAAGATGCTATCTGTGCTGGGTGGATGTGCTGTTTTGTAGGTCATTAAACTGTCCCCCATATAATTTACAGATCCTTCCCATGATGCATGTCTGACTGTAGATGTCACCAACAGATGTCTAGGGAGTTAACATCCTACCCAGAATATGCTCTCCTGCAGTTTCTACAGTTAGACTGTGTGTCTTTTATTCTTCCCCCTCCTGGGCTAGTGGGTTTTACCAGATAGATGCTGCTGTTTCTTTTATGGGATTTCCTTTTTTATTTCTCCTGCTTATACCCAACAGATCATCTTTGAAGAGTAGCTTTACAACTGACTGAGATTATCGGCACACAGAAGGCCTCTCTCACAGTGCTACGAGATGCAACAGACAAATGACATTCGATGTGTTTCTACAAGTGCTTTTATTCCCAAAGCATCTTAGGAAAGAAAAGCTCAAGCAAGAGACTGGTGCAAATGTCACACATAAAAGAAAAGCATCAAAAGCGCCAAATAATTTTATACTATTTTATTTACTTGGATTCCATCTTGTTTAAAAAAAATGTTTTTTTCAAGAGGCTTACGAAAATGCACACACTATGTAAAAACAAAAAGTGATGAAGAAATTCAACTGAAAAGAAAATAGGGAAAGAAGAAAATCCCTTCTTGCAAGGATAATATAAAACTCGCCTGTTATGAGATCCTTTGTTGTTGTTCTTGAGGGCACTTGCCATATATCTCCCTGAGCTTCCTAACGGCCAAAGCAAAGAGGAAAACCTATCAACTTCAGAGGCTATTTGGAGCGGGGAGTGTGGAACCATAGGGCGTGTTTCTTTTTTCACAATGACTTGAGGCTGCTTTTGCATTTAGTGGATGCAGTCAGGAAGACCAAATATCCTGCAATGCATACCACAGTCCTACACAAAATTCTCCCATCCACAATGCCAACTACACACCTTGGACCAGCTTGAATGATTCAGAGTCCAAAAGTCTCAAAAACAAGCTAGTAATTTGAGAGAAGCACTGGGACGGAGCCTAGAAAACCACGGCCTTCTGAGACCTTCTAAAAGGGAGTCAGCTGTATAGCAGACATCGAGAGCTTCTAACAGATATAAGGAGATTCCTAAGACTATTGCTAATGTCCTCCAGAGAGAATTGCTGTGGTAGTCTTCTGGTCTGATCTATTCCTTACTGTGGGTAAGTCTGGTTCAGCCTCCCCAGTTTTCATCCTAATCCCACAAATATGAGCTGAGGACCAGGTAGCATTTCAGACCCTGCCCCAGTATCCTGGGAGCTGTATAGCTGAACAAGACCCCATCCTGCTCTCAAGTAGCAAGTCTTCTAATAAGGCCACAAGGGTGAGGGGACAAGACTGTGCAGGGAGGTTGAGGCCATATTTGCTCACAGCAACAAAAACTTGACACTGGACCTATCGGTCGCTGTCCCTGCCCCAGCCACCATCCGCAAGGAGGAGGCAGCCCCTCATGCAGCTATGCTTTAGGTCACGTGACTTTCTCCCTCCACCCTCGCCCCTGGATGATAGTATCAGGGGTGGACTCCTGATCCCACACAACAACTCTGCAGGCTGGCCAGGGAGCTATGATCACATAGCCTGGCATAGACAGCAGAGGATGGCTAATCAAATTCCCCTTCTGGAGTCGGAACTAAGAAACACCAATGGAGAGAGGTTCTCGACAGAGGCATCTGAAGCTAAAAGTCCCCCTAGATGAGGTTTATGGCAAACAGTGGTGAGAGGGCAGATCTACAGAGTAAAGCAAAGAAGCCGGGAGTATTCACAGTACTCCTGACAGACTTCTCTTCAAATTCCCAGGGACATCTCACACTGAGCCCAGTGGTTCTGCGGTGAATGAAAATGGGTAGATACACAGTGACTTCTGCTTCAGGATGTTCAAGCCATAAAAGTATTCCCCCCCACCCCCACTCTGCTCAGCCAGTCTGGACTCCATACCACCACCAAGAAAACCATACCTAAGGTAGCACCATACATTGTCCTTATTAACTAACCCTTCCCCGCCCCCCCCCAACTCACTTCCCAGCTTTGATTTTGGATCCTCAAAAACTTATTCTAATGCTGCTATATTCAGGCCAAGTTGACAGTCCATGTTGTCTTACTGTAAGGATAATGTTGATTGAGATGTGTCTGCAGTGAGATGTCTTTAAAATACTGTGTATGTTGTGCATTTAAAAGGAAGGCTATCTTTAAAAGAGCTAATGCTGATGATTTTGTAGGCCCATCAGCAACTCATTGATCCATTTCTAACCAAGATGTTTAGACAGTCTTCCTGCCAGACTAATAGCTTGCTTGGCTAATAGAATTAAATGGCAAGGAGTTCTATATTCTTACTGTCTTCGGCAAAGTATAATTAAGATAAGATCACACTTTAAAGGACAGAAAAATCTTTGCTTGGATTAATGAACTATCTCATTCCCTCCCCACCCCACCCCCCCACACACCCGTGCACATAGACAAAACCAAGATGTTCCAGGGCCCCTGGGTGGCTCAGTTGGTTAAGTGTCTGGCTCTTGATCTCAGCTCAGGTCTTGATCTCAGGGTTGTGAGTTCAAGGTCCATATTGGGATCTGTGCTGGGCATGAAGCCTACTTAAAAAACAGCTCCTGTGGTGGTTGGTGTCGCTGGTCATAAGCGGGTCTCCAGGCCTTAGGGACTCACTCTTGCTGACATTAATGATATTGACCTTCCAAGCTAGGTATTTATAAAATTTGTCAATAAGGGGTGCCTGGGTGGCTTAGTCAGTTAAGTGTCAGACTTCGGCCCAGGTCATGATCTCACGGCTTGTGAGTTCAAGCCCCACATTGGGCTCCACGCTGAGGGTGCAGAACCTGCTTGGGATACTCTCCCTCTCCGCCCCTTCCCATCTTGAGCGCGCTCTCTCTCTCTCTCTCTCTCTCTCTCAAAATAACAAACCTAAAAAAATAAATAAAATAAAATTTGTCAATAAAACCATTTACAGTCAAGACTTCAGGATTCAGCTTACTAAATGGTCCCAGCCTTCAAATCTTCACAGGTGTGTGCACCTACCAAACATATAAGAAGTTCCAAACAGCAGAGCCTGGCAGGAAAGGTGGGCTATTGCCAACGGCAATGGCATTGTCTTAGAATTCTCAAGAAGCCGAGTCTGGGGGGGGGGGGGGCTTGAAAAAGTGATTTATTGAAGGAGTGTGCTCAGGAGAAAGGAAGCCAGAAGGGCAGAGCAGGGCAAAGAAAGTTAAGCAAGGATGTGGCTTAACACAAATGGCAACACCAAAGTGATCCCATTTTTAGGCTAAGGGCCACCTTGTACCCCTTGTCAGTCATTGGGCTCTGGGATATGGGGAGCGTATAACCGGCACATGGAGAGAGCTCCCACCTGGCCAAAGGCAATTTTCTGAAGAAGATAGTGGCTGTGAGCTGTTATCAGGTAACAAAGTACTGGACCACAGGGTGCAGCAGACTGGTGAGGGAGGTCTGGGCCAGTCACCAAGAGCATCCTCTACAAGCAGCAACAGAAATGGATGGCAACTTTTCAAGGCATTTTTTCTCTTCCTTAAACTCTGGCATATCCAAGGAGATACTTTGGGGCACTTCGGAAGTTGCCCTGACAACTATACAAGAACTAGCTGTGACCACTGTTAACAAAGAAAGAACCTCTCTAGTACCGAAGCTATATCAGATCTTAGATTTATGGTTTCGGTTTCCTTTTTTTTTTTTCTTTTCCATTTATAAACTTCAGCCCCTATAGTGGGTTGATGGTGTCCCGTCCAAAAGCTATACCCACATCCTAAACCCCAGAACCCTGTGAATGTAACCTTATTTGGAAAAAAATGGTCTTTGCAGATATAACTAAGGATTCCAAGATCATCCTGCAATATCCAGTTGGGCCCTAAATTCAATGACAAGTGTCCTGAGAGGAGACACAGGAGAAGACACAGCACTGACGAGACAGCCATTTGATGATAGAGACAAAGATTAGGGCTCTGCAATCAAAAGCCAAGGAAAGTGTAGAGCTACTAGAAACCAGAAGAGGTGATGAATGGAATCTTCTTTCCTAGAGCCTTTGGAGGGAATGTAGCCCTACCAACACCCTGATTTTAGACTTCCAGCCTCTAGGACTCTAAGAATAAATCTTCATTGTGTTAAGCCACCTAGTTTGTGGTAATTAAGCCACAAGAAACAGTCCCCTCTTCTCATCTGTCTGGTCTTGACCAAGTTAATTTACTCAGTCTCTGTTTTCTAATATATAAAAGAGGAAAAATAATAATCTTGTCCTATTATGTCATATGAATTAAGATATGGGGGGGGGGGGGGAGAACATGAATAGTTATGAATTAACACCTAACAGATGTTCAGAAACAAAAGCAAAAAAGAACTATTGGGATCTCATCAAGATAAGAAGCTTCTGCACAATGAAGGAAACAATCAACAAAACAAAAAACTAAAAGAAAACCTATGGAATGGGAGAAGATGTTCACAAATGACATTTCTGATAAAGGGTTAGTATCCAAAGTCTATAAGGAACTTATCAAATTCAACACCCAAAAAACAAGTAACCCAGTTAAGAAATGGGCAGAAGACATGAAGACATTTTTCCAAAGACACCAGATGGCTAACAGATGCATGCAAAGATGCTCAGCATCACTCACCATCAAGGAGATACAAATCCAAACCATGATGAGATACCACTCACACCTGTCAGAATGGCTAAAATTCACCACACGGGAAACAGTATGGGGGTTCCTCAAAAAGTTAATAGAACTTCCCTACACCCAGCAATTTCACTACTAGGTATTTACTCAAAGGATACAAAAATACTGGCTCAAAGGGGCACATGTACCCCAATGTTTATAGCAGCATTATCAATAATAGCCAAACGATGAAAAGAGCCCAAACGTCCATCAATTGATGAATGGATAAAGATGTGGTGGGTGGGGGCCCCTGGGTGGCTCAGTTGGTTGAGCATCTCTTGATTCCAGCTCAGGTGACGATCCAGCGTCATGGGATCAAGCCTTATGTCAGCCTCCATGATGAGCATGGGGCCTGCTTAAGATTCTTGCTCTCTCTCTGCCCTCTCCCCAATTTCTCTCTCTCTCTCTTAAATAAAATTT
Source organism: Lynx canadensis (assembly GCF_007474595.2). Taxonomy (NCBI): domain Eukaryota; kingdom Metazoa; phylum Chordata; class Mammalia; order Carnivora; family Felidae; genus Lynx; species Lynx canadensis. The sequence continues at coordinate 44,619,379 of NC_044315.2, forward strand.
TAAAAAAATGTGGTGTCTATACACACACACACTGGAATATTACTCGGCCATCAAAAAAGAATGAAACCTTGTCACTTGCAATGATGCGGACGGAGCTAGAGGGTATTCTGTTAAGCAAAAGAAGTTAGTCAGAGAAAGACCAATACCATATTGCTTCACTCAAATTTGGAATTTAGGAAACAAAGCGGATGAACCTAGGGAAAGGGAAAAGAGAGGGAAGCAAACCATAAGACCATGAGAGAGTCTTAACTATGGAAAACAAACTGGGTTGATGGAGGGAGTTGGAGAGGGGATGGACCAAGTGGGTGATGGGCATTAAGGAGGGCCCTTGTTGGGATGAGCACTGGGTGTTATAGGTAAGTGATGAATCCCTAAATTCTACACCTGAAACCAATTTTGCCGTATATGTTAACTAGAATTTGAATAACAATGTGAAATAAAAAAATTGTAATAGCTGGTCAATAAATCTTACTTTGCTGTCTCTCTTCTCCTAACTGTATTGGCCCTAAACAAAGCTTTTGAAGTAGTTTCTTACTCTGCCTTTCCATTGTGGAAACCTCAACACTGTAATCACTGCTCATTTCCTCTGTCAAAAGGACGGTGGAGCTTTGCCACTCAAGATTGCAATACAGCCAAACATGAAGTTTTCAATAAACATAACTTTAATGAGAGACTGTGTCTTTCATTTTTTTTTTTTTGAGTTTAGCTGTCGAATCACATGTCCTACACCTGGATCACTGTTGTACATCTGAAACGGATGTAACCTGATTTGTCAAGTTTATGCCTTTTACTGTGCTCACCACAAGTGTATCTACCACCTGTCACCATACAACACTAGGACAATAGGATTGACTATAGTCCACAAGCTGTGCCTCTTATTCCTGTAACTTATTCCACAACTGGAAGCTTGGATCTCTCACTCTCCTTCACTCATTTTGCTCATCCCTACGCTCCTTCTCTATGTCAACCATCAATTTGTTCTTTGTATCTATAGGTCTGAGTCTGTTGGTGTTTTTGTTTGGTTGGTTTGTTTTTTTAGATTCTACATATGGTATTTGTCTTTCTCAATTTGACTTCACTTGGCATAATATGCTGTAGGTCCGTCCATGTTGTCACAAATGGCATGATCACTTCCTTTAAGGATGCATAATATTTGTATATGTATGAATATATATATATATATATATATATATATATAGTAAAGATGTAATATATATAATCTTTATCCATCTATTGATGGGTACTTAGGTTGTTTCCATATCTTGGCTATTGTAAATAATACTGCAATAAACAAAGGGATGCACATATCTTTTCAAAATAGCATTTTCATTTTCTTTGGGAAAATACCTAGTAGTGGAAACATACTTAAGGAAACTGAGTTTATACTTTTTATTGAAGTCTCATATATAGTCACATATGCACATCTGTATATTTGCTCATTGGTATAGAACTTGATTTTTCACAAACCAAACACAACCATTTCACCAGCTTCAGACCATGAAATAATGTTACCAGCACCCAGGAAACCTTCTTCATGCTCCTTCCCAATCATTGCTCCCCCCAAAAGGAAAACCAGGATGTTGACTTCTAATTACATAGATTAGTTTTGCCTGTTTTTGAACTTTGTATAAATGGAGTCCTACAACATGTGTTCTTTCATGAGTTTCTCTTTTTGTGCCACATAAAGTTGATGAGATTTATATTCATTTATGTACCATTTATAGTGGTAGATTGCTCATTATCATTGGTGTATAGCATTCCATTTGGGGAATATACCATAGCTGATCTACCCATTGTACTCACGATGATTTAGGCTGTTGTCATTTGGGGGCTATTACAGATACTGCTGTCATAAGCATTCTAATTTAATCTATATGTATATTTACTGACATCTGGAAGAAATTCACCTCTCTACAGCATTAAGCCTTCCACAACATGACTATGGCACATCCCTTCATTCACCTAGCTGATAAAATTTCTCTCAATGTTTTGTCGTTTTCCTTGTTGAGTCTGGTGTATTTTTCACTAGATTTATTCCTAAGTGTATTACATGTCAATGCCTATTGTAACTAGTATAGGGACTTGGTGGGATTTTAAGGAGATGGAAAATAGTCTGAGCTTTACCGCCCCTCTAAACACGGATCTTAAGAGTTTTCTTTTGTTAAAATTGTAGAAGGACAATTATTTAAATATTCTAAACTGTTACAGCTGACAAAAGGGAAAACCAATAGGACGAGAGGCTGTAGTTAGCCAATTAGGATATCAACGACAAATTCCAGTTCTCATTTCCAACAGCATTTACTATGCCCTGAGAACCCTTTTCCAGAAAAGTATCCAAAAGAAACAACTTGAAATTCCATAGTTTGTGTAAAAGAAATGCACTCTTTTGATCTTTGGCCAGAGGTTAGTACTTTCTGATTTCCAAATTTGAAAGCGGGGATAAAATCCAACATTTATATACCATATTACGTGTCAATTGCATTTATGTAATTATCTCTTGTAATTCTCATGACAAACCCATACACCGTTATCATTTACTTGATTTTACAGTTGAGGAATCTGAAACACAGAGACGGATGCCCCAAATCACATTCGATCGGTGACAGGAATGCGAATCCAGGCCTGACAGATGTCAAATGTAATCCTCCCCTCTTCTTCTTCAGAGTAACACTAATTAGCAACTTTCCAACTGTAAAAATTAAAGACCTGTTTGCCATAGAAATCTCAAAAAATCTAGAGGACAAATGATCTTTCTAAAAATATATTTACTTTTCACTTACTATCACTTGACAATGTCTTCACGACTTTCTCTATTCTTGAACACCATGAAATATATCTGCATATTATTTCATCAATTAATCTACCATAATTTAAAAAAATTTTTTAATGTGTATTTTTTGAGAGCCAGAGAGAGAGACAGAGCGTGAGCTGGGGAGGGGCAGAAAGAGAGGGAGACACAGAATCCGAAGCAGGCTCCAGGCTCTGAGCTGTCAGCACAGAGCCCTACGCAGGGCTCAAACCCATGAACAGTGAGATCATGACCTAAGCCGAAGTCGGATGCCCAACCGACTGAGCCACCCAGGTGCCCCAATCTACCATAATTTTTTTAACCAAAGACCTTTCATGGTGGATACTTGAACTATTTTTGTTTTTCATAAAACCGGTAATTCTACAGGGAACTGTGCATCCGTATCATTACAACTTTGTGCTTGCTTATAATTACTCCTTTCTGATAAATTCCTCCTTGAAGTAGTCTCCTGGGCTCAAGGGTTAGAAAGCTGTTCAGGCTCTTTGATACACATGGCCAAATCTCCACTCCCCACCTCACCTTGTGCCCCCAGACCTCCACCCACCTTTTCTCCCTGCCTCCAGCTACCTCCCTCCCCTCTTCGCCACCGCACCTCTCCCCCCTCTCCTCGGTCACAGACCAGTCACAGGTACCACTCCCCTTAGCAGGAAGAGAAGGGCCACCTACTGAGTTGAGTATTTGCCTGTGCTGGGCGTTACCACCTAGGAAAATACTTGCCAATTGGATAGGCTTGAAAAATCCCATTTATATTTCTTCAAATAATACTGGTCTGGAGGATCTACTTATCGATCGTGTGTATTTCTCCTTCTGGACGCCAGTGTTCCTCAAAGAGTGGTCTCCAATTACCAGCATTAGAATGCCTACGTGTATACTAAATAGGCAGCTTCTTGAGTCCCAACCCGGGCTTCTTAATCAGACCCTGAGGCGGGGCCTGAAGGGGGCAACTGATTGTGTCCGCGCTCTGCTGGCAATTCACAAGCTATTAGATTTTGTAACCGTCGTGCCCCTCCATCTGACCTCTGACTTTCCATACCTAGTAGCGGCAACGGAACGCCCACCGACTTGATTCCCTGACCAGTCGAAATCAGCCATGATCTTCACACGAAGCTCTTGTTCATCTATATAATCTCAAAATGTGCTTTCCGGTACATGAAGGCCTCGGAAAGGTCTGCCGAGATGTGAAAGTTCGACCCCGTCTACGGGTGGAAGTCGAAAATGCATTCTTGGCATCAGAGACCGTGACAGAGGATCCAGCCTCTATGCCCAGCAGGATACTAACTAGATGGCAAAAGAAGACCTTTTAAAAGCCGAAGCTAAAATTTTTCCTTTGAAGTGTTGAAAAAATTCTGTAGAAGCTGTGAAACTAAGGATAACCACTACAGAGCCACGGAAAAGAGCGTGCCATATCCCAGGCTGGCTTTTGAGGGCCAGGAGAAAAGTCCAGCATGATGGGCTCCTCAGCCTCTCCTCTCTCTCATCCTTCCACTGTCTCGGGCCCCAGGAAATAGAAACGAGGATCGTTTTTCCTGAGGGCAGCCTGTGTATACTTGCAGGCATTTGGTTTCTGTTTTTAATACCTCATAGGGAGTTTTAGAGACCTCAAGTCTCTAGTGGTATTCTTGGGGAACCAGCTTTGTACATTTTTTTAAATGTTTATTTATTATTGAGAGAGAGAGACGAGCATGAGCATGGGAGGGGCAGAGAAAGGGGGAGACGCAGAATCCGAAGCAGGCTCCAGGCTCCCAGCTGTCAGCACAGGGCCCGACACGGGGCTCGAACTCAGGAACCGTGAGATCATGACCTGAGCCGAAGTCGGACGCTTAACCAACTGAGCTGCCCAGGGGCCTCGGGAACCAGCCTTTTAAATTCTGCCTTTGCAATTCCAAACAGCAAAACTCCATTCCATTAGCAGTGTTTAAATGTTCTAGAGTACCAGGAGTACCTAAGGTAACTCATTACCAGCAGGCCAGCACGACCCAGACTGTAAGCCAGAGCTGGGGGGATGGGCAGAAGACGGCCTGCCATGTTCACGAGTGGGGACCTTTTTCCCAGGGAAGCAGAAATCTCCTCTTCCTGGGGAGGAAGCGGAAACAGTTTTATTGTTGCCGGCCGTCCTGTCTTGAGCCCCTTTGCCTGCGATGTGCTATGTGCTTTCCGTGCACTTACTTCATTTATCCTTCAGACAATGACCCCGGGTGTGTTTGTGTCAGTTGGGAATAGGTTTGGTTGGCACCCAAGCCACCCTGCTTCGAAGAGTTGTTTTTCTCATGTACACAGAGTGCAGAGAACGTGCCTCTGGCAGAATTGGTCTTTGTGGGTCGATGGATGAACAAATGAAGCAGGCAACAGCAGGACTCGACGTCCAGTCTGCTTGTTCCCAAACCTCTCCTCCTCTTCCATCGTGCGGCCACCCCTGGGGCTTGTGGCCGGCAGGGTTGCCTTTCCTGGCCAGAAACCGTGTGCAGGCGTGGCCCAGAATGGAAATGCTGAAATCGTTTCCTACTTGAAATTTCAGAATTTAGGGGGCGCCTGGGTGGCTCAGTTGGTCGAGTGTCTGACTTTGGCTCAGGTCGTGATCTCATGGCTTGTGGGTCCGAGCCTCACGTCGGGCTTTGGGCTCACAGCTCAGGGCCTGCTTTGGATTTTCTGTCTCCCTCTCTCTCTCTCTCTCTCTCTGCCCCTCCCCCTCTCTCAAAAATAAATTTTTCTGATTCAGAATTTAAACACACACACACACACACACACACACACACACACACACACACACTGGCACCGCACAGTGATCGTAAGTCAGGGCCGGGAGGCCCCCCTCCTTGGGCACTCCGGCCGCAGCCTCAGCCAAGCTCTGCCCCCTAAGGCGGGCTCACGGTGGTGCCCCCTTCACCCTGCTCCCAGCCCCAGTGTGAACCCGCACTGGCTGCTCTCTGCTGAAAACAGGTCACAGAAACCCTCTTCTTTCTGGCCGCGCTGAGTGCAGCATGCACGGTATGGCCGAACTCTGTCAAACAAACAATGTGCGAAACCCGAATTAATACTGAGATGGACCCAATTCTCTGACAGGCGTGTTAAATGTGATTAAAGCTGCATAGCATTCCCCGCATACCCATCTGCCGCGGTGAGGAGCCCACAGCTGTTCTGATTTCCGACATACAGTTTCTTGTCAGTTGTTTCGAATAGATCTCTTCGTGCACGTAATCCGGGCCCTCCCTCGCCGGGCTGGCCTTGGCCAGCTTCTCCGAGCAGTCACTGATATCCACATGCCTCTGGCCGCGGGTCTGTAGAGGCATGTGCGAGCTCTGGCTGGTGCAAAAATGTGTGATCACAGGGAAAGCTTAGCGCTTTGGCGGCTGGAATGAGTCTCTTGGATCCTGAGCTGTGGGGACGCCACCGCCTACGGTTCCTGCCGGCATCTGCTATGGGTTCAGAGGAAAGAGCGGGGACCAATAATTTCTGGTGCTACTGAGGGCTGCCCCTGGGATGCCCACGCGCTGCCATAGAAAGAGCTACCATGGAATACATTGGGAAATCTCTAGAAGGCCAGTGAGAGCACTGCTAGGGCATTCTGGGGTAAAGGCAGAGGCAGAGATTGAGATGAGCTCTGCCGGGCAAGGGACAGAGTCCACAGAAGCCACTGGAGACCTTGAGGCCAGAGGGCATGGAGAAGTCGAAGGATAGCCAATTTCAGGAAAATAACTAGCCCAGCCAGCACTGGCCCATACAGCATCTTAATGAGAATTTATTTATTTAATTTTATCTATTTTTGAGAGTGAGAGAACGAACGAGGGAGGGGCAAGGAGAGAGGGAGACACAGAATCCGAAATAGGCTCCAGGCTCTAAGCTATCAGTACAGAGCCTGACACGGGGCTCAAACTCATGAATGGTGAGATCATGACCTGAGCCAAAGTCGGACGCCAAACCGACTGAGCTGCCCAGGCACCCCTTCATGAGAATTTTTTAAAAGCATCCCCCCACTGTGGCTGTGGCCCTACACCAGAGTACATAGCCTGGCAAGCAGAACATAGGCTGGATTCTAGCCCTACTTTCTCCCTGGCCAGGAGTTCTTGTGCAGTGAGCAACATGTGCAACTGTACGCACCGGCTCTGGACAGGGGAAGAGTGCAAAGGTAGCATAGAGAAGTCACCATCAGAAGTAGGGAGAAGAGTGAAAAGTACCTGCCCTCGAGTAAACAAGTAGGAGCAAGGCTAGCATGTGAATGTGGAAAATATAGGAGAGCACAGAGAAAAACCAGAAGAGAACCAGAAAAACGGTGTCGGGTGGATTCAAAGTTGAAGCCTCTCTGGCTTCTGGTAGTTTGCTGGCAATCTTTAGTGTTCCTTGACTTTAGGTGCCTATGTCAGTCTCTGCCTCGTTGGTCACATGGCATTCTCTGTGTTCCTCTGTGTCTTCACCCGGCCATACCAGAACAAGGCATAAAGACACCAGTCATACCGGAAAAAGTTATTTCGAAAGGGACGGGTCATTGCTTCACCTTGCCCCACGATGCCAAGCATTTTAAGTTGCTCCATGCAGCTGACCAGCCTGGACAGAGCTGCCGCTCTGCACTCTGGGAAAAACCTAGGGCTCTGATTCGTCTCAGAAACCAGTTCAGACTTTTCCCTCAAAGCCCCAGTTTTGGGGGGCCTGAGAAGCCAATCCTATCTTCAGGTAATACAGAACTGTTGTTTTCATCATTTAAGAGAAAAACCTGAATATAGTCCCTTAAGTTCCATTAAAGACATCCGAGATCACTTACTGATTTTCTTAAAGAAAAAAAAAAAAAAAAAAAACCCTGTATCAACTGAAAAAGAATCTGCTCATTATACAAGAGCTGCAGTTTAATTCAATAAACATTTGCTGGACAGATATTAGGTTTCAGACCTAAAGGATGCAAGAAACATAAGACCTCCTCCCCAACATCAAGGAGTGCATACTGGGGACAGGAACACACATGCACGGCCACAGGACATCGGGGTACAATGTCAGGATGTCACGTCCCTTCAGACCCGAGCTCTTCCTCACCCCAAACCTCAGATCCTATTTGAACCACTCTGTTCAGACATCTGCAAAATTCCAGCTTTTACTTGTTAAACACCAATTTTAGATCACATATGAAAAACGAAACCACAAAGACGTGTATATTACAATATACACCTACACTATATACTCTACAAACATTGTGTGCATTTTCTTCAAGCCAGTGGGTATCAGAAATAACAGCCACCTCACCCCAGTCACACCCACCCCACAGCCTGCCCACCCGGGACAGTGGCCAGGCAGGGACAGACCCAGGGGGGTTCTGCAAGTTCTCTCACCGGGCCTTACAGGGAGCGGGTTTGTCCCTTGCACATCTCCCTCTGCAGCAAGTGGAACCACTTATCCCAGAAAAAGCGGCGGTAGCACCCCTCCCCCCAGCCACCCACCCCACCCCACCTCACCTCACCCCACCTCACCCCCACCCAGGTGGCTGCCTGGGGTCCCGTGCTGCGTCCCACATGCTGCTGGCTCTGGCTAATGACGGCTTTCAGACACGACGCAGGTAGCTCCCTGGGCGCTTCCTTGGGGAGGCTGGGCCCAGTCCAAACGATGGACAGCCGACCTCAATGGCCCTCCCACCCAAACCTTTTGAGGTCACAGACAGTGCCGTGTTTATACCCCCAGGGACAGAACGCACTTTGCTCACCGCTCCTGCATCTCCCCGCTTTGGCAAAGGTCTGGACTCTTGGCAATCTGTGCAGATGTGTCGTGAGTCACTGTCAGTTCGAGGAGACAGTATTCCTCGACTTTAACCCCCACCTGCTCGCCCTGCGTACCTCCCGTTCCACGTGCTGGTGGAGGCAAAGCCCACGAACCGCAGCTCCCAACACTTTGCAACATTCAGCAAGAGCAGGCAATTCCCCTACGAAACTGGGCGACTGATACCCACGATGCACACTTTGTGCTGGGCATAGGCCTAGAGAGTTTACATCCCAGCGGCCTTGGGAGCGAGGGATCGTCACGTCTGTTGTCAGGATGAGGGAAGAGCTTTAGCGAGGTTGGTGTGCACAAATATTCAAGTGAGTGAGGGCACAGAGATTCAAAATCAGTTACATTCTTTGTCCTCAAATCCTTACGTTTCCAGTTGTTTTTATTGGCACTCATGGTAGCCGCAGCTTATGGACTAGACCCTTTGCTAAGTGCTTTGTAGGCACTTAGGCCATTTGATCCTTCCAGGAAGCACCGAGGAAGATAGGACTGTGATCCTCATTGCAAAGACAAGGAAGCGATGGGGAGCCTGGGTGGCGCAGTTGGTTAAGCGTCCAACTCTTGATCTCGGCTCAGGTCGTGGTCTCCCAGTTCGCGAGTTCAAGCCCCGCGTCGGGCTCCGAGCTGATGGTGCAGAGCCTGCCTGGGATTCTTTCTCTGCTTCTCTCTGCCCCTCCCTCACTTGCAGACTCACATGATGACCATTCTCTCTCTCTCTCTCTCAAAATAAATAAACTTTAAAGAATTTTTAAATAAAAGATGAATATGAGGAGGTGAGGCACAGAGAGGTTAGCAGACAGGAGAAGGTGAGCCATCTCCTGAATTGCACGTTTCCGTTGTCCTTCCTGCTGGTGGCCATGTGGGGCAGAAAGACCTGAAGTCTTTCCCCAGAGGCTGTGTGGCCACGGAGTATCTGAGACGTGGTTTGGAGGTTGGATGTACGTATATTAGCCCCGTAATATTCCTCCCTAAGTAAAGCAGAGAAAGAAAATGTTGGGGCAGGGGGCTCTTGAACTAGAGCGGTGAGAATGGCTGCATGGGAACTCCTGGAAGTTTCTGAAGACCCAGAGGAGAGTGTGGAGGAGCCGGCAGGGCAGACCCGTTAGGGGGATGATAAAAATTAGCCCTTCCAGGTGGGTACCCCCTTGGTCCCAGATCACGAAGGACCTTCACAGACATGAACACATATGCCATTTAGAGAAAATTCAAAGGTTTCACGTATAAGGCAATAGAACATCCGAGTAAGCAGAGAACGTGGAAAGATGGAGATCTGGAGCAGGTGGGTCGTCACTGAGGGTGGTCCCCCAAGGGGCCAGCCGAGCCAGGAAGTAGGTTGATGGGCCCAGAATGAACCAAACGAATGCCAGAAGTAGCCACACCAGCACCACATGTGTCCAGCCACGCTTCTCCTGCTCACTAGAGCAGGAGTGCTCCCTTGAGAGGTGTCCAATATCGGATTTGAACGCGTCTCCCCTTCCGCTTGTCGGTTTGGCTATCGCTGGCCAGGATGGGGAGGCTCCTAGGAACTCACTGAACTGCTGATTCCTGAAGACCCAAAATGGTCCCCAGGGGAACGAAAGACCACCTCCTCCCTACCTCTCGCCCCCACCACTAGGCCCCAGTTCAGCTCTCGCTCACCTTCACTGAGCACCTAGATGATGCTAAGTACCATTTTAATTTTGCAGGCTGGGTGGGCACTTGCTCAGGGAGGGAGTCGCTCACTGTCACAAGCGACAGAGCCGGCGTCCACACCTGAACCCCTTAACCCAAGTGCGTTTCTCTTTTCACCGCACCATCCTGCCTTCCAGAAAAATCCGCCAACTCTGTGCCCCTACAGTAAACCTCATGTTCAGTAACTCTGATTACTTTGAATTTGGAAAAACGCCTGCTCTATAAACTCATCTCTGTTCCTTCTACTTTCTGAGAAAGAGCCCAGTATTCTGAAATACAGATGGATGACAGACAGACAGAGTGACTTAACTGGAGCTTTGGAGCTTAGCTCCTCCACCGCACTTTGTGACCTTGGGAAGCAGTCACTTCATTTTTTTTTTTTTTTCTATAAAATGGCCTCATCCAAGCCTCTCCCACAGGACTATTGTAAGAAAACGGGCTCTAAGGGTGCCCGGTAGACTCAGACTCTCACTATTCTCTGTGTTAAATCCACCCTAGAATCGTGTCCAAATTCCACAAACATTGTTTGCAACATTCAGAACGTCTGTTTTTGACATCAAGTTGGCCCAGAGGTTTGACAGCCTGGTACCCGTAGAGTCCCGCCCAAGAACATTTCCTTCAAAACAGGTTCCTGTTACAGAAACAGCCCTGCTTTTAAATACACTCCCTCCCCTCATAAAAATGCCCCAGCCAGCTAAAGCCATTCTGCTTAAAATATTTAATTAATACCTTCACAGGGGTCTGGTCCTTATTAAAGACTCTTGGGGACCATGTCTTAGGGGCAACGCTTTGTTCTAAGCAGCTCTATGTGTTGCAGATAAAAGAAAGTGCTGGAATGTGCTTTCCATTAAAAGCAAGGAAGCTTGCCTGCCCGCCGCTGCAAACCCCTTTGTCATCATCGTGACACATTAAGGCGTAATCCAAGTACAACATACAAACACAAACAGTGTAAATCCACCCACTTCGTAAAGAGTCCCAGTAAAACCACAAGAAAGGTCTGGTAATTAGCTGAGGGGATTAAAAACTGGAGGAGCACTGCCTTCACCTCCTCTCCTTCCACTGAAGAGGCCATAAAGCTCCCGAAGCAAACAAGGGCCAAAACACAAAGCACTCACGCGGCTCTGTCTTCCTCCAGCATCTTCTGGGCCTCTCGGCCTCGGGCAGGTAAGCCGGACCCTCGGTTCCCAGTCCTGGCTTTCCAGCGGGCGCCCACGCACTTAGCGCACCTTTGGCTCCTGTGCCGGAGACCGGCACGTGCCTGCCTGCACCCCTTTGTTAGGGGAGGAAATTTTTTGTTTTTTCCTTTTCTAGTGACAACAGCAGCGGCAGGCCCAATTTGTGGGACCTTGGGAACATCCGGGAAAAGATGAAAAAGGAAGACTCCGTCACAACCCTAGCGCCTGGAGAGGACTCTGATGCGTTTTGTTCCCTCTGCGTGTGTGGTTTCCAACAAACTCTTCCCGCGCATTTGCACTTTATTTCCCGCCTCTTTTCTCTCGCTACTGCACCCTGAGCGTTTCCCTCTGCCGTTTATCTTGAATCACCAAGGAGGATGCCATTTAGGGCCACGCCAATGTGGCTATTACCAATCATTTCCCACACGGCAAACAGAGGTTGTCTGAGATTTTCACTGTTGCAAATGCAATGATAGCATCTTGGTACGTCCCTCTTTGTCCGCTTTTGGATTAGCTCTTTCAGACAGACTCCGAAAAAGGGAGTGATTGAATCAGTCTCTGAAGATTTCCAAAGTATTGACCTATTTTGCTACATTTGTCTCCCCCAAAACTGTACCCTCTGTTCCCTTACCTACATGGGAGACTAGCTCTCACCGCACCCTTTTTTTCCTCACTTCTGCTAAGATAGAGCTACATCTTCTTATGTTGATTCTTTAAATTTTTAATTTCTTTTGAGAGAGACTGAGACAGCGTGGGTCCTGGAGGGGCAGAGAGGGAGGGAGACAGAGAATCCCAAGCAGGCTCCGTGCTACCAGCACAGAGCCCGAAGCGGGGCTTGAACGCATGAAACCGCGAGGTCCTGACCTGAGCCCAAACCAAGAGTCTGATGCTTAACCAACTGAGCCACCCAGGTGGCCCTAATGTTTATTCATTTTTGAGAGAGAGCGAGATCAGATCAAGCGTGAGCGGGGGAGAGGTAAAGAGAGGAGGACAGGATCTGAAGTGGGCTCTACACGGACAGCAGTGAGCCCCATGTGGGGCTCGAACTCACAAACTGAGATCATGACCCGAGCTGAAGTCGGACACTCAACCGACTGAGCCACCCAGGCGCCCCCATTATTTTTCAAAGCTGAAACCTCGCTTTAAACCATTATGCTGCGGCCCCTTCTCAGGCATCGTGGGAACAGTTACCACCCCCCTCTTCCTGCTCTTCCATTTACATAAGAGAACCTTCCTGGGGAATACAGGCCTCAGACGCTGCCTTCTCACAGCTGAGCGTGTTGGGAGGCAACGCTGAGGGTCTTTCACAAAACCTAACCTGGCTGAGGGCAGAGATTTCAACTCTGGCCCCTGCACCACGACCAAGATCGCGTTAAGACATTGTTTATTTTCCTCTCCTTTTCCCCTTTGATAATCAACAACTTTAACGCACTCATTGAAAATCCCCCAAGTCTGTTCCCTTCCCAGGAGCAGAATGAAGTCATCTACTTCCCACGTTCTGACAGCATGGTGTGGGGCTATAGAAAGCGATAGCCCCAGCGCATAGAGCCGGGCTGGTTCCAGTAACCGAGGTTTGCTAAAACAATCAAGCAAAGGGGTGTTTGCACCAGAGCTCTGGAGATCTTCCAACCCTTAGCTGCCCAGTCATCCCCTCCTACAAGAGTGTAAGCCTTCCCTCTACCTGACGGTAGCCCTATCTAGACATTTAACTGAGCTTTGCTGTCAGAAGAATCCGTTTTCTCATGATTAGAGACATAGCCAGCTTTCTCAAGTAGAGGGAGGGGCAAGACTTGGAGACCTGCAAGCCTCCTCATCCCTAACTGACAGGGACCACATGAGGTGTCCCGAAGTCCCCTGAGAAGCTCTGCTACGTTGACGTGACCTGGCCGTGAAAACCGTGCCACGTATGAATTTGTCGGTCTCAGGTTTTTCGCTGAAGGACTGAAACCTCTGAGTGAAGAGCCTAGCTGAACTTTCCACTCAGAAGGCCTGGCTTAGATTGTCACAGGCATTGCCTCAAGCTGGGTCTCTCAGCTGAAGTGACAGGCGAGTCCACTGTTTCACGGCCGGTCACCAGCTCCCTCCTCACCCCTCCACCCCCCCCCCCCCCATGAGAGTGCATTCTGCAAAGGCTTACAAAGCACACAGGAAAACTGATCATTCAGCCAGAATGTTCTTTTCTGAAGAGAAAAGACCTTTAGAGTCCACTGGACTAAACACATATGAAACTTGTTACAAATTTTCTTAAAATCCGGAGGGATAGAGAATTTTTTTTTTTTACAAAGACTCTGACCAGCCAAATAATCCTCGCTGATACTTTAAATAAAATACATGTGTACATTTAGAAGACTTCGGCCATCCAGAAAGGGACAAAATTAGAAGTGCAAGACGAACACAAGGCCCACTTTACCCCTCAGAATACACACAAAGCTTACTATGTGTTCTTACAGACGAATTACTCTAATTACGTACATGCTGAACTGTCCTAGGCTTTCAGGACCACAATCCTTGTATAACACGAGAGCTCCCCGTGCTATTTGCATCCTCCTCTTTCAGAGAGGCGGAGACCAGGTTAGAAGGAAGAAAGAACTTTCTCAAGTCTCAGAGAGCCCAAGGAGCAGAGCACAGATGTGGACCCAGGTGTGATGCTAGGTACCACCCACGCTGCTGCCTCCGGCTCACCTGGGGCATTGTGGGTAGTGGCCAGCATCCCACAGTGAGTCTTCCCAGCATGCCCTGCCCCTGCTCAAATCCTGACATGGCTCGCCACTTCATGCATTCTCCCAGGGGAGCCGATTAGCTATGGAAAACGCTGCGTCGAGATCCACTTTTTAGAGCAAGCAGGATCTAACAAGCAGAGTGGTAACCTTTTAACGGTTGCCAGCGTCGCCGTAGGTGACTTTCTATCTCTGTTGAGGGCCGCCTGATCATAGCAAATAACATCTTAGCGAGATTTGGGGCCGAGAGGTGGCAATAACGGCTACAATTTGTTTTGCCTTGAGCTGTTTTGAAAGGAGAGGGGAAGAGAGATTCCCTTGAATGAGGAAATCAAAATAAAAAACAGTCGTCCGTTATCTCAGCAGGCACCGTGCCACGTGGTTTACGTGCATCCACACAGGACAACTCTCTGAGGTAGGAACTGGTGTTCCAACCTCTGGATGGGGACACTGAGACTCAGACGTTGAACCAACGATTCAAGGCCACCCAATGGTGAACGCATCCTAGAGCTGGTCTGCTGGGAGCGGGGGGGTTATGACAAAAGACCACAGAGTGGAGGGCCCCCCGTAGCCTACATTCATTTTCTCACAGTCCTGACATCAAGGCGCTGGCAGGGTCCCTTTGCTCTGAGGCCTCTCTCCACGGCCCTATGGATGACCCTTGGCTCTGTCTTCATATGGTTGCCTGTCTGGGTGTCCTAACCTCTCCTTATAAAGTCACCAGTCACATTGATGAGGGCCCACCCGAGTGACCCCATGCAAGATTACCTGTCTGAAGACCCCATCTCTGAATACTGTCCTATGCTGAGGTACTGGGGTTCGAACTGCAGCCTGTTGAAGGGGGCGGGCCACAATTCAGCCCTTGACAAGTGTCTGAGCCAGGATTCTGGTTCAAATATGCGGGGTTGGACGCTGGTATTTTTTTTCTGCTGCCCTGTGTTGCCTTGGGATTCAAAAAGATTCCTGAACTTCCTTGGCCCATTTCAGGGTGATTTAAGGGGCCACAAAATAGACAAGATCTATTTATAATCATTATAGCTCTTTTAACCAGAGGAAGCAAAAATATTCAAGGCCCAAAGTACAACAACTGATTTGTCTCCACTGCAGGCAAATGCAAGATGCTGGAAGCTTTATATCATGTTGTTTATTTCTCCCCCAAATACTCCACAGAGAAAGACCTAAAGGCATTTGCTAACCCATGGGCGGGATTTATCTGCACATTCTTGGGATCAAAACGACTCCTCTCCACCTCCTGCTTGAGGAACCTCTGATGGGGTTACCATCCCAGAGCCCGCTATGTGAAATGTCCACATACCTGGTCAGACGTGGACAGCTTTGCCAGGGGCCTCTGTCTTCTGTGAATAATCTAGCCATGTCCCTTTACATTCCTTTGTGTTATTTTCCAAGATGGACTCACTTGCCCAGCACCTTTTCAATTTCTACCATATCTGCATTCCACCTACAATATTATTTACTTACTATCTTTTTAAAGCCATTGTACATGGTTTGCTTAAATTTCTTTCTTAAGGGAACGTGTATACAACTGTCTTAAGTGGAAAACCTGTAAGCTTTGCCACAGATAGAAGGTAACCACAGAAACAGTGCAAGAAAACAAAATTCTACTAAAGTCTAGCTAGACACGGTTTCTTATCACCTCTCACTGTTAGAAAAATTAAACATAAAAGTTAAGTGTCCAAGAAGTGTTGGAGAAATACTACCAGGGAAGTGAGATTTTCTTCGAAGTTAACTGGAAAGTCAAAACACACTCGAAGGGGCAGTAACTTTCTCCTCCTGTGATCAATGCTCCCTGGGTCTTTGTGCCATCCCAAACCAATTCCACCTACGTTCAGGAAATGCTGCTTTCTACCTGTCAAAGCACTCTTAACAACCACCCTCCGGACAAGCAGAGCAGATATTTTAACACTGGTCTTCAATGCAGAAAAATGAGAAGATTCCAGCAAATGGTAGGCACTCTCAGAAACTCCTAAACCCCAGGCAGGCCTCTTCGGAGTTCGGAATTGGACAACTGTGCTTGGGGTCCAGGAATGCAGTCCAAACGGGGGGGAGGAGGGAGGGGAGAGGGGCGGCAGGAACACTCACTGTTAGATGACTTTCTATAGTGGGCTCAGCCCCTTCAATTGGTCTTGAGCCAAGTGCTACACAACCAAATGTAGGTTCAGACACACATGCTAGACCCAAGTTTCCAGGCCCAGGCTGCGGAGGGTGCTAAGATAACATCCGCTTCTCCCAGGGAGGGAGGGACCCCTTGCTGCTCTCTTTGCTCAGCTGCGGCAATTGATTTGACCACGAGATTTACCAGGTCCTTCCTTTCCTGTCTTTGTTTTACAAATAGCTGACCTAATTCTCAAATCAGAGGACCCTTTAAAGCCTGGCTTTGAAAGGGTGTCCCGGGCTCCACCTGGGAGCTTGCGTGTCTCAGCCCTCCACACCCGCTCCTCCCCCGTCCCAGCTTCGCAGATGGATGGAATCAGAATCTCTAGGTTAACAAAGTCTCTGGCCACTGGGTGGCTCAATCGGCGAAGTGTCCGCCTTCGGCTCAGGTCATGATCTCACAGCTCGCGGGTTCGAGCCCTGCGTTGGGCTCTGGGCCTCTTGCTGGCTCACCTGCAAAACAAAGACGACAAAATCTGTCTCCGTTGATGGGAGTAGTCCGTGAGAATACTGGCAGAGCACTTGGCCAGGTGCCTGTCCCATGGTGAGTACTGAGTCAAGGTGTTTGTTCAGCAAATACGCACTGAGCGCCTACAGTGTCTAGGCTGTGCTCCAGGCTCTAGGGCTATAGCACGGAACGGGACAGACAGGGTCCTGTTCTCACAGGGCTTACCTTCAAGGGGTGAGACGGAAAAAAAGAGGTGGGGAGCCACAGAGCATTCTGGATAGAGGGTCACCGGGCAGAGGGGCAGAAGCCCTGACCTGGGACAAGCTTGGTACAGAAAAGGAAGAGAAAGAAAGGTCAGATTGGCAGGAGTGTAGGTGTTAGAAGATGAGGCCGCAGAGACAGGTGGTTTCGTTTCTTGATAGAATTATTATCTCTCGGGGCGCCTGGGTGGCTCAGTCAGTTAGGCGTCCGACTTCAGCTCAGGTCATGATCTCACCATTCGTGAGTTCGAGCCCCGCATCAGGCTCGCTGCACGGGGAGCCTGCTTTGGAACTTCTGTCCCCCTCTTGCTCTGTCCCTGCCCTGCTTGTGCTCGCTCTCTCTCTCTCTCTCTCTCTCTCAAAAATAAGCATTAAAAAAAATTTTTTTTTTTAATCATTCTCTCTGAGACCTCCTCCTTCAGCTCTATAATCATCCATTGGCTCTTTTCAGAAAGCCATTCGTGTTCACCCACAGGACACATGGCAGACGGGCTTGCTTAGAGAAAGAGTGTTCCTTGTCCCAGTTTCCAGCCTTGGGTTTACCTTTGTGAGTTCCTGCAGGAGGAAGAGGCATTTCAGATGCAACAAGTGCTTTAGAGAGGGCAGGACGACTCTTGTAGGTAGAGAGCCCCTGGCTGGAGGGAGTTGATGTCTCCGGAGTGGGGTGTATTTTCTACTGATTTCACCGAGAACCCAGTGGTGCCAAACACCACGGAAAGCATGCCCGGAGCAGCCAACAAGATCAGATTCAGGGTTTTCACCGAATTTGGGGTGTTAGCTGATAGCTCCAAGGTTGCATCAGCGGTGTCAGCCAAGTTCAAGAAGGTTTAGACACAGGGGAAAACAAGTAGCTTGCTTCAGAAGCTTAAAGTTCGCCTGTGACATCACACCATGTTCTGTATCCAAAATCCTACTTGACAAGTAACTGATGCCTGGGGCGCCTGGGTGGCTCAGTCAGTTGAGCTTCGGACTCTTGACTTGGGCTCAGGTCATGATCCCAGGATCATGGGATGGAGCCCCGTGTCCAGCTCCACACTGAGCTTTGGAGCCTGCTTGAGATTCTCTCTCTCTCTCTCTCTCTCTCTCTCTCTCCCTCCCTCCCTCCCTTTGCCCCTCCCCAACTTGAGCACGCACTCTCGCTCTCTGTCTCTCTCAACGACATCCCCTGTCAAAAACCAGAAACAAAAACAAAGCCAAGTCACTGATGCCTGCCCCTCACTTGACCCTAATGACCCTGGGAGGCAGGAAAGGCTTACCATCCCTATTTTGCAAATGCTCAGGAAGACGACAGCCTGGAGCAGTAGAACCAGGACTAGAAAACAGATTATCTGGCTCCTGGCCAGTGGCCTTTTCAAGGTCCCTGCCCTTGCCAAGAGCGCATACCTACTGACCCCAGAAGATTCTCTTCAGGCACATCTTTCTTGCCATGATTCCAGCCTCCTGTGTGTCCCCTCCCACTTCTACCCTTGCCGACTTTGGCTTATCCTCTCCTTGCTATCTTCATTTTGTCCAAAGAATAATCCAGGATAATCTCCCCAGTTTTGTTTTGTTTTTTAGTGTTTTCTAATGTTTATTTATTTTGAGAGAGAGAGAATCAGAAGTAGGCTCCATACTTTAAGCTGTCAGCACAGAGCCCGACACGGGGCTCGAACTCCCAAACCGTGAGATCATGACCTGAGCCGAAGTTGGATGCTTAACCGACTGAGCTCCCCAGGCGCCCTGATAATCTCCCCAGTTTTAAGATCAGCTACTTAGCACCTTCATTGCCCGTTGCCATGTAACCTAACATAGTCTCAGTTTCTGGGAATTAGGAAGTGGACATCTCTTTCCTGGATTATTCAGCCTACCGCATGCAGTCTTTCCCTGAGCAGCCGTTTCTCGGCAACAACTTCACACTAAGGGAGATTTACTGCCACACTTGAGAAGTCACCCCTATCCTCGCCGCCTTCATGCCTCCAAACACTCAGCCCAGTGTTTCTTGTTTAGGGTGACTTAATCCTTAAGGATCTCTAATTTTGTAAACTATCTGTTCAATTCTTAAAAAACAAAAACAGAAAACAAAAAGCAAAACCCACTGGAAGGAGGGACTGTCCACAGTTCTACCCTCTCCCCCGAGACATGAAGATTTTAGAGACCGTTAAGTTCCATTTTGTGTGGAACCCACGCCTGCAAGGTTCGGTGTGATATTCTTGTTACTATATATTTCATATACAACTTATATGTATATGAGGCTGGGTGGCTCGGTCAGTTGAGCATCTGACTTGGGCTCAGGTCATGATCTCACGGTTCATGGGTTCAAGCCCTGTAAAGGGCTCTGTGCTGACAGCTCAGAGCCTGTAGCCTGCTTCAGATTCTGTGTCTCCCTCTCTCTCTCTCTTTCCCTCCCCTGTTCATGCTCTCTCTCTCTCTGTCTGTCTCTGTCTCAAAAATAAACATTAAGAAAATAAAAACAAAACAATTTTAAATTAGTTTGAAAAAAAGTTCTATCAGTATTTTCATTGAAATCAAATTTCTTGGGTTTATTTCTAGTAAATTCTTCAGGTTGCTGCAAATAGGATCTTCTATATTTGACAACTGATCATTGTTACATATTTAAGGCTATTTTCCGGTACTTATCTAAATTTTGTTTACAACTGCCTTCTTGAATTTTCTTACTCACTTGCATATTTTTTCCTATTAGTTTTCTTATTTTTTCCCCTTAGGTCTATGATCATATCATCTACAAATACTGATAAGCTCCTGGCAAGTCTGGAACTAGTTAAGAACCAGAAACTAGTTCTCTAGTGGTGCTGGGATGTGTGTCCAGACCGGTGTTAAAAGGTGGTGAATTGGGAAGTCCCTGCCTTGTTGCTGACTCTAATGGGAACGCTCTTCACGTCTATTCACCGTAATCCCAGCTTTTGGAATAGGATACACACTTTTTGTTTCATGGGACTTTCTCAACACGGCCTGCCTTCACGCCTTTGCACATGTTTCCCCTCCTTCACTTGAGAAACCTGTACTTCACCTTCACGGCCCCTTTCAAATTCCATCTACAGCATGAAGTCTTCCTTATGACTCAGGCTATTAGTCTTTCTCTCTTCTGTTTTCCCACAATACTCAGCCCATCCCTTCATTATATATAACACATAATACGCTGTTTCGTAACCATCTGCGTCTTTCCTTAGGCTGTGAGCCCCTTTCGATCAGGTACCCCGTTCAGAGCTTCGTAAGGAGTGGATTAGCCAAACAGCTTCTGGGATCACTGATCTAGTAAAGGACACATCAGTGGACGTCGTCTCAGCATGTAATCTCTTCTTGGCCCTACGACTTTAAATACTGTCAGTAGGGAATGATCTCAGATTGATATCCCTTGCCCTGACCTGTCCATGGAGCAAGTTCATCCAACTGCCAACTTGATTTACACCAGTTCAAGCCACATCACCACACGTATCCTGTCTAAAACAGATTTTTAAACTTTTCACTGTTTAGTTAGTTTTGAGAGAGAACGAGTGGGAGAGGGGGCAGAGACAAACTGAGACACAAAATCCAAAGCAAGCTCCAGGCTCTGAGCTGTCAGCACAGAGCCCAACGCGGGGCTCAAACCCACCAACGGTGAGATCATGACCTGAGGACAAGTCGGATGCTTAACAGACTGAGCCACCCAGGTGCCTCTAAAGGAGAATTCTTAATTCCTGGTGCCTCCAAATCTGTCCGGCACCAACTTTCCCCACCCCCACCAATCGTCCTCATCTCAGCCAGTGCCCTTGACTCCTTTCTTCCTCCCATCTTCCACCATACAATCAGCAAGTCCAGTAGGAACCACTCCCAAGACCTAGGGCAAAAAATGCTTTAGAATAATGCGAAAAGTAACTTACTATGTCCATAAAAACAAAAGGACACATGCATTTATACTCGCGTATACAAGAGACCAGTAACAGTGGTTGCCTTTAGAGCGAGAAATGGGATGGCTGGGCTACAGAGATCGGTGGGGGGAGACTAACTTTTCACCCTTCGTGCTCTGAGTTGGGTACCAGGTGGATGCATTACCTCTTAAAAACCAATCACGTAGCAGAACGATGAGGGACAGTAGTGGTTTTACCCTGTGATTTGGGATTACAGCGTGCGGAGGGGGAGGGGGCAAAGATGAAACTGAATAACGAAACCAATCTCGTGGAATTATGAACATGAGAGAGAATGTTCTTAACACTTAGCAGAGTGCCTGGCCCGTTTTAGGTGCCCAATAAACGTTAGCTATTATTACCCACAGATTACATAACAGAATCACACATCATTTAGTGAGGTGGGAGGTTTGATTTTGCAGGTTTAACTAGGGTAGAGTGAATTCTCCAGTTACTCTTTCCGTGTTGCACATCCAGATGGCGGTGTCTGGTGAGGGCCAGCTGTGAGTCCCGAGGGCCTCGACTGTGAGGTGAGAGCTGGAGCGTGGCCTGGAGCCATGTTTCATAGCCCAGCCTCGGCCCAGAGGGCATCGGACCCGGAACACCTCTTTCCTCCTAGGCGAGCGGACCGTGTAGTAAACCCCCCACGCACCTCTCCAGCCCTTGAAAATTGCCCAGACTTAAAAGAGCTGTGCTCCTGCCCCTGGACACAGCCGATTGGATAAGGTGTGAACACCTGACCCAAGATGAGCCAATCAGATTTCCTTCTTTGTCGGCGTGGCCCTTGAACCAAAGGAGAATCACATCAGGGTCTCCGGGCAGTACGCTCTGTGGGCATGGGAGCTGTGGGTTAGAGCCGCAGCAAAGTGCAGTGCTCTCTGTAAGAGAAAAACAAGAATGAGAGTTTCCAGTTGCCGGTTCCAATCCCTTCCAGAGACACAATTACATTAGTGCCTTTGTGATTTGTCAGGTGTCTCCCGGTTCTTTAGATTTCTGTCTCCTCCCCCCCCCCCCAACTCCTCCTTTTTCTTTTCTTTAGGCCAAGTCAACTTGGTTTCTGTTTCGTTGTTGCTGTTTTAGGTTTTTTGGTTTGGGGTGTTTGGTGTGTGGGTGTTTTTTTGGTAACGTAAACATGCAAACCAACAGAGACATGGACCATGATAAATCCCGACTTCCCTTTGATAGTAACAGTTACATGGGCAGAGACCAAAACCCGGGCTGTGCAGTTGGAGAGCAGCTCTGACACCTCTCCCAGAAGGGGAGCCCCGTGCAGGGAAAGGAAGCCTGTTTCGGGGGATAGTCCGGGCTGCTGACGGTGGATGTGGAGAGCAGGGGATGGAGAGCGAGGACTGAGGGGCTTCCGCAGGGAATCTGCCCTGGCTGGGGTGTGGGTCTCCGAGCGCTGCCATAACAGAGTCCCACGGACCAGGAGGGGGTGGGGGGGGGGTCTTGAAGGCGCAGAGGTTTCCTGTCACAGCCCTGGAGGCTAGACGCCTGAAATCCGTGTCAGCAGGGCCCTGCTCTTTTTGGAAACCTGTAAGCTCCTGCCGGTTGCTGGCAATCGGGGACACCCTGTGGCTTCCAGCTGCTTTCCTCTGCCGCCATGTGGCTTCCTGTGTGTCTGTCCTCACGTGGCCTTCTCCTGTGTGTGTCTGCGCCCCGTCTCCTTTCTGTAAGAAGACCAGTCACTGGATTAGGGCCCACCCTAATGACCTTGATTCCACCTGTCAAGATCCTATTTCCAAATAAGGTTGCACTGACAGGTGGGGGCAGTTAGAACTTCGGGTCTTTCGGGGGGACACTGAACCCACGGCAGCCATCAATGGAAGAGGAACTACCGCCACTCGTCGTGTGGGTTACTGTCTATGCGGGAAAACAGAAACCATTCGGTGTTTAAAACAAACGGGACAGAAGAGGCTGAGGAGGCAAACAGGAGACCTTGATCAACCCAGAGATCAGCAAAAGCGGGAGCTCCCACGGCCTCTAAGGTGGAGGGACAGAGTGAAGGTCTGGGTTAGGGGAGACTGAGGCCCGGATCCCTCACTGCACGGACGCTACCACCACCGCAGCTCTGTCCTGAGGAAGCTGGCACCAGAGGGAAGAGAGAAGGGGAAGAAACAGCTGGCCTTCCTCCTCTTCCCGTCTCTCCTCTCCCGCCAGGCCTTGGCCCGCTGGGGAGCCGGCAGACCCTGGATCCCGCCGGCATGGCCCTCGCCACACCCGGAGAGCAGGAAGGCGAGGGAGTGAAGGTGAGTGCCAGCCGAGGCTGGACTGCTAACTCAAGCCTCGCAACAGCCTCGAGGGAGGACATGCTGTCCTGCCTTTACAGATGGGGACGTGAGACCGGAGAGCCTAAGCAACTCGCTCCAGACGGCCAGCTCTGAGTGCCATCATCTCTTGGGGGCACACGTGGCTCATTGTAGGGGCTCTAGTTATATCTCCAGCTCTTCCAGGTTCCACACAGATTCCCTCGCCTCTGTCTGTACCCTCTGCCCCCAGGTAGACAACCTTCTTGACCAACCACTTGAGGGGAAGCCCTTCAGGAAGGCAAAGGGCAGACGTACCAACCGTTGGGTCAACATGACCATCTCCGTTCTGTCCTCCTGCCCTTTGGGCTTTTTCTCAGGTCCCAAACTAGGCCTGCTCACTCGCTCTCGTTCTGTACCAGACCTTTAAACATCCCGGGGCGCCTGGGTGGCTCAGTCAGTTAAGCCTCCAACTTCAGCTCAGGTCATGATCTCACAGTCCGTGGGTTCGAGCCTCGCGTCGGGCTCTGGGCTGATGGCTCAGAGCCTGGAGCCTGCTTCAGATTCTGTGTCTCCCTCTCTCTCTGACCTTCCCCCATTCATGTTCTGTCTCTCTCTGTCTCAAAAATAAATAAACATTAAAAAAAAAATTTAAACATCCCAACCGTGCTTCCCCTTGTGAACCCTTTTTTTGTTTGTTTGTTTGTTTTTTTAATCCTTGTGGCCTCAACTATCATAACTTCTCAAGGAGGCCTTCTCCTTCCCTCAGACCAGCCTGTCAGGTGTCCCCTAGCCTGGGATAATTCCTCTTTCATAATCTTCATGCGTTTTCTAATCTGGGGCCTGGTGGTCTGGCCTGTTGAACCATTCGTGTATGGGTGGCGTTCCTCTGTTTTTTTTCCATTTCTTCATTTCTACAGGGTCCTAGACTTTCTACTCCTTCACTGGGGGGATTTTCCAGAGGCGAAGTAGAAGCTGAATGAAGGCACTACCCTTTGTGTAAAATGCTAAACTCTGCACAGGAGATGAAGAGAGAAAGCCACAGCTCCCATGACAGGAAGAAACCAAAAGCAGTTCTCTTTGAGAATGGCAGGGTGGATGCCTGTTGGCAGCTGCTGACTTTGGTGAAACCAGACATAAATGTAGCCAAGTGTAGTAGAAGGCTTTCCCCTGAGCACATTTTCCAAGGATTTGGCCCTTTTTAAAAAAAAGTTTGTTTATTCTGAGAGCAAGAGTGGAGGAGGGGTAAAGCGGCTGGGGGTGGGGGGGGGGCGCATCGTGGAGAGAGAGAGAATCCCAAGCAAGCTTCACCCTGTCAGTGCAGAACCCAGTGTGGGGCTCCATCCCATAAACCATAAGATCATCACCTGAGTGGAAACCAGGGGTCGGACACTTAACTGACCGAGCCACCCAAGCACCCCAGAATTTGGCCCTTTTGACCATCTTGAGCCATATACTGGCATGGCTTCTGTGAAGAATATGACAGAAAGATGCTAGAGGAGAGTATGAAATACATCAGGAACTGGACGGTGATGTTCTCTCCCCTACAACCCAAGGATAGGACAGGCCCTGACCCTACTCTGCATGGGGAGGGGTGGTCTATCGGTATCTGAGACCGAAGCCTGCTATGTGGCCGTGCCCGGGGAGCTGTGACTAGACCTCAGAGCGATGGCTGAGTGGCATACCTGGGAAGCCAGCAGCCATTCGTGGCCTTCCCTGTGCTGGCTAAGACTCCTGTGCCCCCAAGTGGCATGAAAGCCACCTGCCATCCTGAGCCTCCTTGTCCATCTAAGGCCAGAGAGCCGAAGGCAATGCCCGCAACAGCTCCCGAGGACCCGGGAGCAGAGGCCCTGTTTTCAGAATCCCCTAGAAGCCCTGGGCTTTCAGTGCAAACCTAGGAACTGGAACTTTGGGCTGCTCCAGGAGGATGAGAGCTTAGCCAGCTTGGAGTTCAAGAAGATAAACCCAAATGTGTATTTTTGCACATGAATCCTAGACTGAGGTTCGTGGTTACTTGATTTGATGCCTGACTTCCCCAGGTCCTTGGGCGGCCAAGACTGTCTGCCTTCACTCACCGCCTGACGCACAGTTAAGCGCTCCATCACAATCTGCTGAGTCTGGCGAATGGGCAGTGAGGGAAGTCAAATGTGGGAAGGGCATTTCTCTATTTCCTGCCGCCATGGTCCCGCATGTATCAGCTCCAGGAGGCGTCAGTCCTGACTGTCCTCTAAAGCCTGCTGACACAGGAGCAGACACGGCGAGACTACGCGGGCGGCTTCTGTCCAGGCAGGCATCCCCTCCGTGGTGAGGAATACCTCTGAAGTTGCCTAACATCTCAGGGCTCCTGGCCCATCTTTTGAATTCTCAAGTGCCCCGAGCCACTGTGAGTGCGTTCTGTGTTTATATTCCAAGCAGCTTGAATCTGTGCCTTGCAAAAATGCAAGTTGGAAAGTTAATTCATTCCTTTATGTCAAGGTAATTGCGATTTCACCCTAATCCTCTCTCGTCAAAGACATTTCCACAATGCGGGGAGTTATCTTTTACAAGAGACACTTCAAGGTGATTTAATAACCACACTTGCTATGAGTCACATTTTCCCTGTAGTCGTCCACTCTTCAGCCTAGGAGAATAGGGTTTCAAGTACAGAAGAGAGAAGGCATTTGGCTAGGCTCGCAGCCCACTTCCACACTTTCTGCCAAATGCACACCTTCAAGATCAGAGAAAACTCTAATGAGCGCTCGTGGTAACGAAGGTGCTAAACGAATCTTTCAAAGCACTGCTGTTTTTGTTTGTTTGCTGTAGGGCAATCTATATTCATCCCGGGCTCTGAAACGTCTTAAGTCCCTTATGAATTTGACAGCTGTGGATAAGGAAGAAACTTAATATTGAAATCAATTATTCAACAAATATTTACAGAGCCCCTGCTACTGACTATGAGCCAAGCACTGCACGAGGGGCTCAGATAGAACAGGAGGCAAGGCTTGTCTAGCAGGGGCCCTCACCCAACTGAACGTCAACTGGAGTAGCTCATGCTCTCTCTCTCTCCCCCTTCCTTCCTTCCTTCCTTCCCCCACCTCCCCCTTCTCTCAGTTAGAAAACTAGAAATTTATGTCACAGGGACTTTTTGAAAAAAACTTTTTGTTTAAATGTTTATTTTTGAGAGTGACAGAGACAGAGCTCAAGCAGGGGAGGGGCAGAGAGAGAGAGGGAGACACAGAACCCAAAGCAGGCTCCAGGCTCCAAACTGTCAGCACAGAGCCCGACACGGGGCTTGAACTCACAAACCTTGAGATCGTGCCCTGAGCCACCCAGGCGCCCCTGTCACAGAGACTTATTTTTTTTTTATCCTTTCTGCACAATAAACTGAATAGGAGTGGATTTTTCTGTTTTTATTATTTTTTAAAGTTTTTGTTTTGTTTTGTTTTGTTTTTTTTTAGTGTTTATTTTTGAGAGAGAGAGAGAGACAGAGTGCAAGCAGGGGAGGAGCAGGGATCGGGGGGGGAGACATAGAATCCGAAGCAGGCTCCAGGCTCCCAGCTGTCAGCACGGAGCCCAATGCGGGGCTCGAACTCATGAACCGTGAGATCATGACCTGAGCTGAAGTCGGAGGCTTAACTGACCGCGCCGCCCAAGCACCCCTCGGAGTGGATTTTTCTGATCTAATCAAATTCCCATCTCGCTGCACAGGGTGGGGGGAAGTTTGCACATGCTTCACACTTTCCCATTCTTGTCACACCGCATCCGACCAAGAGGCAAAGAGCTGGACTGCGGCTAAGCTTCAGGAGATTTAGGTAGGAAAGGCCCGCAGACGGCCCAATCTCAAAGGCTGTTCAGCTCCGGGTGGGGTGAAGTCTTCTCCCACCTGCCACGGCGCTGGACACACCATAAGCGTTAGCCTCACCCCAAGAGGAAATCAGGCTGAGGAAGAGAAGTCTTCGTGGGAACCATCTTGGAAAGGCTTACCAGAACGTCTCCCTGAAAAAAATACATAAACGACATCCACTTCTAAATCAAGACTAGGCAATTAGGACAAAAGGACAGCTTTGCCAAGTGTCACTTAACTCCCTCTTCCAGGTGGAGTTTTCTGGGCATGCCAGCACTGGTGTTTCTTGCTGTAGGCAGATTCCCTACCCATACTTAGAAAAACCCGTACTGGCTACTCCTAATGGAGTTCTCGGCGCATTTCTCTCACCTGGATTTCTTTTTTTTTAATTTTTTTTTTAACGTTTTATTTATTTTTGGGGCAGAGAGAGACAGAGCATGAACGGGGGAGGGACAGAGAGAGAGGAAGACACAGAATCGGAAGCAGGCTCCAGGCTCTGAGCCGTCAGCCCAGAGCCTGACACGGGGTTCGAACTCACGGACCGCAAGATCGTGACCTGGCTGAAGTCGGACGCTTAACCGACTGAGCCACCCAGACGCCCCTCACCTGGATTTCCAAAACAAGGAACAATGTAATTGGCAGGTAGTGACAGGTTAACAGAATGGTCTTAACAGATACCGTGTGTATTTTCAGTTCAGACCTTCTCCGGCAGAGATGTTCTCTGCAGAAAAAAGCCAACGTGTCAGAGCCATACAAAGAGATGGCAGCTGCAACCCAGACCAAAAGAGTCAAGTGTGCGTCTTAATTAGAAAAAAACATGGCTGTTCTTATCCACGGGTGATGTCATGTTTTGGATACAGTCATTTCAGGTATAAAATTACTTGGAGCTTAGCCATTTCGGACCTTTTGTGACATGAAATGGGCTAGAGGTGAATTAAATCGTCGGAGGCTTGAGCCGTCGGCGCTGCATTTTCAGAAGTTGGAAAACCAGAAAACAACAGCAGCTGCCTGCGTGTTGACAATCCTCGCTTCCCCCGGCCATTGGCTTTCCTTGGTTGGGCTGATTCCTTTGCCGTAACAGAGAATCTAAACTACCTGCAAAGCACCCTTAGGTCCAGGATTGACTCCAGTGAAAACAGAGCAGAACATTTGAACCCGGGAGCCTTCCCCAAATCCTCCCTGAGGCTCTGGGTGTCTGAGGCTCTCTGAGCCAGAGTCTTAGGGGGAAGCAATGCCCCACTTTTGCCTTCCAGGACTGGAGTCCCTCCCTCCCTCCCTCCCTGGTGACCTTTGTACGAGCTAATGGTCGCACCTGAAATGAGCAAATACTCCTCCTGTGATCTCAAGACAGAGACTAAAGCTGCAACAGTTTTAAAAAGCTGCCTTGGTCGACCAAAGGTAGATGGGCGAATGATGCGCCCTGTCTTCCAGGTGATAATGCAAATAAGTGCTCTGACAAGGTGCTTTTGGTGTCCCCCGGGGATGGTGGCAAGACAGCTAGAGAATGATGGCCCTGGGGTGAGGACGTAAGACTGCCAGGTGCCAGGCAGGATCCCAAAGCGGCTGCCAATGCCCCCAAATTAATGGGAACGGGGGAGCCAAAGCCATACCGAAGGGCAGGACCCATAAAGGAAGCCTGGATAGGGAAAAGGGGGACACGGAGCTGAGTTGTCAGAAGGCAAGAGGGGCAGTGCTTTGTATGCTGTAAGGAAGCCAGATTCCACACCGCCCATCCGGTCTGACTGCCACAGTGATAGAACTTCATCCCTGGGTGTCCCTGCCCTCAGCTCTTTGGGTGGTTATGATCTTCAGTGGTTATAGTTTGGTTCTGTGTATGAGAGGCACCTTGAGGGGGTGGGTAGTAGCCTTTAGCTGAGATTGACCGATATTGGCATATATTTACTGAGCATCAGCTTCTGGGATTTCAAAGCCCTGGGCATATGCAATACAGGGATAATGGAACTAAAATCTAAACCACTCTGGGAAATCCGGGAGGGTCACTAAATTAGTTTGGGTTCTCCAGAGAAATGGAACCAAGGGGACGTAGATAGACATCTAAGAGGAGATTGATTATGAGCTCTGGCTAATGTGATAACGGAAGCCGAGATACATCCCAACGTGTAGGCTATAAGCTGCAGAACCAAGGCAGGCCCATGGGAGAATTCAGTCTGCATCCAAGGCCTCAGACCCACAGGAGCTCTGACGTCCAATATCTGAAGGCTGGGGAAGTCAGAAGTCCCAGCTCAAAACGAGAGAAAATTTGGCCTCCTCCTGCCTTTTCGTTCCATCTGGGCCCTCAAGGAGTCGGGTGGAGCATGGGTGAGGGAGGATGGCTTTGTCTGCTGATTCCGATGCTGATTTCTCCCGGAAACCCCCTCGCCGACCCCTATCTGGGCTCCCTGAGCCCGGTCAGGCTGACGCAGAGGACTGGCCTTCACGGTCGCGGTACTCAGAGAGGCACCTTGTGTAACCAAGGCCTTGGCCTTGAAGCCTCTGCTCATGCTTGTGCTCCTCATTCACGGCCTCTGGCAGGAGCTAGTCCCGCCATGTGCTGGAGGCCGACCTGTACAAGGTTTTCTGACGCATGAGAAATGATACTCGGCTTCCACTTGATAAATACTCGGCCTTCCTCTTCAAATTTCCTTTCCGCTCCTTTCAACGGCCTTTCTGGGAAAAGAACAACCGTGGGTTTTCAAACCAGAAACAAAGGCTCACTGCACCACGGAGGTGGGTTCACATCCTGTGCTCTTTAGCATTCCGTCTGCCGCAACCTGTTGGCTTTCATCCAAACGTGCTCCAGGCCAAAGGCTGGTCTGTGTCACTTGCGATCCTGGCTCTAACAGATTTACAGGCCCCCAGCCCCCTTTTTTCTGCACTGAGCGACATTTACAACTATCAGCTCAGTCACGTCGGATCTCGGTTCCCGGGTTCTCTCCGGGTCCCACGAGCTGCGGTGCTTAATCCTAGTTGCATATTAGAATCTCCGGAGGAGCTGGACAAAATGCTGGAGGCTGGTTTAATTGTGCTGGTGCAGGTGATGGTGGTGATATGTGTGTACATATATATATATATATATATATATATATATATATATATGTTTTAAATGTTTATTTTTGAAAGAACGCAAGCGGGGGAGGGGCAGAGAGAAGGGGACAAGGGATCTGGAGTAAGCTCCATGCTGACAGCAAAGGCTCAAACTCAGGAACCGTGAGATCGTGACCTGAGCCGAGGTCAGACGCTCAACCAACTAAGCCACCCAGGCGCCCCTATTAGAGCTATATATTTTTTAATGTTTGCTAGACTTCTTAATATTTCAGCCAATTTCTCCTAATCCCTTCTAGTGAGTGAGTGCTTACAAGCAATCTCCCAGCCTAATTAACAGTAGCCCCTGTATTTCCTCCTTGATGCTATTTAGCAGTTCCCTAAATGGAAGTCTAAAGATTGGGGAACTTCTTTGCCAAATGGAAGTCTGACATTTTTAACGTGACGAAAATATACCAGCTGTTCTTTGCAAATTTGTTCTGAGAGCGTTCTAAGAGTTTCCCACAACATTGAAGGTTAGTGGCTTGGAGCTTCCTGACCTCCAAAGGGGAGGGGAGGTCTGACTACAGGGCACTGTTGTCCTTGCCGTGTTCCAAATATTACCTACTATCTTCGTATTTATTGACCTTAAAAGGATTGACTCACAGAAGCGATTTGAATTGTCCAAACCAACTCCAATTCAGATACAACCTTGGTCCTCAACAACTGTCTTTTCAACCTCAGAAAAATCTACTCCCAAACTTTGCCACGTTTTCATTCTAGCAAATAAGAAACCGTCAGCTGTCTGGCCTGCTTGGATCTTTTTATCGCAAGGAGTATTTAAAAAAAAAAAAAATGCTTATGTTGTGGGTCGGGAGAAGAAATGGTGAGGACTGGATTCATTCCAGGCTCACTTCTGGTTTCTCAGTGAACTTTGAATATATCCTGTCTCTTGATACCTAGATTGAATCCTGATAATAAAAGGGGAAAGTCGCCACCATTCAGGAATATCTCAAGACCCTTTCATCCCAGAGTAAAAACACCAGGTCCTAATTCTGAGATACTTCCCAGACTAAGGGGTGCCTCTGGGGTCCTCAGTACATTTTGTCTTGATCTCTGCCAATTTCGTGATCTTATTTTTTACCGGCTGGGTCTGTTTCCTCTGTCTCTCCCAGGAGATCCTTCAGGGTTGAGGCTACATCCTTTCTTCCAAACCCATCCAGTCCGACAGAGAGTAGGTGCTCAAGTGTGTGGCAATAAATGAGTGAGCAAATGAAGAATCCATTCCCCCAAGGTTAGCTGAAAGTTGGAAGACGAGGGGGAAAGGTCAAGGCCATGGGTGCCATGGGCAGAGGTGGGCCTGCACAGATTTACTGCTAAGGCTTCTGCCTCTGCCTCCATCTGTCCACTGTTGTTTTGCCAGTCAATATCGGTAGTTGTTGAATAACATTCATTTATACATTATTTAGTATGTGCAATCAGTCAAAGTCTCCATGATCGTGGCCTGGCTTTTTCAACTTGCCTCTTATCTGTAAACACATTTCCTGAGCTGCTCTATCTTTTCATCTTGTCTGGCTGATCTATAACAATATCCCAGAACCTGCCTATCTTCTCTTTAATCCCCTGATGGATTATAAATAGCCTGCTCTAAACCTGCCCAAAGCTTTGAAGGCAAATTCCTGCTCTCTGAATTACTATCAACCTCTTGCTCCACACTCAGACCCCTTCAGGAGGCCGCCGTCCCTCCCCAGGGCAGACACAAAGCCTTCCACGCTACTACTCTGCCCTGGTGCTAAAGTAACACTATAACCAACGACCAACATGTGGACCGACAGCTGCGAATACACGCATCGCTCACTGCTTCACACACTTAACAGAGGCGATTAAAGAAGCGAAATCTAGCATAAAAGAATGGTAGGGGAGAAAGCAAGCAAAAGAGAACCATATGTGGGGCACCCGGGGGGCTCAGTCGGTTGAGCGTCCGACTTCGGCTCAGGTCATGATCTCACTGTTCCAGCCCCACGTTGGGCTCTGTGCTGACAGCTCAGAGACTGGAGCCTGCTTCGGATTCTGTGTCTCTGTCTCTCTCTGCCCCTTCCCTGCTCGTTCTCTCTCTCTCTCTCTCTCTCTCTCTCTCTCTCTCTCTCTCTCTCAAAAATACATAAACATTAACAAAAAATCTTTTAAAAAGAGAACTATATGTGACAGGAAAGGAAAGGAACAAGAGGCAGACGAGGGAAACTTCGGGGGACAGGAAGGGGGAGATGAATAGTGGGGCAGTGGAGAGAGCCCTGTCTACTTTCCTCCCCTCTAAGACCTTGCACATTTGCTAACCCACCGAAGTCTGTCCAACCAGCTCTGTCGTAAAGGCTGTTGTAAGAGACAAAAATGGCCTGGGAAGAACTCCGCACTCTGATACCTTACGATCCTTTCTGTTCTACGCACAGACAAAAAGGGCGCCTTTGCCTGACTTCCTACATTTCAGAGAAACTCCTTCATCAAGGCACAGAGTGGGTCCTGGGACCTACCGTTTTCAAGGGCTCCCTTTAATGAACACTCCAGGATATCCGCTCACTTGTTCCTCTGCCTTTAAAATTCACTCACACTGCAGCCCGGACTCCTCTCCTCCCTGGCTCCCCGTGGCTGCCTTCCAGGTCCAAGGTGAGCAGCTAGGCTGCCCATCTCTGCGCTCACTCCTTCCTGCGTACTCCCTTTCAATTTCCAGTTAGTGTCTAAAAAGCACTTCCATCAAAAAGCACTTATTCTAGCCAACCTCTTGAGCAAGCTAATTTGCCGTTTCTCAGTAGAAACTCATTTTTACCTTCCGGTTCAGTGTTGACCCTAAATTAGGTGGAGTCGCTCATACCCTCCTTGGCCACCGCCCTCCTGCCTCTCCCTGCATCAGTCTCAGGGTGGCTCTCTCGGGCCATCAGAGTCCACTTTGGCTCTCTGAATATCTGTGGGGCTTAGCAGATGGGGTGGTACCTAATAAATCCAATCTCTACAAAGCCATTAGCAGAAACGCACACAGGACAACTGCAGCTCTCTGTGGACATGCTCCGAGCGGCTCCCGAGGCATCCTTAAACACAGTTCTCTGCAACCAACTCTTTTCTGCCATTAATGCCCCTTCCTACCCTTATAAGGGACTAACTCCCACTGGTCTGGAGTTAACACCCTTTATTTTTAAAAAGGAAAAAAAAAAACTTAAATGTTTATTTCGAGAGACAGACAGACACAGAATCCAAAGCGGGCTCCGGGCTCTGAGCTGTCAGCACGGAGCCCGATGCAGAAGTCGAACCCGTGAACTGTGAGATCATGGCCTGAGCCGAAGTCGGACGCTCAACCGACTGAGCCACCCAGGCGCCCCTGGAGTGAACACCCTTTAGAAAAACCATTCCATTTCTTAAGATCCGGGGCCATCCATCTGGAAGACACAGAACCTTGTGAATGTCTCCAAAGACTTGATGTTTGGTGATCATAGGCCCCTGTTGCCAACATTTATGTGTTTTGTGCTGATTTTCTGGGATTCTCTCAGTTAATCCACCCCGAACTCCCGAATGATTGTTAAAATAGCAGTCAGGCGATGACCCTCATCTGCACAGACCTCTCCAGTGGCTTCCTGTCTCGCTCAGAGAAAAAGCCAAGTCCTTGCTACAAGCCATCATGAGGGTCCCGTGGTCCGAAGTGTTTCCCGTGTAGCTACATTTCCGTGTCCCCAGACTACCTTGCTGGTCTTACCCGTTGCTCCTCTGTCCCCCGACTGTCACATCGCTTGTCCTTTTAGCTGTCCCTGGTCTCTGCTCAAATGTCACCATCTCAGTGGGACCTTCGTTGGCCGTCAAACATGCATACTGCCCCACCTCCACCCTGCCTTCCAGACTCTGCTTACGCTTCCTCTATCCCAACCCCCACCCAAAGCCCGTTACATGTTTATTTACTGTCCCCTCCAATTAGAACGTACCTGCACAAGTCCAGGACTTTGTTTCGTTCACTGCTGAATCCCCACAGTCGAGAACAGTGTTCTCTAGAAAACATTTAAACAAAAAATTTGTTTAAGTTTATGTATTTAATTTAGAGAGCGCGTGCAGGGGAGGGGTTAGGGAGGGAGAGAGAGAGAAGATCCCAAGCAGGCTCTGCACTGTCAGCACAGAGCCCGACACGGGGTTCAAACGCACAAACTCTGAGATCATGACCTGGGCTGAAACCAAGAGTTAGGTGCTTAACTGACTGAGCCACCCAGGCGCCCCAACAAAACATTCTTGAGTAAATCAATGAATGGCAGTATTCTTGTTACCTCTTACAGTGCAAAAACGAGTGTAGACAAGCTAATTACCTTCTCCTCCAAGGTCTTAGGCCACCGTAGGGCAGAGCTACACAAACGGTACAAGTTCAAATGCTTTCGTGGGAAATCTGTTTTCTAGGTTCATTCAATTGGAGGTGGTTTTGACCAAAAGAGGAAGTGGAGATAGAAGAGGATGAACAAGAAACCAGCAGGGGAGCCCGGTCTGGGGCCTCCTCCCAATGGCTTCTCTGCTAGATTCTCCCTTCCTTGCTCTTGACATGACCAAAGGAGACCCTTCCTTACTCCACCAAAGTGACGGGAAGGTCCCACGAAGGTCTCAGCAATTTGAGGAACAATCTGTTGTTGCTTGTAAATATTTTGAAGCCGTTTACCAGATGGCGTTTTCATAGGAAGGGGAAGATTGTATAAAATGAGACCAGCCAATCTCACTAGGTGCTAGAGTCCCTAAGCTCCCACAGGGCTGACACCGTGCATTCTCCACTGGCCCACGGTAGATAAGCAATAGGCGTTTAATAGCTAAAGGAATGTCCCTGGGAAAGAAATTTAGGGCTCTCCTCTGGGCCGGCCAATGAGAAATTTGCCAATTTAGCTATTTGGTTGGGGGATTGGGGGCGGGGGGAGTAAATCGCATTTGAGAGAGACTCCTAATTCTAATGGGATGTTTGAAAGACGCCATCTACAACTAATGGAACGAAATCTCCTCAATGACAACCTGTCACCTTAGGGCTACACCGGGAGCACGAGGGGTGGGGGTGCGCCCTCCAAACAGCCACACGGGAGGCGCGTTGCTTTCCAGCCACTGAAAACATCCCAGAACAAGAGGCAAATGGCCATGATTTACAGACCGGAAAGCTGAGTTGAAATGTAAACAGGCAGTCGAAAGAAGTCCGAGCTGACACCTGCTAACCTATCTGTCTTCTCTTCCTCCTCTCCCCTTGTGCGGGCCTCCCGGCTCTACCACGCTTCCCTTCCGGACAGGACCTGACCCAAGGAACAAAACTCCTTCCCCTGCTTTCCTTAGGTCCTTCTGAGGGTCTGGAATACGAGGAAGGGCTTGCAGGCGCTCCACACTTGCAGGTCAAGAGACAATACTGCTCCCTTATCCAACTACCAAGCTCCGTCTCCGAGGAAGGCCAGCCCTCAAAGGAGGAGTCATCCAGCTGGCTTGTCCAGATTCTTCGTGTTGACGTGTTGACGTGGAAACAGACGTAATCTGCCCTTAAGGGTAGGCTGGGCCCTCATGACTTGTTTCTCAGCAGTAGACCATAGAGCAAGTGATGGATATCGCTTCCGTGGCCGGGCATAAAGCACTGGACTTCCATTTGCTAACAGACCCTCTCTTTGCTGGCTTTACCAAAGCAAAGTGTCAGCGAGAGGAGCCCACGCAGCAAGATCGTGAGGGTGTCATCTGGCCCACAGCCAACAAGGAACCGAGGCCCTCGGTCCAACAGCCTGCGAGGACTTGAGTCCTACCACGACCGCTAAAGGAACTTGAAAGCACGGCACACTTGAGCTGATCCTCGAGATGATCGTGGCCCAGCCCACTGTCTTCAGTGCGGCCTTGTGAGAGATCCTGAGCCACAGGACCCAGCTAGGCCAGCTAGATCCCAAAGTGAGATTAAACACACACACACACACACACACACACACACACAAACGTGGTGTTTTAACCTGCCCGATCTGGGGGTCCTTTTTCTACCCCCAGCGTAAGGTAACTAATCCAAGCATAACGAAAATCCCGTGAGGTACGGGCAGCAGAGGTTCACGCTACAAGTGTCCTGAGAGGACAGGACTCGGATTCGGGCACTCAGGGTGTACCCTCTGCGGAGGGCAGGAGTATGGGACCCTCCTGAACAATACAGAGCTGTCTGTGCTGTTGCCACCATCGTCCGGCCTCTGCCTCCTTCTCCAGCATCTCCTCCTTCGCCCCTACCTGTGCCCTATCTTTGAGTCATTCCCAGCTGTGTGTACTTTTTCCAAAACTGTTCCACGTCCGTGCCATTCCCTCTCCCTCGAATGCTTTCCTGTACGGACCCGGTTCCACGCCTCCCGGGTGCTCTCTGGAACTCTGTGCAAACCCCGCTTCCCGTGTCTCCAGTGACCCTCTCCGAGCACACACAACCCCTGTCCAGCACCCCCGCTAGCTTCTAGGCTCTGTCCTCAGCTGCCTCTTCAACTCAGTACCTCAGAGGCAGTTCACAGTCTGATCATCACTACGGTCAACAACTGACGAAAGAATAACCACGGGATGGAGCTGCCAGGACCATAAACAATTATTTATTGGTTTTACTATATTTTATGCCATGCTATGGAAATAATAAGAGGCAGCTTACAACAAAAAGACCTGTGTTCAAGGTCAGGGGCACATAAAATCAAAAGCCACATAGCAAGACGAAAAAGCAAAGCCTCCAAACTGCCAGTATATTTGTCCCTTGGAGTGTGACATTTCACTCTGCCCTCAGACAAAACGAGAAAATTCCCAGAACTGTTAATTTGCCTATACCTTGCACTCGGTTCATGGTGAGAAATCCATTAAGGGAATGGCTTTCGTAAGATTTGTCACAATTCAGGTTCCCATCCTATGTATCAGTTCTCTTTACCAATTTTCAAATCAATTCAAAGAAAGGGGAAGAGGTTAAGAAATCAATATCTAATGTTAATGCGTTACAAGAAATCTGCCTTCCTCCCTACCTACTACCCCTGGAAATTGACAGGCTGACCCAGAGTTAGATCAACTTAGGAATCACTCCAGGGAACGAAATCAACCACCTTCCTCATAAAGAAATGCTCCAGGAAGAAGGTAGCAATGATACTTTGTTAGAGAAAATGTCTTTCTTACACGGTATAGCCCATCAGATGGAGATACTTGAAGACTTCTAAACACCTTTAAAGGGGTGCCAGGGAGGCTCAGTTGGTTAAGCATCTGACTTCGGCTCAGGTCATGATCTTACAGTTTGTGATCTTACAGCACAGAGCCTGGAGTTCTGTGTCTCCCTCTCTTTCTGCACCTCCCTCGCCCTCTCTCTCAAAAATGAATAAACACATGGGGTGCCGGGGTGGCTCAGTCTGTTAAGTGTCTAACTTCGGCTCAGGTCGTGATCTCATAGTTGATGAGTTCGAGCCCTGTGTTGGGCTCGGTGCTGACAGCTTGGAGCTTGGAGCCGGCTTCAGATTCTGTGTCTCCTTCTCCCTGTCCTCCCTGCCTCCCTGCTCATACTGTGTCTTTCTCTCTCTCAAAAATAGTCATTGAACAAAAAAATCTTCTTATGAATAAACATTAAAAAAATACCTTTAAGTCAGTGGCACCTTAGCATGATGCCTTCCATTTTGGAGAGAAAATATTGACGATTTAGACAGAAATTTGGTCCATATAATCAGAAATTTGTTTCCATATAATAGGCTTATTGTTGGGAGGGATTTTTATGCAAGATCAGTAATGAGCCTTGGAGAAAAGGCTTTGAATCTTCTGAAAGTAGTACTTTCCGATTGGCTGGCTCAGTCAGAAGAGCATGAATCCTATGAAAGTAGAATGACTTTTAAAAAAAAAATTCCTTTCCTGCTCAGTCACCTCATTGGGAATCACCATCACTTTTGGTCCACAGAAGAGAATATACCCGAGACCTAAGATGAAATCCCGCTCTGTTAGGTCATAGGTCAACCCCCTGCAATCAGACTGTGGACACTCCTTGCTGGGCAGAGGACTGAATTTTTACATGTTCAAGTTGGTTGGGTACGAGGGACATGATCGATGGGTTGATGATTTGACTATGTAATATGCTGAATATCACCTAGACAGAGGACAGGGATGTCTCTGTATAAAAATTCTCGGACCTGAAAATACGAACTGTAAACCACACAGAGGCTAACAAAGCTACTCTATGCTGCTAAAGGAGAGGCCTACGGAATTTCAAGGGAACAATATTTTGACCTTGGTTACTGAGCAAAGACAGGAAATCATGCGTTCATTGAAAGGCAAAACGAAAACAAAAAGAATAAACAGTTATCTTGGTATGCCAGAACTGCTAACACACTTAATCGCATAAAAGAAACTTTAAAAATTTATACGCGGCGTGAGTTTGCGGAAGCAGAGCAGGCTAAATCTTTCAGCGGCAGCATCTTGCCTCCGTCAGGGAAATTTCGATTCGTGCATTCTTAAGTACTTCTGGGTTATTTTTATCCAGATGGATTTGCATCTGATTTGCCTCTCTTTGGAACACCCCTCCCGCTTTCTTACCGATAACTTCTCAGACGACCTAACAGGGAACTACACATCACTTTCCCGGCAGCCATCAACACACAGAAAGGATCATCAGCCAGGGCCCAAAGTCTTCTATGCTCCTTGTGGATGCCCCATCCTTCATACATCACCAACCCCCCCCAGGCATGTTGGCCACAGGAGCAAACTGGCCAAATGTCAGGAATAAGGGTAGATTTGCAGGCTACGTAGCTCGCTGCAAGTTAAGGCACGGCTTGAAGTCGTTTGCCTCAGGATCCTAAACAGCTCTGTAGTGTTTCCTATAACTCCTTCGGAAGAATCATCTGGAGCACATGGTGGACCTGAAGCATTTTAGACACAAGCCCCAGAATCTGGGTCAGGAAGCCTGGGATAGAGATGGAACCCAAGAATCTGTATTCGTAACAAGTCCCCAGTTAGCATCCCTGGGAAGCAGAAGTGTGATGTCGGAAGGTGCCAGAAGCTAGCCTCGTAGCCCCCGAGCTGGCCCCACATTAGGATCACCGGAGGAATTTTACTAACTGGGATTTGTGGCCCACCCGGCTGACTCGGCCGGTGGAACGTGTGACTCTTGATCTCGAGGTTGTGAGTTTGAGCCCCACATCGGGTGTAGAGATTACTTAAAAAGAAAATCTTTAAAAAATAATAATAATTGTACCCCTGCTCTAGGCTTATGGAATCAAAATCTCTCGCACTGGGAACTGGGACTTTATTATTTTTTTTAATGTTTGTTTATTTTTGGGAAAGCGTGCACAAGCAGGGGAGGGGCAGAGGAGGAGGGGAACGGAGGATCTGAAGTGGGCCCCACACCGACAGCAGCAAGCCCGATGCAGGGTTTGAACTCGCAAACCGTGAGATCATGACCGGGGCTGAAGTCGGGTGCTCAGCCGACTGAGCCGCCCAGGCGCCCCTGGGCCTTTTTTTGTACTCGCACCCTGGCTGCACCCGAGAATAATCTGAGGAGCATTAAACCCCAATATGCAAGGCCCTGTGAGGAAGAACTGAATCAGGACCTCTGGAAGACGAGCAGCTGGTCAAAGCTCCCTAGGGGATTCCGCTAAAGCCAGACCACGGCTCGGCCTGTGGGAACCACTGAGTTACGTGGCGCACGATGAAGCTTGAGGTCATCGGGTTTTCATCTTTATTCAACAAACCAGAGCAGCACGGGGCGACTATCTGCCGACTTTGTGACGGACACCCCAGACTGCTCCCCGCACGTTTGCTCTAAGTTGAACTGTTTATTCAGGGCTATCCTTGAAACAGCTCGTGAAACCCAGATCAGATTAAGTTTGCCATCAGCAATGGGAATAAGAAGGCCGAGAGCCCAGAAAGGCTGTGGAGTCGGGCTGCCAGTAAAGGATTTCCATGTAGCTTCAAAGACGTTCTAACCACATGATGACATCGTTGCTTGGGAGCGAAGAGTCTCTATCCCAGCGAAATGGAAAGGAAATTCTGTAGCCACAGCTGCTACGTTTTCACAAGCTCCTCAGGATCCTGGATGGCACACGGTTGGCACGCAGTAAATAGCTGTTGAATTGACTGACTGAATTTCCATCACCACAGCTAAAACCTTAAATAACCTTTCGCGACAGCTCGCTGTGGCGTTTTCTTCCATTTCTGACAAAAACCACCACCGTCGTCATCACAATGGGATACCATGAACAATTCAAGCAAAATTGCTTGAATTTTTAATGTGGGGCAAATAGATCCTGAGATATTCAATTAGACTTTGCTTACATTTCCAGAATGATGGGGGTTTCATCACTGGCATCTCCCCATCCGTGGCAGGCACAAAAATGTCCTCCCAAAGGTAAGGACCTCCTAATCCCTAAAACCAGGGAATACATTACCCTAAATGACCAAGGGGCAGATATGATTGTGGTTAGTTAGGGATCTTGAGACGAGGGGACGGTACCGTGTGGTTCAAAGGTAAATACAAGATCCATAAAAGATGGAAGAAGGAGGCGAGAGGTCAGGGTCAGAGGGAGATTTTAGGAAGCTATACTGATGGCATTGAGGACAGAGAAAGGAACCGTGAGCCCGGGAATGCAGGCAGCTTCTAGCAACTAGAAAAAGCAAGGACATTGATTCTCCCCCAGAGCCTCTCAAGGGAATGCAGTCTTATTGACCCTCTGATTTGAGCCCAGTGAGACCCATTTCAGACTCCTGACCTCCTGAACTCTAAGAGAAGAAATTTGTGTGGTAAGCCACTCGTTTCTGGTAATTTGGCACAGGAGCAATAGGCATTGATACATTCCATACTATTTAAGGGAAAAGAACAGTAACCATAGTAGCATTGCAAGATAGCAAAGGGCTATGCTGGATACTGGACAAAGTGATGTGGCCAATAACACCCCACCAGAACTGTGGCACGCTCTTACAAGAGAACACTGGTGAAATAAGAGATCCAGAGACTGTTGCTGTAAATCAAATCATAGCATTATAACAATGGCCATTTCTACATAGTATACGTGCCTGACTTAATAAAAAAAAAAAAAAGGTGTTCTTCTACATGGAAATTGAGCAGGATGGCTAACCAAGGTCACAAACCTGGGCTCACTCCAGATGAAACGGTCAACATTATCACGAGGATGGCCTCCCAGCCAAACACCTCTCACCAAAAGGGTGAGCCACAGTCTGTAAAGATGATGATGATTATACTGTATAACTACCACCTGCAGAAGATGTGGTGAAGTCGTGTTTGGAAGGGCATGCTGTCACCCTGTCCTTGGATGACCCAGGACGCTCTTTCATGACATGGTTGTGTAGGATTCGTAAGCGTGTGGACATGTCAGGGGCTCGAACCTACGACTGCAGGTTCATCGACGTTACTGCTAGCAATGAACTCAGTGGGTAGAAAGGCGATCAATTGTTTTACGTGACCTGGATCTGAGGCCAGAAAGAGACCTGAAAACGGTGATCTCTTCCTGCTGGCTTTCTTTCCTTTCCATGGGCTGAAAATGGTTTTAAAGGTACCAGTCAGTTCTGCAGCTGATTGTCCTACAAGAATGTGCACGAGAGGATGGCCAATAACACGGCCAACGGCTGTGAGTGAGGGTAACACACATGTTCCAACAAGCTCTTGCGATAAAGACACTTGAGGCCAAACGGCAAACGGCACCAGACAATCCAATGTGTTGGTAACATTCTCCACGAAGAGAATAGAAGCTTCTCATCAGATTCCCACAGTAATAATAAGTCAAGATCACGACCACATATCGAGCTCTTTACCACAGAGCAGGCACGGTGTGCTAAGTAGTCTACAAGCACCCCATCTTCATAAAAACCTTAAAACGGAGGTACGTTGTTCAGTCCCTCTCACAGATGAGAAAACCAAGGGTCAGGAAGCGTCAATATACAGGGCTAGCAGTAGTGGATCTGGGATTCAAAGCCAAGCTTTTCTGACTCCAACGTCTATGATTTTTGTCACCATATTATACGTTACCTTTAGTAACAGACTAGGAGACATAATTTCAGAGAAAGAGACAGAATGACCTCAATGTGGTAACCCACTTGTCAGGCAAGAGATTTGCTTTCCTCCATCCATTTATTCGTTCAACATTTTTTGAGTGTTTGTTTTGAGAAGTTGTGCCCACTAAGATTGGAACCACGGAAATAGCAAAGGATATCGGGTAGCAGGACCCGGACACCGAGTGGAGGGCAGCCAAATTCCAGAACATGCTTCAACAGTGAGAGAACCCGACCACTGAGCAGCTCTAGCCGTGAGCTGTTCCCCAGGGAACAGCAGCAGCCAGAGGAACTCAGCAGGTGACGACGAAGGGGTGGCATCTTCAGGAAAGTGACTGTTCTCCTGTGCAGAAAAACACAACCTCAACATGCAGTAGGCTCTGAGAACGAGACGAGGGGCCCGACACAATGAACGGCCCCTCCCTGTAAAGGACTGAGGGCTTCCACGGAGGCCGTGGTGGGGATGTGAGGTATGACCCAGGGACCACGTCGACTACCAAGGCTCCTCAGCAACACTGAAAATGCCCTTTACAGGCTGGAGCCTAAGGGACTGCACCTACCTTGAGAGAGAGACTCTCCTGTGACCATAAACAGCCCAACCAAACACCGTTAGCACATGCTAACTGAAGGACGTGTTTGCAGTCCGGCACGTTCTGAAGTGTGTTCTTTAAAATGTTTATTTTGAATGTGAGCGAGCCAGCGAGCAAGCAGGGGAGAGGAATAGAGGGAGAGAGAGAGAATCCCAAGCAGGCCCACCATGGGGATCGATCCCATGACTGAGATCATGACATGAGCTGAAGTCAAGAGCTGGAATACAATTGAGCCACCAAGGCGCCCCGCCACCCCCCACCCCTCACCCCCCCCCAAAGGGTGTTCTTTAAAAATAGGGTGACCACATATCCTAGTTTGCCAAAGACAGCCTTGGTTTACTTGTGTTGTCTTGGGATAATTATTAATGTCCCTTTTAATTCTCAAAAACGTTCCAGTTTGGACAGGAAGCTAAATGGTTACCTAACCCAGAAAACCCCTTCTGGAGATATTAATTAGCTGTGTTGACCTTCTCTGAACCCGTAACATCCCAATCTATGTTGTAAGCCCTGAAGAATGAAACAGTATACAAACTAGTTTGATCAAGGAGCGTAAAAGGAAAATATCTGTGATCTTTTGTAACTACCGTTGTGTTATATACAACTGGAGAAATACTGGATTAAATAAGGTTAAACAAGTTTGGTCGTTGTTAGAACACATAGCTCAC
Organism: Lynx canadensis; assembly: GCF_007474595.2. Classification (NCBI taxonomy): domain Eukaryota; kingdom Metazoa; phylum Chordata; class Mammalia; order Carnivora; family Felidae; genus Lynx; species Lynx canadensis. The sequence goes on from NC_044315.2 coordinate 44,662,605, forward strand.
CAGAGATTTAATATGGTAGCAGTTCATGAATTTCCAATAGGGTCAGGCACTGGGCAGTTTTTCCAAACTTAAAACTTGTTTTCATGAAATGTCTTAAGCGGTCAATGTTTACAAAAGTCTCCCACATTTTTAAGAAATAGGAGTGCCTAGTATGTCCAGGAATTGTTCTAGGTCCTGAAGAGCCATCAGTGAACAAGAAAAGTCTTTATCCTCATTGGGCGTACATTCTAGTGGGGGTGGGGGCGGGGAGGCAGGCAATTGACCTGCAAACAAATTTGTAACGTGGAAACCAATGACCTATCACCCAAGTGATTGACAGTCAAAATAAAAACCACAGTATCTGCCAATTCTGAGGAGTATTTGTGAAGCAACTTGTCTTCAGACATGAGTGAGCAACGATTCATGTCTGTCAAAAGCCATCAACGGGTACCATGTTTTCTTTGTAGAAGCAAGTCTCTTTCAAAAAGCCTCCCCATCCCACCTTGAACTGAGGGTACTTCTTTAATCATTCTCATGAACATTAATGTGCCTTTGGGGAGCCCATCTCCCATCGGCGTTTGGGGACTAGATTCACAATATGTACCTTTAATTTATACTCTTTTCTGTCCAATCTAGACTGAGGTGTTACTTAAAATAGCATCACTTTCAAAGGAGATGTTTATCATTGCCTAGTACCCAGGGGATAAATTAGAACAAACGGGGAGTTATTCCATTCCGTGCCATACATCCCACCCCCCTAGGGCTAGGATGAGGGACAGGGGGTGTGCTTTAAAACACACACACACACACACACACACACACACAAAATTCCTATCCTTTGATTAATTCTGTGCAGAATAGAGACTCATATTTAAATGACTAAGCCAAGTTAAAACTTTCCCTCCTGGAACAAAGCAAAAGGAAAGCCTCTTTATGTTGCAGGGGCTATAGATGCCATGGGCTGAGCCTGTCCTAAAGCTTCCCTCTGCTGCTCAACAACTAAGCCATCTTGCTGCATTTAGCACTTCTCAGCGGACCACCCACCCAGACGCGGATACACAAACCACATGTGTGAGGAACGCCGTTCGGCTAGGAAATCAGTATCACTATTTCAACCTTATTACTTGCACAGACGGCCCTTTTAGGGCGACGCATTTGTTTTATCTTTTCAATAGCTTTGATTATTTTCTTTTAATGGCCTGGATTTATCCTTTTCTCCCCTTTTGAAACTTCAGAACTCTGCGGCAGGGGCTGCATGTGGTCGAAGACATCATCACGAGGGGGAAATGAGCAAACAGCTTTGCCTTTGCTCCCCCACCTCTCCCCACTCCTTGGGGCCATCTATTCTGTGCAGATCGCCCAGTGCCCTGAGTGATTATAAAAGTGGACTCAGCAGCCTTCCCATTCAGGTGGTAGGCCATTTCTGTAGTTATTTAACAGTTACAGGGCCCAGTTATAATTGCTGAAATGTTTTCCAGTCGGTGCGACGCAGTTCTCTCCCTAGCCCTTGGGAACCATATTGGTTACCCTCGTTTAATTAAGGGGAAATTAAGACCAAGAGGCTAAGCTGACAGCCCAGGGCAAGTTTAACAACCTCTGGAAAAGCCTGGAAATGCCGCTACAAAAGGGGACCGCGTAAACAGGAAGGTGTGGATACTATTACCTGGCAGAGAAAGCAGCAGCACTGAAATGGGCTCAGGATTTTCTATTTGGGTGGTATCCGGGCAAGGAAAGCCATAAAATACCCTTTGTGACTCCACCAATCAGAATAAACATGCCCGTCAGTTTTGGACACCATGTCCCTGGATTACCAAGCAGGCAGGTCTGGGCCCCAGGCCTTGGCTGACCAGCCATCTCTCCCCGGGACCCCTTGCCTATCCAAGTGGGCATACGATTCTGAGAGATGGTGGAACAAGCGTATCGGGGCCAGCGGTGGCTCCGCACCCTTCCTGGGTGACAGCACTTGGAGACGACATCCGGAGTTGTCTTCATTCGGCGTGACCGAGCCGCTCATCTTGACTTCCTCCATGCTGGAGAAAAGGCAAGGCCGTTATTTTAAAATAAACACATGAGTATGCATGCCGAAACAAGGGAAGGGATTAGTTCGGTTCAAGCACGGTCATTACAAAGCTCAGCTGCCAGCCAAGCCCATCCGGGACTGGTGCTTCCACACCTAAAATCAGTTCCTAGCTGGTAACCTACAAGGCGGTCCACTATAATCTCCTCAGTGGCTTGGCAGTCTGAAGATAAGGTGACTTTCTCAAATTTGATGTAAGTCTACTATTAACCGGAGCATTATATCCACTCCCTTGGTTATTTGCCAAGCTCAAAGCATTCTATTCTCTTTCTTGAAGTCGAGTTTCTCCTTCCTGTCTAATCAAGGTAGCATTTCTTGCTGCTAAGCTAAATGTAGAGCCTTTGTTGGGCTTTGTCTAGTGATAGCCCATTGTTTAATTTACGAACGAAACCTTCCAGAGAAATAGGGGGAAAGAGAGAAAAGGTCACGCACAAGTCCACTGTTTTATTCTAAGAATGTGCCCCACCATTTTTTTGCTTCAAAAATGACTTTTAGGACACGAAAATGGTGCTGGACACCGGGCGCTCAAAGATGAATGGGAGTTGGGCTGAGCCCTCAGCTGGTTCTGGTTTCTCCATTCATTCTTTTTGAGGAGCAACATCACTTCTTGAGGAAAGCTAAGGGCTCATTTTTCCCTGTATGTAAAGCAAAACCAAACTCTGGTCAAATGCCTCTTAACAAATCAGTAAGACTGTATCCTGTAAAGAAAATGGAGCCACGGAAGATTAGATACGAATTTAAGTAAAACACCTATTTCTGTCAATCTGTACTTATATTTCAACACGGCTTTTAGAAATGGGAAATACATCTTACGAATGCCTTGTAGGTCACAGAATAGCTTCTACACACACATACACAGTGTATCTTTCAACGTCACTGCACATACTCCATTAAAGAAGATACTGACAGATTTATAAAACGTACTGGCCTTGCACTGTTAATCTCAAGAATACATTTTTGCTTCATTTATTTTCGCACTGCACAGTAGCTCTGGCCACCATGAAGGATCTGTCAGCATTTCCATCAGAACTCGATTTGCACCTACTGCGGTACAAGTGCCAAAATACATATTTACAGTTTACAGACAGCGGTGGCTTTGTCTTCCTTTTAAATCGACCTCCTCAAGGCATCTTTACAAGGAACATCCAGGGGTGGCTGTGCCTACACGATCAAAAGCATCATACAAAACAAAAGGGGCCAAAGATGTAGACTTCCAGCCCAAGACGAAACTAAACCACGGGAAGCAGCTCAACATTCACTGCGGCTGTAATGGTCTCGGCATCGCATTCCTAATTTTAGAGCAACAGTCTGGCGTAAGATCAGGACGTGTGTGTGTGCGCGCGCGTGTGTGCAGCGCGTAGCGTTAGAACACAAAAGGCTAAAGGTGGAACGAAATGAGCGGACAGCAAACTAGTCTTGAGCCGATCACTCCCACAAGTAAGAGAAATGAACATAAGCCACCACGTCCACCACTGGGCACCCAATTCCGTCCCCTAGGTAGAGTTAAAGCATTTAAGAATAAAGTTTCTTATAAACAGGTATGTTACCTTGAACATCCTTGGAACGGTGGGGCTTCGAACGGTATGTGGGATATTATGTAGGCCTGAGCTGTCTTTCTGAAAGGTTAGCTGGGTTTGGAAAAGGGATGGGCAGAAACATTTTTGGTGGAAGAAAACCAATTTTATCGGCTCTTTCCACAAAAAGGGGAATCGTGATTCAGAACAGAGACACTGGCTTAGCAATTTAAAACTGTTTCGCACAGTCGCCTAGGTGTCTCTTATAGAGTTTTTGTCTCCCGATCTTTTTACGCTTTCCCCTACTTGGACACGATATGCAAGCATATGTGGACACGCCTGTTTGTCTACATAAAGGGAGAGGGAGAAGTGGATTGCAGTCAAGGTGTTTATAACGGCAAACGTTTTCGTTGCTAACGTGACTGCTATATGCTAACTAGGATGGAAGCATAATCCTGCTGCAAAACCAGAGGCAAAAACTAATTTATTAGGGGTGGGGGTGGAGTTCTAGACACACATCCCTCCCCCCGCCACCCGGCTGCCCCCCCACCCCGGTCAAAGTACTAGAGGAAAATTTAAAGAAAGCTTCTCATACTCAGCCTGTCTCAAACCATATTCGCAATCACCCAGTTGATTTTGAAACCTATCTATCTAAGAAATTAAACCCTGCCATTTTTCCTTTGTGCTTAGAATACCAACGCCCCTGTTAGGATACGCATGTGCCAAATATATTTTTTGACAGGTTTCAATGGTGTTTATAAACATGGCAGAACTGAGAGGGTTACTTGAAGAGAAGTATAACTATTTGAAATTCATCAAAAGGGGATTTATTTCTGCATTTAAGGATTCGATGAGAGTAAGAATACAACTTGCAAAAAATCAACAATGTGACTCTCACTCTGGAAATTTTGTGGACAGCTCCTTTTGCTGTGTCCATGAGGAAGTTTTCTTGAATTTCGTTATTAAATTTACAAACTTACATTTTGACGAGAGTCTGAAGACATTTGCTTTATTGCCTAAATTTTAGGTCTAAAGTTTATCACTGTAGTAGCTTCCCTTCTTGTTGTCCTTGTTGTTTGGTCGCTTATGTTACCTAGTTTCCTGGTAAACAGCCAGAGGAACGAGGAAAATGGTCACGCCGCCAAATCATTTTTGCCATACAACTTAGTTACAAAAATAAAAATGGCCCGAACTACATATATACATTTCTAGTTACACTACACAGATATTTCAGTTAAACCACATCCATTTCTGGCTTAATTAGAATATGTGGATTAGCAGTTAGAAACGTTTAAAGATTTCTAAATTTTGCAAACAATTCATATAAGCATCGCCCTCCCCCTTTCATCTGCAAAGTTAAAAACAGAACCAGACACAACTAAAACCACGCCTAAAACCACACAAATCAGTCACCTTATATCCAAAATGACTCCAGAAGTGTTTCTGGAGTTAAACACTGAGTAGGGGACACACAACAAATGCTTCAAGGGCGGTTCATGCCAACCATCGAGAATCATAACATTACCGGAAAAGTACACTTGTCCTTGGGGAGGACGCTTCAGAAGTAATTTACAAGGAGCATGGCTGTATTATAATTTTTTTAAAGGAAAAAAATAGTGTCTTTGGATAGAAAGAAACAATGTAAAAAAAAATCCCCTTTTTAAAATGCAGAAATAACTTCATTATCAATCTGCATTTACATTACTGCCCAAAAGAATGGGTCTGGAAAGCCCATTTTCTGTACAGACACTAGTTAATCTCTGTATGAAAAGACAGCATCTGGCATGGGAATAAACAAGGGAGAGCCTAGAGACCGGTCTATTCGCACACATAGAGGCTTTCTTAAGGCTGATCCAGTGAATGAACCTTTGGATCCAGAAGTATTTCTTCATTTCCCCTTCTTTTCGGTTGAGTTCCTAGCAAAAACTTGAAAGATGAGCTGTTCTCACTTTGCATATCTCCACTTATGGACAGGATGGAATAATGACACCAAAAGTACTTCGGGGTTTTTTTTTTTTTCTTTTAAAAATAATTCGCTTTCTTTTGCATGCCACAGGACAGATTTCTAGTTTTAAAACAGGGTACATCAAGAACAAAAATATCCCCCCCCTCCCCAGCCATCTTTATTTTCACCAATACAAGAAATCCTTCTGGAAACATAAGCAAGTGACTAAACAGGATCGAACCACTGAATCTACAAGTTAATACATAATCTGTTATGGCAGAATAACCAAGAATCTTCCCCCAAAGAAAGATTTTCATTTTCCAAATATAAAAGAGTCTAAGAGGATCATACAGGAACAAAAATCTCTTATTCCAGGTTTTATGGTAAAGATGGAGAACATACTGGCAGCCGAAGAAAGCTGAAACTCTAATAAATAGATCCAAATTAAGAATTTCTACAACATTTCTTTAGAAAACAGAACCAGAATTCCTTTTTTTTTTTTTTAAACGATGATCCTGTGGAATGCTTTTACTTCCATATTTATCTAGTATTAGAACAGTAAAACAGACACAAGAATGTTGAAGACAGCTCAACAATGCTGGATGCAGGACGTTTACAGGTACACTTGGTTAAAAGTCCTACAGGTTTATTGACTAAGGCTAGACAACAATTCATATGATCCTATTTGGTGCATTTTCTACCATGGTCCAAGATCATTATATGGATACAGCCAAGGGCTGGGCCCCAACTCTCAGAAGAAAGACCACAAAGAAGAAAATCAGGGTGGCAATTTGGTCCCCCCAGTTGATCATTTGTGTCCTGGAACTGGAAAAACAAAAGGTGGCAAATGCGGACTGCAACGAGTAAAAGGACTTGGAAAAGTTGGTGGAGAGTGGCACGGTGTACAAGTAAGGTCACTGGGCTTGGGATGGCAAGGGCGCTGCATTGAAAGAGCATCCATGGGACCAAGTACAAGTACTTATAATGTCTTGTGGTGTCATTCCCTCAACGACTTTAGAATATCTGTATGCGATAATAAATAGATCAGTTATGTAATAAGGCAGTGTGTTGAATATGCATTCGTCCTGTGGAATGAACCGCCACAGAGAGAGATACATGATACCATACACATTCTTTAAGTTTTCTTGTGTTGTGTTTGATTTATTTTCAAGGCTATCCAGGCTAACTCTTCCCGGGGATTTCCTTGGAGAGAAGAGTGGTCCGCTGAGGCTGGTTTGCTTAACCTCTCCTTTATCAAGAGATGATGACTGGCTTTAAAGAAAAATAAAGCTGAAGGTTGTTTGATTTTTATTTTTTCCCTTTTGGTTGCATCATTCTGAGTGTTTTCATATAAACAAACAAAAAAAAAAATCACAACCAAAAAAAAAAACAAAACAAAACAATAGTTTTTGATGCATCCAGTTGTTGTATCCTCAGGATGTTCCAGATGTTTCCAGGTAACTCTGTAGTTTACGGACTGTGGTTTTGTCCAGCGAGCAAAGGTCAAAATCAAATGTCGTGTTTGTGATATGAAAGTGTCCAGTTTCTTCTATAAGGTTCACGATCTAGGGGAATAAAGAAGAGAAATTTTGGGAAATAAGCAATGGACATCAAAAGCCAGAGAGAGACAGAGAGAGAGAGAGAGAGAGAGGGAGGGAGGGGATCAAATATAGAACCAAGAGACTGATATTCTCCTTTATGGCAAGAAGGTCCTATGCCATTGATGGCAAGGAACCCTCTCTTAGCCACTTTGGTAACAAGCCAAAGGAATGTTAACTCTTTGAAATTCTCAATGAGAACAGAATACCTGTTCTCATCATTCATATCCTTTAAACTGATTTCTGCTTTCAAGTCCTCAATAGACTATTTTACTGTATAGGTGGTTAGAGGGAGGTACAATTTCAAGACCCCTTTCAAAATTAGTTACAGACTCAATGGATAGTGACTAGAGTAAGGAAATTCCATCCTAGAAATAACAAAACTCCTTATGAAAAAAGTACACATATGCGCGCACACACACACAGAATAATGATCATTTCTCTTTCTATGTTATTGTTGAAAGCTTAGAAAGTACAAAAACCCACAAAGAAAAAAATAAAAGCCAACTACAGTCCCACCCTCTGAAGACCATGGGGAGGACCTGGAAGGGGCTGGAACTGTTTTGTTGCTTGATTTGGGTGCCGGTCACAAAAGACACATTCACTCTGTTAAAATTCCTCCAGCTACACACTTTGTTATACTTCAACAAAATGAAGGAAAACCTATACTTATTACTTAGAGTCGTGTTCTGTTTATTCTCTTGAATACTTGGGGGTAATAAGTATGATCTAGAAAATGAATTATCTAGAAAATGCATTATCTATAAAAAGAAAAGGAAAGCCTTTGTCTCCTCGCTTGGAATAGGCATACCTCGTTTCTTACTGTATTGGCTCTAACTTCCAGAAAGAGATGGCAGAAGGTACTGTTGCTGTCTTGCCTTGGCTTACAAGAGGGCGCTTCTAAGGTTTCAAGGTTAAGAATGATGTTGATTGCTGGTTTGGGAGAATCTTTCCTCGTGTTGTGTGTCTTTCCATTCTTATTTTACTAGTAATTTTATCCAAAATGGGCGCTGTGCTGGGGTTGCATGGATTTTAGAGATGTATGTTGTAGGTAAACTGGGATGGAGGGGGGGGGTTAGTCTTAGCAAGCTTTGTGGGACAGAGAGAACAAATCAACATCAGGATGAAAGAAAAAATATTTGCAGAGAAAACTGGCGAACCCTCCACTCCCCTCCTATCACTTGCTTCCCATTCTCTTTCAATAACTTTAAAGAAGAGAACAGTTTTCATTATGTAACCTATTATTTATTCAATGGACTTTTACATTACCTAATTTCAGGTTGAAAGCAGCAGAAAGGAAACTTTTGACCCTCTCTTCTTACAATTAGTTTTCTTTAAAAAACAGTAAGTTTGGGGGCGCCTGGGTGGCGCAGTCGGTTAAGCGTCCGACTTCAGCCAGGTCATGATCTCGCGGTCCGTGAGTTCGAGCCCCGCGTCGGGCTCTGGGCTGATGGCTCAGAGCCTGGAGCCTGTTTCCGATTCTGTGTCTCCCTCTCTCTCTGCCCCTCCCCCGTTCATGCTCTGTCTCTCTCTGTCCCAAAAATAAATAAACGTTGAAAAAAAAATTTTTTTAAATAAATAAATAAAAAAATAAAAAACAGTAAGTTTGTGAACTACTCCCTATGGGTCAGTGGCTCTCCATAGAAAATGTGCCCCCCATTCCTGACATATTTGACTTCCACAGAAGCATAAAAGACATATTGAACCCCAATCCAATTAATCACACAGCTCCAGACTGAGCTGTTCTTGCCTTACTCAAGGGCTGGAACTATTTTTTACAGATGGAACTACAGGTTTCATAATAAAAAAACAAGTTACTCTCACTGTGAAATCATGACAGACACAGCAACCTGTCTACCTAACATCCATTTATCCCTTCTTTTTTACTAGTAGAAGCTGGATTTTTCTGGAAGTAGCAACAGGCCCAGCTAAAACGCTGGCCTCCCCAGACCCACTTGCAGCATGTGGCAGATACTGCTATTTAATTTATTTTGTCCGAAGTCGCTGGGATTTCAGGACAATTTTTAAGGATACAGACAGTGAATATGTGTCTTTGGAAAGATGGCAGAGCAGAAGGGCAAGGAGTCTACATCCTCAATGGCACTTTTTTAACGCTTTATTGATTTTTGACAAAGAGAGGGAGATATAGCCTGAGCGGGGGAGGGGCAGAGAGAGAGGGAGACACAGAATCCGAAGCAGGCTCCAGGCTCCGAGCTGTCAGCACAGAGCCCGACGCGGGGCTTGAACTCATAAACCGCGAGATCATGACCCAAGCCGAAGTCGGACGCTCAACCGACTGCCCCTCAATGACACCTTTTAAGCCACTACATTGACCACCTATTATATGGGTGGATGGCGGGGGTGGAGGAGTGGGGTGTGGGTAGGTAGACAGAGGCCTTACTTAAACCCCTGGACTCAGGGTTCTATCTCTAGCTCATGCATCAAAAGATTAGAAAGGCTGTTCCCAGTTATGGTTAAAATACTACATTCACATAAGGACTTACCAAGCAAGAACTTACTAACACTAACGAGATGGAAGGCGGACACTCATTTGTTTTGTTAATAGTTATTGAGCTTTGGATAAGCCACCCACACACATCTACATACATACTGAGGCACATACACAGCTATGTCCACACACAAACTTTTCAAGGCAATCAAATACTTAGTATGTGCTGACCATCAATTGAATTAAGGGTGCTTTCCAGAGTAAATTATCTTTTTCACTACATTGTAAAGAAATAGTATAGGCCTAGTAAAAATACGTGATCTTCAGGACAGGAAAAAATAGGCTTTCAATGTACACAGGGGAGGCAAATGACAATTGTCCCAGAGTGTGACTGCTGGCCGCTGGGTAAGTGACCAAGCATTCTGAATGGAGTCCCAAATTATGTGTATCAGTTCTGACGGTGCTCACTATTTGAATGGCATTGCACAGAACACTATAACCTCTGACCCTCCGTTTCCTCCTCTTCTGTAAAATGGGGATAACGGCACCTGTTTTACCAATGACACAGATGTGCAAGAGGGTCAAATAAGATAATAGGATAAATGAAAGCTTCTTTATAAACGGAATTGTGACACAGACCAAGGAAACGTGATTATGATTACCACATAAACTTATCCTTAATGTTCTAGGAGGTAACTGGACAGCACAGGAACCATCAGACCCAGTGCTCTCTCCACCTCCCCTCATTGACTCTTAGCCATTTCATTGACACTAAAACAAATGAAGCCGGGAAAATGCCAGAAGCTAAAACTCAGAAAAGGCTTACTTGAATCTTTAAAAAATAATTATAATAAAAGTTGGCAGGGATAAGGGAAGAAAGCAGGGAGAACAGAAGATGAGGGAGAGTAGTTAAATCACAATGTAGGGGTAAAACATAGTCCTAGGTTTTCCCTTTGAAATGACAACTCCTTTAAGAAAATCGCTTTCTGTGACTCCGTTTAGCTAATGACTTAACAGTAAGTACAAAACAGAGCAATAAAGATACCTTCTAGAAAAAGTTACTTGATTTTGAAGCAAATAAACCCATTTGCCAGCCAGGGGATGGGGTGTCTCATAGGTTTCCAGGGCTTGGCTGACAGGCCTCCTACCTCCTCCCCACACGGCACCCTCCCCTCTCCCCTCCCCCCACCCTGCCCGCCTACAGCCACAAACAAAGAAATGAACGGGACCTGATCAATCTCCCTAAATGAGCCCCACACTTTTATGGGAGCTTGTAAGAATACATCAAGGTAGATGCAGAGATGGCCTCAAAGTACCAGTAGTGCAGCAGGCGGGGCGTTCGGGACAACTTGCCAAAGGGAACGGCATTAACGACTTGAATTATTAGAGCATGCACCCACGTCTTCAATTAAGTAAAGACTTCATAAAGAAAAATAAATGTGGGTTCCTTTCCAGGAATCCTGATGGTTCAGCATCAACCCCGTCTTATTCTGATGACAGGAGCCACAAGGCCTAAAAGCACCCCGCTGGTCCTCCGAGGATGGCTGTCTGCCTCTCTATAGGCATCACCTCGCTCTGCTGATGCGGTGTGGCCCCACCCTGGTGCCCTCGCCCTGCATCATCCTGCAACAGTAAAGACCTCCCCCAAATAATAACAATAATAGAAGAGTGACTATAGATAAGAAAGGAAGGCAAGGGCACACGGTGTGTACACGTAGTGGAAAAGGAAGAGTATCTCAGCTGCTTAACTCATTCTTCTGATCGCGGTTATGGTGAAAACATTCGTGATGGATTATTTCCTGCCACAGAAGCCTTTTAGGGGGTACCACGCAGGCAGGGGGTTTTGTTGGTTTTTAAAGGGGGGTATGATCCACTTGTTAAATCGGTGGCTCCTTTCCCCAACCCTGGTTTTTAATTATGAAAAGGTAGATGCATTGTTCTTGGTCTAATTACATTTAAAAAAACCAAACCAACCACAGTTCTTTCTGTCCCAAAGCCGCCTTTTCACTGAGGGCAAGTACTGAACACGCTTTGCTTGAACCGCTTCTGCCTGAGGTACGTTCGGGTCTTCCTGGAGGATCGCCTTGGCTACCAACAGGGAAATGCTGTCTACCGTGGGACCCTGTGTGTCCTGCCCCGGGGCTAGAGGCAGGCCTTCGGGATTGTAGCCACGGGGGATTCCGTAACATGGGGGCGATCTCCCAAGATGGAGGTGAGGATTCTCAGCAGAAGACTTCTCAGGGAGGCTTCTCCATGTTGTGAGAAGGAATACCCCAATATACCACTCACTTCCACCTCCCTAAAGATAATTTTAGAAGTACAGGGGCTGTTCTCCAGCCTGTTAACCCGTCTTCTGAGGAAAGCGTGGTTCTCCTTAGAGCTTTTTCTTCCTCCTAAGAAGCAGCCAATCCAGACTCAGCTCAATTGCTGGGGAGGTTAGAGGTGCTGGGTCTCCCTTTCCAAATAAATGTGGAACGCACGGTTTGAAGAAAAATCAAATCCTTCGGCAGTCCTCGGGACTCACATCTCTGGGTTTGGAGGTATCCCCTGTACTGTATTTTTAACCTAAGGAAAAGTGGCTTAAGAACACAGGCTCTCTTGATCCAGTACCTTCTGCCCAGTAAGCTAGAAACCGGGGGCCAGTACCGCATGAACCCAGAGTAAAACAAAGGCATTAACCACTTTCTGTGAGCCGAATAAAACCGTCAGACCAGATTTTTTGATAGGATGCGTCTGACAGCAAAAGACCTAGGATGGGATCCTGGCCTCGCCAGAAATCCCGTCGCAGGGGCTCAGGCCCGCGCGGCGGTGAAGACGTGGACTCTGTGGAATGAATTCCATGAGATGAGCAGCTCTCGAGGTGGGGAATAACATTAGTCCTCAGTAGTGCTATGTTTTACAATAGGAATTAATTAAGCAGTAAACCGTGACAGGACATGCATCATGGTATCATAATCACGAGCCTCAGCTGCATTACGAGGCAAAAGGCCAAAGACTGAGAGCTTTCAACCGGCCTGGGAATGCAATTAGGCTGAAACGCTGTGCGTCCTGGAGCGCCTTGATGCCAGGCTAAAAATTCATAGCCGTCACTCTCTCCCTCTAGGACACTAAAGTAATCCACTTCGATAGAATTCTCCAGGAGGCCACCTTGCCTCACGATTCTTTCAAAGGTCAAATCAAAGGACAATATGAAATCGGAATGCCAACGACACCCCAAGGTAAGACCCTGCCAACGGTCTGCTTCCTCCCCTTGATGGCTGGGCGTTCTTTGTGAAGGTGTCCCAGCCCTGCCCAAACATCTGTTCCGCTCTCCGGCGAGACTCACTATCTGGGCCCAGCTTGTGCATTAGTAGCTTTATTGGACGACCGCTCCACAGTGGTTCAGAGCTGGTGTTTAAAAGGGGATAGAAAGGGACGGGACTATCCGCTAATAGATTTACCATCACCATTCAGTCAATTAACCCCAAGTAATTGGTAAATGGCAAGCTGAACAATTTTCATTTCGACAAAAGAACGTTGAAGAAAGACACCAGCAGAGGACTGGAGTAATTCTTAGGGTAAACCACTCCCCTCCCCGCACTCGCTTACAGAGAAACACAAGAAATCCAACTCGTCCCAGTTAGGAACTGTAGGTCTGTAACCTTGTGTTCAAATCTGAAACTCTAGAAGGGTTAAAAAGCGTATCAGACAAATCAGGGAACTTGGCAGGTTCGAGAGTATGTATTTATAGATTTCAGCAAAAAATGTACACAGAATATAAATGTGACCATCAGCCATTAAACATTAAAAAAAGATAACCCACACACAGCTGGGGTAGATTAAGTACTCCTTCAAGTCATTTGAAAGTAGTAATAAAACAAAATTTCAAACAGTGAAATAATCTACAAACCCACCCTGGAATTCAGAACGCAACCTTCTCTTTGGGTGTTAAAGAACTAAGTTATTTTATCGATAGCCACTGTTAACGCAACGGACACGTGTGCTGTAACTACAGTAAAATTAAAAAGCACCCTTATCTTCTCAAAACATCAAATTGTACGAATAGAAGTTTCCCCACTCCACAAGAATTTCACAGTTGAGTTCATAATAATAGATGTATGTTGTAGAAGATAAGAGAAACGAGGAAAATATTTATTTCCCTCAGAAGAGCACTGGCAAAAGGTTACTAAATTGAAATCGCAAATGTTTACCCCATTTGACTGAAGTTCTTATCACTGCTTTCTCATGAAACTAGAAGCCTGGCCCCAAAGGCTTCTGCACTTCCATTATCCCCTCCTTCAGCCCACATGACAGCGTCAGTCAGCCGGCTGAGGCATCGGTACAATCCGGCACCGTCACCTCCACGAGGGCCCAGTTTTCATCATCTGCAACACCGGGGGAGGGGCGGGAGCTGCAGAGCGGACTTTGAGGTAACCTGGGCCATGAGCCCCCCTCCCCCCAAAGACTTCCGCTGACAGCGTAGGGCTGGTGTGACCTCCAGGTGTTATGATACAGAGTAGGCCTTGAGGCTTCTAGAAAGGGTCGTGCTAAAAAGCAGTTCTCACCTGCTGCAGAATGTGTCTTTCCCTCAGCGTCATTAACCTCCTGTGGAGCTCGACCAGTTCATCTAGGTAGGCCTGAAAGAGAAGAGTATTCCCCAAAAGAACAAGCACTTTAGGAAGCGATCCACAAACAAAAAAAGAAATGAACAGGAACATACAAGCAGCAGGTGGAGGTTCCCCGTTCTACCACCCTTCCCGGGGCTGTGTGGACTCGGTACCCAAGGCCTTTGCAGACCAAGTCTCTCCTGGCCAACTCGTATAAAGCCAGCTTTTTTACGAGGGGCAATTCTTGCACTTATGTGCTCTCAACAAGATTCAAAGGAGCAGACTCACCCTCTCCTGGTAACACCCTCCACAGAGAGAAAGGGTACTCAATCCTAAATTGTGAATTTAAACATATTATCACAGGCTATCACTTTTTTTTTTTTAAATTCTTCCATCTCAGAAGATTTTTAACTAAGATTCAACTAAAAAAAAGTCTAAATTTGAACATGGGAGTATAAATGCACATTACCAATTACATCAGGACAAACTATTAAAAAAAAAAAAAAAGCTTTCCCGGTCATACCTAACATCGCCAGTAAATAGGAAGTGACAGAAGAGAATGTCTTATGAAAACTAGAGATCGCTATTCATATTAGCATCTGGTTTGTCAAAAGCTCCCTTGCAAGGACAGAAGCGTACCTCTCTTTCCATATGCTCAGACTCATGAATCTTTGTTAGCATAACTGCATGGGTTTTTCTAGCGTCGTTTGCAGCGAAGGCAAAGGAAAGGTTGGTGAAGCTTTAGTCAGGCCTAGCCTGATCCTGCAGAGCGTGTTATCACCCTGCCCGCAACAGGTCTGGAAGTCAGATGTCGAATGCACGATGCACACTTGGAAAGCACATTACACGAGGCTCGGGCGTCCTGCTCCCTTGTGGCTGAGACTCCTCAACCCTCTACCTCCACCATGATTTTCTTACCTCCCAATTCAGTGTGCCCCAAATCCCTTGGCAATACAGGCATCGTGGCAAATGGTAGCATATGGGCCCAGCTTAACGCTGAAGATCTAAGCAAGACTTGGAAAATCAACTACAAAGCACCAAGGAAAAGTGCTCATCATTTGGTGAGGGGAGTGGGGATGATGCTGGGCACTTCTGATGCAGAAATGAAAGGGGAACCACCAAGGATGTTTGAGGGAAACACAAGGAAATGGAAGACACGTCAGTGCTGCAGCACTCATAGAATGCCCTGGAAACCTACCTTGTCACATTCCCCGTTCTTTATTTGCTTATCTGATTTGCTTTGCTTTATTGGACTTTTCACTTCAAGAATCTAGGGATCAAAGAGAACGCTGTTAAACTTGATTTCAAGCACTTCGTAGCTGACCTGCCACCTAAACAAAGGCACTTACGAATGAAATGTCCTACAATAAGATCACTTTCCAAACAGCAAGTCTCCTCTACACATTTTCTTCGTCTCATCTAATCTCACTCTTTCTTGGAAAATAAAGGACTTATATCTGAAATGCTGAGTCAGGCCAAAAGACTTTAAAAAAAGAAGTTGACGATAAGGAAATTGATCTAAGCTTCCCAGGCTGCTGCTTTTCTGTGACAACACTCTCACACATATGCACAGCAGCTGAGTTATACGAGATTATAGTCCCCTCCGGCAAGATTTTTTTTTCTTATTCATTCTGCTGTTTCAGCATGACTACCAGTGCTCAGTATGCTAGGGATGATAAAACAAACACTCAAATGCCCCTTTTTAGTACCTGTCTTTCGGATTCTAAAAATTACTCATATCCACTAAATTGATGCAGCTGTGAAAATGAAGACGGCCATCAGTTACACTGGTTGCTCCCAACCTGGCATCCTCCAACTCAAGAAATCAAGAGCCAGGGCTATCTTCCATGGCTCAAGAAATGATGTGTCCACCCGTGATAAAATAGCAAGCGCCTGTCATTTTATAGGAACCAATTACAACGTAGGATATGAACAGTAGTTTGGCATGCTGTTTAGATGCTTCCGTGGGGAGCTAGGTTTCTAATTAATAAAAAGGAGAAACAAATTATTATTTAATAAATACAGCTGATTTATTGGAGTCTTCGAAATTGAGGATTATGAGGGAAATATTTTTAAATGGGCCTCGTTTCAAATTGCTGAGATCCACTGAATTTATTGATGAGTGTTTACAAATGTATATAAACAGAAAAAGCAAAGTAATTTGTCTTTTTCATGATAACCTCATTACCAAGTGAGTTATAATCTCAGAAGCTAATATTATGGAGGAAAATGCCAAATAAAGGATATATTTAAGAAGTCTCGTATTCCTGGGGTGCCCGCATGCCTCATTAGGTTAAGCATCCAACTCTTGATTTTAGCTCAGGTCATGATCTCATGGTTCGCAGGTTCGAGCCCCACACTGGGCTCTGTACTGACAGTGTGGATGGAGCCCGCTTGGGATTCTCTCTCCCTCTCTCTGCCCCTCCCGTGCACTCTCTCTTAAAATAAACAAACATTTAAAAGTAAATAAGTAATGAATAAATAGATGTCTCATACTCCCATCGCTCCTTATCCATTCTCTGCTGTAACACACACACTCATAGTTCTATTCAAAAATCTACCATATTCCATGACACAAAAATGATTTTAAAATGAGTTCACTTTTAATTTGTGGGGGGAAGAGCACTGATTGGGCTCAGAAACTCAAGTTCAGGTCCATAGCCCTATTATTTAACATTTCGGACCTGAAAAAAATGAGACGAAATCGAAGAGATGAACAAGAAAATGTCCAGGTTCCCATTCAGCTGTAAAATTTTATACTACCAATAAACATTTTACCTGTTGAGGATAGGACCATGACATTCTGGAAAAGACCAAATGCTTTCAAAAGGATATCTTTTCCTTTGAATTTAGAATGATGCACACGTAAGAAGTGAGCTTCTAACAGAGCCTTTCCTGAGAATTGCCTTCATTTCTTCACTTTTAACATTAAGATAACCAGATGACCAATCCGACCAGGCTCACTCACTTCAAATACAATGCTTTGGGCAACACAAGGAAATTACTTAATCAGTGGGGCAAGGCAATCGTTTTTCACATGCTGCACTGTACAGGAAACCCAACACTCCGCTACATTCAGAATTTCCTTCTCTCTATTGTTGCTGGAAATGAGACCTCCAGGGAAACTCAGAGCTCTGAGACCTAGGAGTAAGTAGGTCAGTAGATGGCACTCCTCGCCAACTCAGACCACACGGTGGGGCAAAGCAGAGACAATCTGCTGAGATTTCAGGCCAGAGGGAAAAACAGTGCCTGCGTGCTTGCCTAATGCACTAGAAAACTGAATTGTGTTCCTATCTTGTCCCACTCGGACGGTGGGTGGGGGGGCCAAGTCAGTCACTGCACTCCGGGGGTCAAAGTGACTGAGGGCTCTGTATTTGTAATGCAACTTTGCTCACTAGGTTTAGAGAGTTCTACCACCTTCACTTCAGAGCAGAAAACAGAACATTCAGGGCACTTGAGTCCCACCCTACACATTCCGTAAGTGCGACAGCACAGAAGGCCAAACTACATTGAGATCCTAGTTTCTTTCTTCTGAAGCTTCAGTGGCAGGAACAAAAGCTCCGGGTGTCAGTGATCCGCCTCAAGTTACTGAGTGGCTGCCCGGAGAGGGCTCAGTTCATCTTCCTTCTTTGATCTCTCCCTGCTCCAAAATAAACAGCTTTGTCAAAACCTCATTCTGAGAGAGCTGAGCCAAGCTGAAGACAATTGTTTTATTTATGATCATTTCTTATCTTTAAGGAAACGACTCCAGAATATAAAAGTACACAGCACCTTGTCTTCCATGGGCTTATTTCAAACCAGTTTAACTAGATAGACTCTTTAATTTCTTTCAACATGCCTTGCAGGCGGATAGGTAATTTATGATATTCTGAATATTAACTTGGGTCCAATGGAGCACTTCCTTCCCTCAAGGCCCCTCTTCCCCACCCCCTTCTCCTCCATGCTTTCAGCCAAAAAGGATCTGGAATTTTGATTTTGTTTGAAACTCACACATATGGGAGGTTTGTAGTTAAACAAAACAAAACACCTCTGGTTAAAATGGCACAGCACTCACTATTATTGCCGACGAGGCTTTACTGAAGGAAACTGCCACCCAGACCGCCAAGAAGCACCGTTTCTACACGTGGTGGTCCCAGAAAACCGAGCGAAGATCCTTAATCTGAGGATATGGCTTGAGAATCAGACTTTCAAGATTATTATTTTTTCTGCATCCCTTTGTGAGGACTGACAACTCAATTATTCAGCAGATGGATCCTCTTCTGATCGGTCTTTCATGTTAATGATCGCTAGCAGCTCGTAACAATACTCAGGTTAATTACTTGCTTTGTTGACATGTGGCTCTCTGTTCACTTTTTTTCAATAGTTAGAAAATGTTTGACTCAATTAGCACTTTCCCTTTTCCCTAGTCCCTGGAAGAACTGAGAACGGGTAAGGCAAACTCGGCTTTGCCTGGTAATTTATAGAAATGTGAAGACACACAGCAACGAAGGAAATTCACACTAAGAAGGCCTAACCGTGAAATGGAAGGTCTGTTTTCATCGATTTTATTTGATGGGAAACTTCAAATTCTCATGCATACTTTCACATGAAGACTGAAAACACATCCGAGGGTGAAATTTAGGGGACTTTTATATTTTTAAGAAATTCTTACTATTTCACTTCATCAGCATGGAGAATAAGATTAGCAATTTTTTAACAAGTCCTAGAACACGGACTTCAAAGGGATAACACCAAACCTGAACCAATGCAGGTGATTTGAGGGGTTAAGAAATCAATACTAAACAAAGTTTTAAAAACCTTTTCTTGTTCTCTCAGTTCCAAGAATGCTCTAAAGAGATTAGAGCTCTTGTGGTACGTGTATTTCTTACCCTAGACTAGCTCAAAGTGAAAGCATATGGACTTTCTTATTATGCTTATAGGTGCATGGAGGAAGTGACATATAACTGAGTATTCCTGACAGATTGATGATTCACATGTGTGAAGCTACATTTATCGAATAAACATATGCCAAGGAACCAGTGGTATGCTATCTAATTGGATAAAGTAATTTTTACCCTCACCAGATAGATGATACTATTAATTTTTCAGTCTCGTTTTGCTAGACAGGTTTAAAAAAAAAAAAAAAAAAAAAAAAAAAGTCTGACAAAGAATCCAAACCTTTCCCTGAAGCCCAGATTGAGCCAAGTCAACTCAAGACTGCCCATCCAGGAAGTGTTCAAGGGCAGTTCTAAAGGCAAGATGGGGGGCTTCAGGAGGGACATACCTAATGCCCCTAACTCCCGACAGTGCCACTCTGGCTGCTCATGAGGGACCCTGGTTCTAATACACACACACACACACCACTGGAAGAGGAAATCAGGGCTCCATAGGTTTAAATTAAATATGCAAATATATTCAAAGTCCAAATTCTATTCTTTTGCCAGCTTATACTGAAGCACAAATTTACAAAAGAAACCCAAGTTATCTAGTTAGTCAGGCTAGGGCTCTTCCCAACTGATTGGTGATGATGGTTATGTGCTTTAGTCTTCACTTGTCTCTGAAGTGCTTGATGTGTGGTGGGGGCCTGGCGGGCACTGGAGGTGGGGGGCACATGGGTGCGGGGAGGTAGGGTAGGGAGGAAGAATGTACTAACCCCTTGAAGAGCCAGTCTGTAACACAATGAGGCTGGGCTGGCATTCACATGTAGGCCACAAAGAAACTGCAGTTGAATGTTAACTGGTGAGGCAGGCAACACTGATATTATCCCTACTCCACAATGGAGGCTTTAAGTTGTGGGCAAACTTTATAAATGAGGTATTTTAATTTTTACGAGATCTTATGCTTTATGCAAAATTTAAAGAAAACATCGTCAGCTAAAGAATCGCCATTTTCCCCGTAAAGCAACGATCGCAAGTTCAAGGACAAGACCGTTTAAAATTGTAGGACACCTGTGAAAAAGAATAATTTCCGAAAAGCACAGTTCTTTTATTTTCAAGTTCATAATATTCATCTGATAACTTGGATTAGGCAATTATTCTAGAGGTCACAGGGAATCTGCCTAGACAAACAGATAAGAATAGCTTACATAAATGAGTGTATCAACTCAATGCACTATGAGGCTTTTACAATATTCATGCTCCTTGAAATTAGTTTTAGTATTTAAAATATCCCAGTCTTAATCGTTTGTTTGACAAAAGCTCTTCATCAGAACTTTCAAAGTTTTGCCTAGACCTTATCCAAATAACTATATTCTGAGTTGACTATTAAATTAATGTCTTCCTTTTGCTCAAGTTAGGACAATGATAATGACCATTATTTACTCTGCATTTTATTAACGATTTCTTACAATCCCAAAGGATGATCTTCTTTCCCGGAGGAGCACACAGAGACACAGCACCTATACTAATAAAATCTACTCCCATCACCTAAAGTGCCAAGTAGGTCTGAGCATGACCTCTTGTTCTTCACAAATATATTATTTATCATCCTCCTCAGAAGCCAGCAAGGCAGGTAGTAATATCCCCATTTACAGATGAGGAACCGGAGGATGAAAGATTAAAGTTGTAAATTACTGTCAATTAGTAAAACAAAGAACCAGGTTTTAAACTAGCTTCAACAGGTATAGTCTTTCTAATTCATTAAATTAGCCTACTTACTGCTGAGGAGGGGGAAGAACATACAGAAATCAGGAGCAGCACTTTCTGTCACCATCTCTACCGGCATCCATGTAATTAACCCATCCGAGGGAACACACTTTTCATGACAACAGAAGTTCTCTTTTACCCCAACTGCGTGTTTATTCCTAGGGCTGTAGATTCCCATTTATTTGATATCAAGAGGGAGGGTTTGTTTTGTTTTTGTTTTTTAATTAAGGGCTAAAACCTTTTCTGTGCTTTGGGGCACATGGGTGGCTTAATCAGTTAAACGTCTGACTTTGGCTCAGGTCATGATCTCACAGTTTGTGGGTTCGAGCCCCGCGTCGGGCTCTGTGCTGACAGCCTGGAGCCTGCTTCTGATTTTGTGTCTCCCTCTCTTTCTGCCCCTCCCCTGCTCTGTCTCTCAAAAATAATAAATAAGCATTAAAAAATAAAAATAAAGTTTTGTGTGCTTTGTAAAAATGATCACACCTAATTTTGCAGAGTCTTGAAGAATGCAAACCCAGCAATTTACCTGGTTGTTGTTGGTTTTTAATAAGGGTGGCGGGGGTTCGTGATGTAGGGGTGAAGAAGCCGAACTGCTTTCACTGTCGCTACCGTCACTTAAGCTAACTCTGAAAAGAAACAAGTCACACGCATCAGTACAGACAGTTCTTAACACATCTATGGAAACAGGCGCAGAAAGCAAGGAATCCAAATGCTAAATCATTGAAAACTTGTTGTAACTCATACAACTGCTAACACATACTGGCGCTTCCTTTGTATTTGGAACCGTGTTGAGTGTTTTGTCGGCTATTTCTCATTTTAATGACCCTTATTTCGACAGATGAGGAAACAGACTTAGACTAGGTCACCCGCCGAGGGGCAAGAGGTAAAAGTGGTGGCCATGGGATTCAGACCCAGGCAATAGAGCCCCAGGCTGGTGTTCAGCCACTATATTTTACGGGCCCCGTTGATCTCCCTGCTCCAACTCCACCCACCTACTACCATCGAGCATGTTACCCAAGCCTGCAGAAGGTCAGCAAAATCAGTTTGTAGGTTACTATCTTTCCTTCCGAACCGCCCCTCCCTCCACCACCACCTCTCTGCGACAGGTGAACACTTCACCAATACAGTGAAAGTACAGGCTGCGGGAGTAGAAACAGTGGCGAAGGAGAATATGTGTCAGTCACACAACAGCCCTGTGTGACTGACAGCTCAGGGGGACATCGAGGATGGGCTGTGTGAAGCCCAACGTGCTAGACCCACGCCAACTATTTCTACCGTGCGGTGATTCAAGGCTGGCCCTGGTTTTGAACACTGATACAACAATTCATTGGAAATCTACTTCAGCAAGACGAAAAGACAGTGAGTTTGGGATACCTGTTTAAAGAACCCTAATATCTTTCAACAACCAAAGATGACAAAAATACAACCCCTCCCCTGTTTTTCTCTTTTCAGAACAAAATAGAATTTTCTTCCAGCCAGAGTATGAGATATTTCTTTATTCTACACTGGTGTATGTATACCCTCTTTCTGAAATGCCCTTCAGAGTCTGCTCCCTCTCCTGGGCTATACAGTCACCTAATACAATATTCTTTTCAGAGACAGAAAATGCTCTAGAAATCAGGACAGTTTTTCTTTTGCTGTGAATAGGCAATCACATTCCAGCCCTGTAATATATTCAGATAGACGAGATACAAGATAGGAAATGAAAAGGATACACTGGGACATCCTTTTAGCAAAAACTGATGGAACTTGTTTTTCTTAACTAAATTACATTAATGAAGTGTTCAGTTGAAGCGCTGCTTTAAAATGCTTCTTGACTGAAGTGGTAAGGCTGAGTATTTAAGCTGATTAAACAGTGGGGACTTTACAAGTGCAGGGAAGACCAAATGTTACCCAGGCGCTGCTGTGCTAACAGCACAGGGCAGGCGGGGGAAAGACGCGGATCTCTAACAACGTGCATGGCATCAGACAACACGCGAGCGTGTGGGATTTGACCTGCACGGACTCAGGGGAAGGAGTATCAAGGGGGTGAGCCTCCACAGTCACGGAACATCTAGATTTTCTAAATAACAATAACTGGAAATTGGCTCAATAGGTCACACGTTTTTCATCAGGTAAATGTGAGAGCAGTCAGGGTTTGGGGCTGTTACAAAATATGCTCACGGCCACATTCTGGTCCTTTTTTTAGGTCTTTCTGTCCTACCCTTTAGTTTACTTCTTGGCAGATTAAAAAATTCTAAAGGGAAATGTTACAAAGCCAAGGCCATAAGGCTCCTTATTTTCTCCTATTCAAAAAAAAACCACAGATCGATGCGTTTGGGGGACAAGGTAGAGGAAGAGGTATTGAGGGTAAGTACTGAGTGGCCACACGGAAGAATCACTGAGGGCTCTGAGAGGGCATATACTCCAAGGAGCCCTTCTCCAAGGACGCTGAGGAAATACCAATTAGGAAACACATGATCTGTCCAGTTTGGGTTAAGATGGTATTCTTTTAAGGAATTTTAGGGCCTTTTACACAGTAATGGGTAATGGGAAAAGATTTAATGCGAAGTATTATAAATGTAATTGGATTTTAAGTTCAAGTAGATTCATATTTTTTCTACTCAAACACATTAAAGTAAGCATGCCTATTTGTTTTCCTCGTGATAAAGAAATAAAACCCTCAAGGCAATTTCAAGTTGACTATTAATTATAAGTGACATGAATTACCATCTTCTAATGTGGAATTATGCCTCACAGCATTAAAGCTACTTAAGGAACCTAATTGTCAGCACACTTAAAAGGAATTTATTTTCTGGAAAACACACACAGGTGATCCTAGTTTTAATTAGGTCACACACATAATTCACTGGAGCCAATTACATATTTCCAGCTACAAACAGCAAACATGTTTCCTTAAATTCTGAGACTATAGCAACGGATCTACTATGCACATTCTTCAAATGAGAACGGAGTTTACTTCAGCTGTCAGTCCTGCTACCTTGACGTATGCTTTCAAGAACAAGGACTCCTAATAGGATGTTTTCCCCACAGAATGTTTAGAGGAAAAACCTCTGCTCCCTGAGAAAAGGGATACAGAGTTCCCTGTAAAGGTGAATATAAGCACGCCAAGGGGACCCAACGGACACGAATGTGACCAGGTACCGCAGGCACGGGGTTTGGTGTTTCACACCTTTGCTGTGGTTCCACTGGGAAGGCTAGGGAACAGGCAGGCTTCCACCGCAGGGAGTTGCACCCCTGGGAAGTCACTCACCTGCGGCTTCGGCTGCCTCCTCTATTTACAGGTCTCTCCATCTCGGAGTCATTGTCATTATCCTCTGCCTCATCTGATTCCTCCTCATTGTCATCCGAATGTAGATCTTTCATTATTGACCTTAAAGGACCTGAGGAATGACAGTAAACACAATCAATCACATGACTTCAAGCACACTTAGTCATATTAGACACACAGGACTGCTCACCAGCACTGAACACTGGTCACAGAAAACAAACAAACAAACCCATTATTATATATACTTATACAATTTACAAAACAAATTTGGTAGTTTCGGGAATGTCATATCTAACCAAAACACTATTGTTTTCAGAACAGATGCCCCAGGATGTTCATCGGAAAATCTCTATTTCCTAGGAATGTGTTACTGTGTATTTTTTTCTCTAAGAAAAATTACAACTAAAAAGGAACAGAAAGGTCTATTAGTAAATTGAATGTTTTGTTAGGTTAATCCATGTATTGAAAAGTTGAGGCTAATAAATCACCATGGTTGTAACTTGTTCTTGGCAATGCAGCCTTTGTGTGGTAGTTTTTGATCTATTAAGGTTTAGCTGTTCCTTTTATTTCAAGGTCAATTTCAGGTCAAGCAAGCATTTCAGTCAAGTTCAGATTATAAAGTATTTCGATTCCATGGTGTAAGGTCCTATCTCTGATCTTCATATTGATCTTGGACACCAGGTCTTGGGCAAGCAACAATGTTGTGCAGCCGATTTTTATTTTGCTTAAGAAATTCCTGGCAAAATACCAGCATATATTTACATAAGTAAAACCATGCAATAAATCAGATGCCCAGAAAATTCAAGAGAGTATCCAGCATAAGATGGGACAGAGAGAGAGAGAGAGAGAGAGAGAGAGAGAGAGAGAGAGAGAGAAAGCCATAACTAGTTTTATTCTAGAACAGGACATAACTGGGGGGGGGGGGGAAGGAAAAAAAAATTCAGATTCAGCATGGCTTATTTTCATTGGACTGCTCTAAATGTGATGAAAACAAGACCACTCTCTTTAATGTTAAAGAAGACACTGTGGAGGCAATCAAGAAAGTGAGAGAGGCATTTTTATTCTGGATTAGGCGAGTCCTAAAGTCTAATCTATGACATAAATATCTCAGCTATCACTAAGTCAGTTCTAAAATAAGCGTTGATTCTTCACAATCTCACACTCTGCAAAACCCAAATGTCTCTGCTTTTGTAGTGGGCTTATATCTTTGGAAGTGAGCGTAACAAGAAATTTGAATAGCCAAAATGGTCAGTGTCTTTTATTTTTTTCCTGGAAGCTTAGCCTTAGCCCAAATACATCCAACAGTTTAATCCTTTTCAAAACACAGAAGACCATCAGGAATTGAGTATGGTCAATGAGAAAGGGAAAGTGCAACATGATGCTCAAAACCAAATTATTCCTTGATACGATCTCACTTTTCATGTTTAAAAAAAAAAAAAAAAAAGGAGACCTTATTTGAAGATTTCCACACACGGAAATGTGTAAAATACACATTTGGTTAATGTTCTGGTTTAAACGTGTTAGATTTCTTTACATTTAAATCTCTTTATTTTAAAGTTCAACTAGAGGGAAAATAATGTTTTAAAGACAGCAAATTAACACTTGCCAAAGAAAACAGGTCTATTAATCTGTAGAAGAAATAAATAAATAAAATGAAAGACATCCAGGAGGGAGGGTAAAAACCTATTTCTCTATGTCGCAGCCTCTCAACTCCAGCTTTTGCTATTGTATTTCCTTGGGGAGCTCCCTGGAATGGGCTAGGTCTATAATCCTTTTGTAAAATGGGACTCTGAAGGCAGGGACTGGAAAAGGGGGAATTTCTAGAGGCCGGCCTCATACATCAGAACAATACTCCAGTTCATTCCTAGGGGAAATAAATACAACTGCATAAAAGCCAAGTTATCATTCAAATAATAAAACAGTAGAAAATAAGGCCATAAATCAACTCATTAAGATGTTTTATGAGAAAAACGTCTCCCAGTTTGCCTGGGAGATACTGATACCTTGTTGCCTTGTCTGGGATGGTGTGAAGCTGGAGCTGGAACTGGAGCTGGAACTGGCAGGACTGGGCTGTTCAGACTTGAAAGAAGAAGAGAAAGCCACAATCAACACATTGGGGGGGGGGGGCATCACACATCCGAAATTAAAAACAACATTGTTGCCCCCAAATATTCTGCTCTTCAAAAACAGTCTGGCACTGCGTAAGAACAATGGTAACACAGTGCATTCGGCCAAAAGCGGTGACACAGGAGAGTCACGCTGTCCTCTGTGTTTTGTCCGCCATATTTTTACTAGACGCAGAAACAAGTATACAAATTCAAGGATGATGAGACAAACACCTGGGTGCTACATGAGGGAAGAACCTGGCTTTGATTTCACGCCCGTGTTTACTGCTATCCAAATCTCCTTCTAAAAGATTACCTTGATTGCCCTTTCTGCAATGTTTGATGGACTCGACCGGTTAAAACATAGTGGTAATGAGGCCAAGGTCACTGGTTCAATCACATTATGAGCCAGTTAATTTCACTCTGGTCCAAGGCCATGACCCAACCCTAACCCCATTCATCCACAGTTTGCAAATAGAGGTAATGTTCACAAGGAGATCTGGCCAAGTCTCACAAATGAGTCATGGGGAAATGTTGCCACCACTTAAAAAAACAAAATTAAAAACAAAAAGCACCCTTTAATTCCACAGCCTACAGATGCAGGGAGAAAGCATGATACACGTGTCCCACTCCTTCACCATGGACTCTCCTCATCCTCTAATACCCAGGACAAATGCCACTCCCTCCCTGGCCTGTCCAACTCACAGGTGTCTTCCTTTTCCAAACCCACTGAAAACGTGGCTCTCATCTGTTTGCTTCTGTGATATGCTGCAGTGTCGCGCGACCTGTGATGCATGTGTCTTTTCCCTCCAGCAGACTGCGGGAACTTGAAAAGGCAGGGGTGCGGGGGTCTCTCTGGTGCTTCTTGTTATCACCTCATACTTAGCATCAAGCACTGCATACAGCAGGCACTCTGTATCTGTGACTGAAGGCAGAGCATCAGGCCCTCTGTTCCACCATCTGCCACTTTCTAGAAGGCTTTGCAGTAGGTAAAAACGGGAAGAGCAAATGCATGGACAGAACAGTGCAAAGAATTTGATCGTACCATCAACACAGTCGAATTTTACGGATTTAGGCCAAATTTAACATAACTTACTGTTGGTACATTTGGCTGCAAGAGTGGGCTATTTCCACCCACTTTCTAATGTGCTCACAGCCTCACCTACACACTCATGTTATCCGAGAAAAACATGAGGTCTTTCCATGTACAGGACCTATCTTCTTTCTACGTTGCTCAGTGGGCGCCCGTTATCAGGGCCACGTGGAAGACAAACTAAGAGCACCAACGGAAGCCACTCCATGAGGAGAACCTCAGTCCCGTCGATAATGCAAGGTTTTCTCACCACCGACTGTTTCATCTCCCTGCCCCCCACCGACTCCCAACCCCCTCCTCCCCCCGGCAACACCGAGATCCAGACTCAGACACAAGGAAACACTTTCAGGCCTTCCAAATGCACACTTCACGTCCTCGGGCTGGATGGGAAAACAGGTGTCAGCAGTTTACCACTCATCCCGCAGGAAAAGAGCCAGACAGGATCTCTAATGAGCAGCAGGCGGCCACCAACCCTTCACCGCTGCAAGAGGTACCAGAGACGTGCCGCACGATGTCCTCCACGCTGCTGTCTGTGGCCCACACACAAGAGGTGGTTCACGAGCACAAACGCCTGTGTGAGGCGCTCTTCGTGTCTGCTGAGTGGCGCGTCCACTGCCGCGCCACAAAGGTGAGCTGCCCACCACACGGGCGTGTGCAATGCCCAGCTGCAAAACATTTCCCCTGGGCGCCGTGGAGCACTCCTTTTCCTCTCCAGGGCGCTCTTTTCAGAAAAGTGTCTGCAAATGGTATTCTTTTGAGAGCTCTGGAAACCATGTGGGAGCCAAAAAGGAGGTTTCCTTACGAGTGAGTGGAGGGAGCTCTAGGTCCCTCTCCTGCCGGACCAGTCATGTTGCACTGGACTCAAAAGAGCCGTTCTGCCAGAGCTATTTGCTGAGAGTGACATTAATGGGGCAAGCAAGAGGGGATGGTGGTCATCTCTCCAACCACCCCCTGCCAAACTTGATCCATCTGCCTCAAGCATCATGCCAGGGCCAGAACCAAACCTGCAGGCAGCCTTCTTTTAGCTTCTTAACCACAAACAAGGTTAATAATTCCACGGTTACCATCAGAAAATTGACCAAGAGTAAAGAACAGAATACAACAGGAGAAAAAGGCTTTCGTTCAATGTTTATCATTAACACCACGCCTGATCCGCAAAGGATTTAAGGGCGATAGTGCTTAATTCACTGCAAATATGAACACAGAAAGTTTAAAGCAACAGAGGTGAATGGAAAAGGATACAATGTTGAATGCTGGACAGCCGATTTCAACGTCCTGGGAGCTTTTTGTAACCAGAACAGGGATTTGTGCTTTGGGAGCCAAGGAGACCCCTTGGGATGATCAAAGACAGTGAGTCTCCCACTTTCATGGGCATCAGAATTACCCGGAGGACTTGTTAAAACACAGACAGCTGGGTCCGACTCCAGAGTTTCTGAGTCAATAATTCTGGGATAGGGATGAGAACCTGGATTCCATAAAAGTTCCCAGGTGACGCAGCTGCTGTTCTGGCGACCAACCCGACTTTTAAGAACCGCTGATCAAGGATCCAGAGATTCATAGCCATGGATATTCATCAGAATCAGTTGGGGGGGATTCTATACATATGGAAATTTTGACTCAATGGGTTTGGTGTGGTGGGTCGGGGCATATTTATATTGTAAAAGCTCAACAAACAGTATTAATGAAAATTCCAAGCAGAACACCACTGATACTAGGTTAATCATTTCTTTCCTTCTAAATGCAAAAGCATGTTTTGGAAAGAATCTTAAATTTATGAAAGCGGAAGAAAAAAAAAAGCATCATGAGAAAAAATAGAAACTGATTGATGTTTTTAGAAGTAGCATCCTTGCCTTCTCATCAAAGTGTTTTGCAAGAAAAGCACCCTGAAAAAAATGCAGTTACCACTCAATAAAGACACTTAAGAAGCATGTACAAAAATCACGTCATAGCGGATGGGCCTTAAACTTACCTAACCAGACCACAGCAGAATTAAACTCGATGTTAACTGCTCAAAAAGCTATTCTGCTATTAGATGGGGCTGACACAGTCTTACAGTTTATCACATCCAACAAGCAACAACAAAAAAGCGTTGCTCACTTTAAGTCTGTATTTTATTTGAACATAAAATCAGATTTACTCTCCAAAAACACAAATCAAGGATGACTTTATAAATGAGGAAAGGTTTTTTTTTTGTTTGTTTGTTTTTTTAAAAACTGTTCACCAGGGGCGCCTGGGTGGCGCAGTCGGTTAAGCGTCCGACTTCAGCCAGGTCACGATCTCGCGGTCCGTGAGTTCGAGCCCCGCGTCGGGCTCTGGGCTGATGGCTCAGAGCCTGGAGCCTGTTTCCGATTCTGTGTCTCCCTCTCTCTCTGCCCCTCCCCCGTTCATGCTCTGTCTCTCTCTGTCCCAAAAATAAATAAACGTTGAAAAAAAAAAAACTGTTCACCATAAAAAGAGCTAGATTAAGATCTTTACAGACCCCAAGGACTAAAAAGATCGTTGCTTCCTCTTGTCCCCTCCTTACATGTATATGTGCCAAAACCTAAGTGTAAGGGAACCTCAGTGAGGTTCTGATTATTTCCATTACTAATTGGATACTTGTTTTTGAAATATCAAAATCTGCCCCACTAAAAAAAGTTTTGGCCTCTTCCTGTTTAGGCCCAAAGGACACATGCTTAACTGACCTCCTAAGTTCTCAAACGCTAGACATGAAGCTTAAACAGTGTGTTCCACAGGGACCGAAGTCTGGGCTTAAGCACCTCAAGTTCTATGACACTCATTATCATATCAAGCATTCACTGAGTGTTAAACTTGGGAATCTCTCTCTCACCTTGCCTGCTCAAGGCTTTCCCAATATCTAATAAAAACCTGACTTCATTGGGATAAAAAACAATCATCTCAATTTCTACTGCTTCAGCATTAAGGTCCTCAGAGAGTGAGGGCACTGAACCTCAGGTGGAAGTGATAATGTTAAATTGTGCAATGGAATCAAAATCCCTAGCCCACTACTGTTACAGGGTACCTCATCAACATCTGGTTGCTACTATTACTTACAATAGACCCCATAGTCCTCTTTTGCCTAAAACAAGATCTATCTTCACTACCAAAACAATGGGCCTACCAAGATTTGCAATGGAATCTTCAACATTAAATGGCTATGCGAAATCATTTTATAATGGATTTTCTACGGAGGATTATTTTTGTTCAAGACGAGTAAGAAAAACCACATGTTTACAACTCGTACGAGTTAAGTGCTTCAGAAGAGAACACCTGTCAAGGCAGGTCACGCGAGAGGGCTTGTAAATCTGGCATTGTTTCTTACGCTGGGAGCAAGGCTTCCTCCTTAGGTGATCAGAAGGCAGAAGAGGCCATCTTTTCTCAGAGGCCACTGTATTTCTGAACAGAATTTCAACTTGATCTTTAAAGCAATCAAAATAAAGAAAAAAGGGGGAGAATAATATATGCCTTTTTTTTTCTTCAGTGGAAAGGGAGAGAATATAACTAGTTAAACAGAAATGATTTTAGATACATTGCTACTTGTTTTCCACAAAATTTCTGCCTTGCTGAGTAAAAGAAAACATAGAGCCTGCAATAAAAATGACCTTTTTTGCACAAATATCCAGAAAGACTGTGTCAAGGGTGAGTGCTAAACAAAGAAATCACAAATGTAATACACTTTATTTATATCTCTATCAACTTTTGTGACTAGAGTACTAGGTTCTTGTCAGTTTAGTGCTTCCTTCACTAAAAATTAATAATCATCTGACACTTTTTTTCCTCAGCATATAATACCATTTAAATTTTTTTTAATGTTTATTTTTGAGAGAGAGAGACATACAGAGAGCAAGTAGGGGAAGGGCAGAAAGAGAGAGAGAAGGAGGGAGACATAGAATCTGAAGCAGGCTCTAGGCTCTGAGCTGTAAGCACAGAGCCCGATGCAGGGCTCGAACCCACAAACCATAAGATCATGCATGACCTGAGCCAAAGTAGGTTGCTTAACCGACTGAGCCACCCAGGCGCCCCAGCATATAATATCATTTAAAAGACTATCTCATTTATGATGGATGTTAACTGAACTCACAGTGGCAATCATTTCACAATATATCCACGTATCAAATGATTACATTATACGCCTTAAACTAATACAATTTTATACGTCAACTGTATCTTGATATAACTGAAAAAAAATAAGACTACCTCATTTAGTCCCTCTTCAATAAGAAACTGAAGATAATCCAACTCAACTTTCAAATATACACTTAATTCATTTTTAAAGAAAAATGACATATCCATTTTAAACAATTATGGGAAATGTTCATCATAGGAGTGTAGTCTCTTACCAAATTCCCATTGATAGGTAATATATGGTGATAGGTATGTCAACAAAAGGTAAGCTTGCAGGCAAGCAAAGAACTAAGTATTAAAAAGTTGTGAAATAACACGGATTAACAATCTCACAAGAATGATGCAAGAATTATCAAAAGGGCAGACATGAGAACTTTTATTTTCATTTGATTTTACACTAATAACCGCTTCAAAATAAACATGCTAAAAGAACAAAGCTTTATTATATAGAAAGATAATATATCTTTGTGTCACTCTATCTATCGTATTATTTCCTTTGCTTGACCATTAGAAAGGCAAGTGTTACGGACTGAATGTGTTCTGCTAAAATTCATATGTTAAAGGCCTAAACCCCCACAGGATGGTATTTGGAGATGAGGCGTTTGGGAGGTGATTAGGGTAATTTGGGAGGTCATGAGGGTGGGGCTTTCATGATAGGATTAGCGCCCTTATTTAGAAGAGACACCAAGAGCTCTCCTGCCCAGCATGTGAAGAACACAGTGAGACGGAGCTGCAAGAAGAAAACCCTCACAGGGGAACCAAATCAGGCAGCACTTTGAACTTGGCCTTCCCAGCCTCGAGAACATAGGAAATCTGTTATGTAAGCCACCTACTCTGTGGTATTTTGTTACAGCAGCCCAAGCTGATTAAGACAAAAGGGCCTATTTTTTATCCCCATTTTACTGATGGTGAAACCAAAGCACAGTAAGCTTAAGCGGCCAGTAGGTAACAGTCAGGAGGATTAGCATCCAAGTTTTCTGACTTCTAATCCAGTTCTCTTTCCACTTACACCTTGAAAAAGCAGAATTAATTTAAAGCAGCGTTCTGAACACACTAACACTCTGTGATAACACTAGTCAGGGAACAGAGTTTTCTATGTCACTGTCGAAGCTGCACTGAATATCCTTCTGTCCATGAGGGACTTCGGTACCCAAAACAAACCAGTGATAAAACCCTGCATCCCTGGGTCTGAATGTGCCTGTGTCAATTGCTTCTAACATTTGTCCAATCAACGCTACAACAGATCCTGGCTACTCCCCTCACTAGTTCAGTAAGTTTTGCTTAAAACAGCAAGGAGTTTTCTCCTAGAATGGCCCTGATCCTCTTGACATTGGTACTGATCAAGAAGACTGACATCAGGCGACACGCTACGATCCTTTATTTTATTTACCTTCTAAAGTGATCTACTCTTGTTATTCAGCTCTTCTATACAATCCATACATAACCCTCGGAAAAAAAATAGATTTAATGTTTTAAATAATCTGCCAACAGGTCTTTCTTTGAAAACAAAGAGAAAGTGGGGAAAGGACACTGGAATAGGAAGCTACAACTTTTATTGCTTAACAGTTACTCAAGCCTGTGACCAAAGGGTTGGCAAACCCTCTCCATTTGCAGGTATTATGACAAATGAAATGAACTTGATGTTAAATTGTAGGTGTATTTAGCCTGCGGGGCCCTTACATTTTCAAAAGCTATTGTCATGCCTGTCATTTTCTGGTAAGAGAGCAAGATCCTAAGAACTGCCCTCTCTCCTGTTAGCAAACCAGAAGCCTTATTTCTGTTACATAGCCCACTTACGGACAAAATCATCCTGGAAGCCCAGATAATTGGCTTTATATTGTGATGCCTCTGTTTTGAGCATTTGCTGCCTTCTTCCTTATTATTGTCACCTTCACTGTTATTATTAAATGCTGTCATCATTTGTGCCCATCACCCCCAGTCTGAGAACACAGAATCCCATTAGGAAACGAAATGGCCTTGGGGAACAAGGGCCTATAAATCTTTCCACGAGACCCTTTTCCACACTTAGGGATGGCTATAATTTTCTTTTAGCTTCCTCTCTTTTAAACACAAGAGCCCCAACTCTTTTATCATCACCGGTTGTACTTGGAAGGCTGCTACTGACTATTGTGGCCAGAACATATGATCTTCCAAAAAATCCGGTTGTTGCAGGATGGTGTATATTCCAGATGTGTGCCCCAAATCACACACTTGTTAAGAGCTTTAGGAATGAGAAATTATCTGGAAACAGACCATTTATAGTTGCACTCCCTCTAAGCATGTTGTTATTCTGTGAACAAAGACCATGTGCATAGAAGTTGTGTTTCACAACTGGCCATAAAATATACCACTGGGTTGTTAAGCCAGAGACTTATCTTTTAACTGCTCGCGCTCTCTCTCTCTCTCTCTCTCTCTCTCTCTCTCTCTCTCTCGTGTATTTTGAGGATTAGGGTAGAGAAAGAAAAAAGTTATAAGTGACAGGGTTTAGAGCTGTAATGCCTCACAAAAGAGAAAGAAAAAAAAAAGTTTCCTCGCAGAATTGCCCCATAATTAACCACTATTGAAGGGGACCACTGAACATTAGAACACCATTGCTCATCAGTTAACAATAAGATCCTGAAACTGTTGTCAGAACAACTATTCAGTTCCTTGTGAAATAACCCACCTGTGCAGTGCAGGAGACGCCTGAAATATTGTAAAAGTATTGTTGCATTCTTTCGCCATATAAGGGCAGTGTTGAACAAAGTCCTAAAAGTATGTTATATGCGGTTGTAACTCTCAGTTTTGGATTATAAAACTTAAAATATTAAAGTAAATTAAATAGAATGAGTTCAGGGTATCAAAAAGATGTAATTAATTGAAATGAAGTAAAGCACAGATACACCTGAAGAGATCATCTGTCAAGACATTAAACTGCATTTTCTCATTAACTTTAGACCTTTTTTAAAAAAATGGCTTACTTTAAAACGGCCATAGCGCATGTGATGGACAGCTATAGAACCTTTATAGTCTTACACAAATGTCAAGAAGTTTTATTAATTTTAATCTTTGGACATCTTAGAGAATTTCCCCCATTAAACGTGAAGCTTAGATTTACTATCCTAGCAGCAGCATCAAGACTCCATTTTATTTGCTAAGACCTTTCCTTCCGCGGTACTTTGACTTCC
Organism: Lynx canadensis; assembly: GCF_007474595.2. Lineage (NCBI taxonomy): Eukaryota > Metazoa > Chordata > Mammalia > Carnivora > Felidae > Lynx > Lynx canadensis. Next base: position 44,697,137 of record NC_044315.2, read on the forward strand.
AAAATAACCAAAGTCCACTGGGGAAAAAGTATTGATTTAAAACCATCCGATCATCACCAGGTCAAAACGCAACATTTCTCATTATCAGTCTATGATTTATATCACAAAGATTGCTGATAGTTGCAAGCATTAAGTCTTTACACGCCCATATCTCCCTAATTAAAATAACAGTGTGCTTTCCAGGTAACACACTGAATCCCTTTCTTCTGAATCAGCACTCCAAAGTTCCATGGGGGTGGGTATGTGCATGCATATGCATACAGATGGATGTAAGATAATCCATGGGGGTAGAAGAAAATAATAGAACCCTTACTTATTTTCTTTTTAATTTTCCAGTATTTGTATGTGCCTTCTTGTACGGAATGTTAGCACAGTCACTGCTACAATTTAGAAATATACATACCTTGGGGATACAAGTTTATCGAGAGAGATGAGCTTTAACCTCAACTCTATAGATAATTATCAGCTCGAATTCTGTAAGTTACCTGCTCAAATCTTAATTATATCACATAGATTACAAATTCTGGAGTGATAGGTGCTAAAGACACAAGGCAGTGTCATATCAGTTTATTTAGAGACCATCCAGATTTTTGTATTTTATATTTTACACTCAAAATTTACTTAGAGCTTAAATTTTAACTTTGAAGTTAAATAGAAATACTCTAACAAAGCTCCTTGTCAAATAAGAGGTAACACAGACTTATTTAAAAGATTTTAAAGTGCACAAAGATCTTAAAAACTCGACACAAAATGCTTAACATGACCTCCCTGCAATTTGAGATTATCTTTACTGTGGGTCTGTCTGATAATTTTATAGTGTTTGCTGAAAATTACACACTAAGGGGAACTGAAAATTTTATAAACAGCCTAACATCTAAATATGCTATACTTACATTCGCTTCTATCTAAAGTGTTAAGTACTAACACAAAGTTGATAAAAATAAAACTCTCTTTAAGAATTCCCCTCTATTTAATGAAAACAAATGAAAATAGCAAAAACACAGCCATTTAAGAGATTGTTCTCATGTGAACACATTAGGAGGTGGGGGGTTTTTTGTTGTTGTTTTCTTCTTAACGCACCCCCTTAAAAACTGTGGCATTTGAGATCAACACATTCCCTATTAGTAATATTAAATTCTTGTCAAGAACAGGAGGAAAGCTACCGCTTATAAGACTCTAAAGGAACCTACACTTCCATGCACACATATAAGCCCAACAGTTGCTTTTCTTCATAAATCAATCTATTGTTGCACCTCATAATGAGAAGGCAGATTTACTGCCTTTTACCGCCTTTTCTCACCATCAGAAAGATGCCTATTTGGGTAATAGGACGTTTCTCTTCTTCAAGGGTGTTTGGGATTAGGGAGGCAGGGGCAAGAACCTTTAACATCTGCTCCCTTCAAGTGAATGACACCTCCAGTTCTCACAGCCGGGATGCTGAAAAGCAAATGCCCATAAATTGACAAAATTCTCTAACTTGAAGAAGCACAACTCTTTAAATACACTGAAGACACAGCTCTAAAACGCACATGTGGGATTTGAAGGTTAGACTGTAAAACTGTAAAATGTATCATTTTGCTTGCTAACATTGTAATTCAACTGCCATAAAATCATCATCATAGAACAATAGGAGTTTTGGAATAAAGACCTTTGACTCCATTATCGTGAATTTTCTCTAACTCCGAAAACACATCTAAAGTACAGGCTGGTAAGACTTTAATCATTTGTGATCTCAATATTGTACAGTAAAAACAAGATAGTTTATAATATAGACTAACATTCTTCTGGCTTTATTTACTTATTTTTCCCTTAGGGAGAAATATTTAAGAATTGTGAACTTTAGACTTTAATTTAAAAACAAGAGGAAGGCACTCAACAGCATCTAATTCCTAACCATCTGCCTGTTAAAAATACATACACACACACACACACACACACACACACACACACGCGCGTACGCACCCACTCACTCTAGTTAGGCTAAACATTCTCAGCAAGTAAGTAGATCTTGATGGATCTAAACAGAAGTTTCAGTAATCATAGTTCTACTTTTGGAAACACTGCTATCTTTAACAAGCATCATGATTCCTACTCGCAAATGCAATCAACCACAAATTAAAAGCAAAGAGGCACCAGCCACTACAAATAAATGAAGTGGGGCAGGTACTGGATTCCAGAAGAACCTCTATTTTTGGACAAAACTACATGATGTCTTGTGTCCGAGAATGTGGCGTATTGCCTAGCAAGCTAGGCTTCTTGTTACTTTGGGCTATCTTTTGTCACTTAAGCAATGCTTTCTGACAGTTTTACAGGCTGTTATCCCAAGGACTTCAGTATTTATGGCCTTTATTCGCTTGGGCTTTCTGCTCTTATCCACTGGTTACTAATCACTAAATAGATTTTTTTTTTTTTATGGGACTGAAATTAGCTCAAAGGACGTCCTTCAACAATGGCAGCTCAGGACAGCACCGGCTAAAGGTCTTCTCCTCGGCCCTCTTCCTTGCTCTCTTCAATTTTCTCCTCCTTACAGACAAGTTAATGAGGATTCAGATTCACACTGTTCAATTAGAGCCACAGCACACATGATTTATGGCATTCTCAGAGGACGGTTTGGAACTGCTTCTGAATTGATCCTCAGAAACGCATTCAATTTCAATATCTCAAGAATGATTTAAAGACCCACACTTGTTTTTTTTAATCTTCATGAAACGAGAGCATTCCCTACTTGTACAATCATTATTCAGGAAAAGCTCAATTCTAGAATCCTTAACCATACCCATCCAGGCATGCACGTTTCAAATACATACATTTTATTTTAAAACTTTAGCACATTTAGCTTATCATATGGCAAATTTCTTCCTATAAAGACTACTTATCACCTTTTTGTCCACTACACATAAAAGACCAAGTGCTGAAAAGCAAGAAAAAAACATAGACTCTTCTTTCCACTTAATCACATTTGACTTAAACATCTCCTTAGAGATTGGTTTTTATCTTATAACAATGTGAAATGTGTAACAGGTCAAGTCCTCTTTACCAGCTGAATGCTTGAAACCTGAAAGGCAAATTAGTCTAGAAAGCGGTGTCTTCTTATCAACTAAAAACCCGAAAGAAAATTAGAAATACCGATATTATTCTCATAAACTTCCTGATGAACTAGGCAAACTGCACAATTCACCGAGTGTGGGCCAAGCGGTGGGGGAGGGAAGTGAGGGAAGGCGAGAGGAGCTGACTGTGAAGCAAAACTAAGGCTCTGCTCACTGCTCTAGAATAGAATTTACTAAATATGACTCTTCCTGGAATGAAAGGGAGTTATTATGATCAGCTTCTGTTTTCTCTGAAATTATGCTGGAATGAAAACATTTAAAAAGGAAATGCTATTCAAAAAAAAAAAAAAAAAAGGTTTCTTAAGTCTTTAGATATTTCCATGCCTGGGTAAAAACCGTATGTTCTACCCCATCAGAAAAAAATAACTTTAATTTACGAGATTAGTATTTACATGAAATTACTTTGCCCACTTATATAAAACATTAACTATTTGGACATCTAGAGACCCATATGGTAAATTCTCCTGGAATATAGTTCCAGGGAAATTTATTTCTGCCAATGAATGTCCGCTCATTCTGATATCCCAACATAAAACTACATAACTCTCATACTTCTCTAGGATAAAAATGGTAGACCTTATTGCCCATGTATAAACTTTGCCCAACTCTGAATAAATCCTACGGTCTTTAAATTTTGTTACTACTTAACTTGGTTTTTGTCACATATATTGTTTTGTCATATATATTAATCTGTAAGGCAACTTCCATTCAAACAGGCAGACAGTAGAACTATGAAACAAACTGACAATTAAATACATGTGTTTGTGTAAGAATCTGCATAGCAATAATTTTTTAAAAAATAAGACCATCTCTCTGGGATTATCAAAACATATTAAGGAAACACTGTAATCTGTAATTAAGAGATAACTAATTTTTATCAAATCCTCTAGTAGTTAGATGACAAGTGTTATTTTTCAGTAAGTTAAATTTTACACTGTTTGCTTTTATATCTAAAAATGTGTGAATGGGGAAAGAAAAACATTTGGAGGTATGGCTTTTCAAAATATGATAAGCTATATAATTATGATAAAATGAAAGACCAGTATTATTCTTTTCTGGATGAAAAGATTCATTTCAGACTAGTAAGATTTTTACAAATCTAATCCTTAGCTTTCTTTAAGAAAATGAAAGGAAGTCTATACTATTACAATCATGAGCAGAAGAAACTTCAATATGTATAACTTCTAACTTCTTTAATATGGACTTGGACAATTCCCGGGTAGATAAAATACATGTAAATTCTTGGAAGTCAAGGGAGAACCGTACCTTTTTTTTTTCTACCTTAAATCAGTCTGAGGGAAAAAACGCACATCAGGGTTCCATTATATGATGACGTATTAGAAAATCATACCTATTTTATAAACTTCTCTAATTTTTTAATTAGATCGATGCGTGCTATATGCAAATTAGTGACCTAAAATCAGGAAGGTTTTCCTGAATTCTTCTGTAAAGAGAAACCCCCTGTGTCTTCCGTTCATCTCCTCATGCTTACCCCCTTCTTTCATTACCTTGTAGAACATCGTAGAAGCTGTCTTTCCTATGAAGTTGCTGCTCACCGTAAATAAACTTTACATACAGCTGGCCTTGAAAAATCAGAAATACAGCAAGCAAAGAAATCATCCTCACCTCTTTTAAAAGAAAACAGAGTAGCCCTCAGGAAAACAGAAGTGCCCCAAAGTGCAAGGAGTTGAGAGCTGTTAAGAATGATCCTCTTGAAAAGAAAGAAGTCTCCTTAGGCACCCACATGTATATTTAGATTAGAATGGCAGTTTAAATGACAGCAAACACATGGTCATGACTTCCCAATTGCTCATTCATCCAACACACACACACAGGCTAATCAGAAGCAAACATCCACCCCAAACTGTTTTAGAAACTGGCTTCTTCCATCTGATACTGCCCTATGTGTGGTGAGCACACATTCTGCTAGAGAGATCAGATGTCAAATACTTAACTCTCTCTCCTACTACACCGGGATCTTGAGCCTAATGAGGCTTTAGCATTCTAGAACATTTCTCTAAAGTAACTCCGACTTACCAACTTAGGTCAGTTGAGTAAACCCCCTGTTCTAGCCCGCAGTTTTATGAAGCACATAGTAAAGAAATGGCCATTTCAAGGTTCAAAATCTATTTGTCTCATGAGTATTGAAACCGTACGACCTGCCCATCCTATCAGTAATACACTCCTATTCCGTCAACAGAGCAAAGTCACCGCAGAGATCATGTTTTTGTGTACAAATAAAGGGTGGTAGGGTTAAAAGGTGGAAATACTGAACATGAACTTTAAGCTCCTATTCATTACTAGGGTTCCCATAACATTTTCCAGTAAACAAGAAGAAAAAAAAAAAAAGAGCAAACACAGAGGGCACTGTTTGGACACGGCTATGAACTACACCTACAACACTGCTGTGTCATATAGATGTTTGTGTGTGTGTGTGTGTGTGTGTGTGTGTGTGTGTGGTATATGTGCACATTTATTGAGATTCATCTTCAGTAAGATGTGTTAGTAAGTGAGATGCAGACAGCCAAGTGCAGTTGCTGGCTCTGTGATAAAAGGATAGACTATAAAAAATGGCAAGCAATTTTAAAATAATTATAGCTTACTTTTGGCATGAATTTTGTGCTTAAATCTAAATGTCAAATACTTCGAACACTCAAAGGCTACAGGGTGAAGGTAAAAAGAATAAAATAATATAATGATCTGGGGTCAGGTTCTAGAAACATTAGTCCTGGGGTGAATCCTGATTCCACCACTTTCTAGCTATGTGACCTGAGGCAGGTAACATTATCTCTCCAGGTGTTGGGTTCTTCATCTCTAAAGTGGGGGGGGGGGTGAAATTAATAATGTACTAATTCCCACTGTTAGTATGAGAATATAGATAATGTACATAAAGCATGAAAATAGAGCATTAAATAAATGATGTCTAAGTAGCTACTGTTATCAATAATAACAACTGTGAAAGTATGTCTGAGAAAAGTCATGTAAGATTCTATTTGGCTTACTCACCCTCTCCCCCCATAACAGTATTCCCAGAAATGTATTTGACACTTCAAGAAATAAGGCAACCTCCTTTAGACTGATCCAAAAAGAGTTTTTGCCCCCTTTAAACTTCTCTTGGAGCAGAGAGCTTATAAAATGCCTAGTTCAATGCCTGGTATAACAGACTTTGTAGAAAGGACTTCTATACAAACAGACTAGACAAAGATAAGAAGTAAAAACTGATAGTTAATCTAAGTACAAATCACTTACAGACAAGAATTGCCTGGTCAAGCAATAACTAAGAAGTCACAGAAAAAATAAAGTGAAATTCACTTAGAGCATCTCACTGATGGAGACCCATAGGCTTTTCCTTACACAGAAAAACATGGACCCCAAGAGTCTCAAGAAAAAGATCTATTTAAAGAAAATACTAGTGCCATGATATTGTTCTTGACATTTCATGTCAATTTTACAGACATATATATATACATATATATATATATTGCTGTCATATGTTAACTTGTCTTAGTAGTAAAAAGACAAAAACAGATGGATGCTGATGGCTTCATGGCAGAAAGATTTGTCCTGTGGGTTTGCTACTTTTACAAAAGTATGACAAAGAAATTCAGAAGCGGGTGAAACTTCAGTCTTAATTGGAACTTCTTTATGTTGTCTGACAAATTAAGATTGTAAGTAGCCTTAATTATACAACATCTGTTCACGTGGTATCATCAATGTCAAGTTATTTCCCTTTTTTGTTCGAAAATCACGATCACTTCGTGCAGTTCCTGCACTCCCAGAAAGAGATTTTGTTATATACTGAAGTTAGCAAATTTGATATACTTGAGAAATAAGATTATTTCCAATGTTAATGGTACCCCCAAACTTGTATTTAATGTTCATCTGTACCTATCATTAAAATTTAATATAACCTAACACAATTATCATCAATAGGATGCAGGTGTTGGATGATTTTATTAGTATCAACACTACAGGCAAATTAAGATTTCTTCCCATGCGATGGGGTTCTGATAAATATCAATTCGTTGGTTTACTGAATCCTGAAGATCAAAAGGCCCTACATATGGCACTAATAAATCAAATAGAGTCACCAAATCTACAGTCTGTTTTCTTTGGCTAAAACTGCAGCTTTACTTACACAGCCTTATCTACTCCTAAAAATTCTCTGCCAAACCAAATTTAGCTCACCAAGAGTACAGAAAATATAGCACTCCCCAGCTGCTCCCTCCTGGGGTTTTTGAAGTTCAGGGATACTATTGTACAGTGGTCTAGAATATCTGGTCTGTTCCTTTCTCTTGCTTTCATAGATCTCATAATCAACTAAAATTCATCTGGAAAGTAAAAAGTTACATCTAAGTTCAGACTGGAAAGTTGGAAAATACTTTTATTTATTAATGAAACCTACCAGGAATAAGGGTTCTAAATAAAAATCTCTAAATTATTAGCACCATACATTACCAAAAACAGTAAGTTCTCACAAAACTTTTGTCTCACTCTACTTAAGTATAAATTAGAATTCCTGACGTTGGAATTCTATTCAGGTATTTATAGTCTAAATAATCACTTTCTGATAAACTGACCCTAAACTTTGTGTGACAGCAGTATTATTCACAAAAAGAAGGGGCTAGGAGCACCTGGGTGGCTCAGTCTGGTTAACCCTCTGACTTTGGCTCAGGTCATGAGCTCACAGTTTGTGGGCTCGAGCCTCGTGTTAGGCTCTGTGCTGATAGCTCAGAGCCTGGAGCCTGCTTCAGATTCTGTATCTCCCTCCCTCTCTGTCCCTTCCCCACTCACAGCTCTCTCAAAAATAAAATAAACATTAAAAAAAAGACAAAAAAAAGAGGGGGGGAGCTAGGAACAGATAATATAAGCAGGAAGAAAGCCCAGAAAAAATTCCATTCTCTTTTAGCTGGTTTCTCTACAGAGGATATGCTGACGGATAAACCATTCTGTTATATTTCAAACGTTGAAGGAAATGTACAAATAAGTACTGGGATCATGTTGTGTTTTATCATCTCATATAAACCTATTCTGTACTTAAAAAGTTTTTTACATAACTAATGTTTGAAATGTAAACAAAAAACAAAATATAGTTTCTTGACTTAATGGAGACCATCGTGAAGCAGTAAGAAATACTCCCTTTTCATGTCCAAAAGGCATTCACCAAAGTTGAACACCTGGCCCTAATAAGCTGAAATCTCAGCTAAGAATTTTTGTTCAATGTCCAAAGTTTCTCAATTATTGATATTTTGGACTGGACAACTCTATTGTGAGGACTGTCCTGTGCCTTGAAGAATGTTTAGTGGCATCTCTGGCTTCTATCCACTAGATACCAGTACCACCCCACCCTCAACATATATGCCCAGGGCATGACAATTTTAAAAAAGTCTCCAGACAGTGATAATTATTGGGGGGGGGGGGGAAGCAGGCAAAATCACCCCAGACTGAGGACCACTACTCTAGGCTAGTATTTTCTTGCAGTTGCCTATAAGGGCTTCATATAATCATGCGCCACCAGAGGCATAGCATTCCATTTTAATAAGGTCCTAAGTCCGAGCTCACCGTGAAATTACACCTTTGGTCCTACGAAATGCATTTCAATGATCTCTCTCTGGTACCGACGCAAAGATACATATTAGAGGAAACTACAATCTCTGCCTTCTGAGATATTTGCATCCAATCTCTTGCTTTAGTGATCTGGCCCATAATTCCACTTTATTTCTTACAGGATACCACTGCAGGCCCTTTGACCGAAACCAAACTCCCCTTTCCAGCTGGCACTGCCATTTCTGGATTCCATATCAGAACAAGTACGGATGTGTGCCGTTTGGTGAACAGAGTCCAAGAGGCGCCATGTGAAGACGCATACTTTACATAATGTTATCTGAATTTAGAGTTTGCAGTTAGCATTGGTGAATACAGAGTGGTACTATCAGTCCGTTTACATATCGAGAAAGCCTGTTCTGGGCCTGAAGTGACACGATGTACTGTTTATAGAAGAATCTCCAAGGCACGGTATGTCAGAGTAAGGAGAAGGATCATTCAAATCCCTCTTCGGTCAGTAGTCCCAAGGCTACCGCCTTAGAAGCCAATAAACCCAAAGTCTGACAAGTCAGCCTCTGAAATTTGTGTGCTTTTCTTTTTCTTGGCTACAGCTTTGCTAAAGAAAGACCAAGAAGGAGTTGGTCTGGCTGCTGTCATCAAGATTTGTTTGGAGGCCCAATCGCTGGAGTAATGAACCTTGTAGGAGTGAACAAAGCCTATTAATAGAAGCTTTCAGCTGCCACAGACATCACTGGAGGTGACAGACTCCATTCCATGGATGCCCCAAGCTTCTATTCTAAAGATGTGCTGAAATGATACAGCCAAGGGAATATATGACCACTTCAAATATTCCAGACCTCAGAGAATTCCCAGTAAGAAATGCCAACTGCCTTTTATGGCTATTAGTACTGGCTACTTTGCTCCTATGGTAACAGGCATGCTATTTTCTGGATATATATGTAAAATTCCAAACTGTCCTGAACTGAACCTAGATAATGAATTATGGGCCAACTAGTGCTGTTTTGTCCTAACATCCATTACTCTCCAACATAAAAACTCTGCTTCGTAGGGTCTTAATATATTAAGATGACCCTTAGCCCTTTTCATCACAAATAATTCTACTATTACTAAACCAATAGTAAACATTTTAAACTTCACAGGCTGTGGAACTCCTCGATGTTGACCTTGAAGCATGAAAACAGTCATGGACAATATGTAAAAAAAAATGGGCATAGCTGTGTTCCGATAAAACTTTATTTACAAAAACCAGCAGCACAGCATATTTGGTCCAAGGGCTATAATTTGCTGATCTCTACCCATAAGTACGTGGCACAACTTCTTGCTTACAGTGGGTTCAACCAAATTTCTCTGATTTAATTTACCATATCATTTCTCCTGGTCCATTTCTGTTTACACACACGGCAATCTTTGTTTTTTTGTTAAAAAAAAAAAAAAAGCAAACTTAATGACCTTGTTCACTAGCTATGTGGTTTTTAGCTCCTTTAAAACACTGTCCTATGTCAACTAAACAATTTTATTCCATGAAAAAGCGATGTTCTGATCTTGTTCAAGTTTCTCAGAGTTGTTGTGAGAGTCGCAACTGTGATATATTATCCTGAATAGTGAATTTCCATGCAAATTATACTGTTGACGTGTACAAATAAAATTTTCATCAATAAAATTACTCTTTACCAGATAAAGAGCAGTTCTTCTAACAGAGCAACATCTTGAAAAAGGCAGTTGGAAAAAGTTACAAACTTAGAATTCCAAAGCCACTGCAAATCCCTACAGGAAGGCTATCCAGAGGTCACTCATTTTAGCAAAGCAGTTCATTAATTGTTTTTGAAAGTTCAAATATTTAAAATGGGTAAATTTTAGATATCTGGAAGTACAAGTTCTGTAAACAGAAACACAGAACTGGCCCATGGGGGGATGGGAGAGTAACATCACAGCTGCCCAAATTAACAACCAGCCATGTAAAATACATATGTGTGTTTTAAGTTCAAACTGACATGTGAAGATTCAGTGTTTTAATTCTCACCTAGAAGAAACTTGCCACACTATAATCTTTAACCAAATTGATTCTTGTGCAAACTTCAAAGCAAATCAAGTGCTACTGAATGAGTCAGAAAATTTGCACTTGACTGCCTCTTTTGAATACTTATTCTAATAAACAACAAATCTCAACAGTCAGCTAAAAAAAAATCAGGGGGGTGCCTGGGTGGCTCAGCTGGTTAAGTGTCTGACTTTGGCTCAGGTCATGATCTCATGGTTTGTGAGTTCGAGCCCCACGTCGGGCTCTGTGCTGAGAGCTCAGAGCGTGGAGCCCGCTCTGGATTCTGTGTCTCCCTCTCACTCTGTCTCTCCCCTGCTCACACTCTGTCTGTCTCTCAAAAATAAATAAATGTTATAAAAAAAAAAAAAAGAAAGGAAGGAAGGAAGAAAAATCAGGGGCGCCTGGGTGACACAGTTGGTAGGCATCTGACTCTTGATCTTTGCTCAGGTCATGATCTCACAGTTCTTGAGTTCAAACCCCCACATCCAGCTCTATGCTGACAGTGCAGAGCCTGCTTGGAATTCTGTCTCTCCTTCTCTCTGTCCCTCCCCCACTTGTGTTCGCTCTCTCTCTCTCTCTCTCAAAATAAATAAACTTTAAAAAGGAAAAAAAAAAACTCAACCATTGACAAAGAGATAAGAGAATTTAAAAAAATGTTAATGTTTATTTATTTATTTATTTTGAGAGAGAGAGCAAGCATAGGAGGGGCAGAGAGAGAGGGAGACAGAATCCTAAGAGGCTCTGCACAGTCAAGCGCAGAGCCAGATGTGGGGCTTGAATTCAGGAACCGCGAGATCATGACCTTCGCCGAAATCAAAGTCAGGGACTGAGCCGCCCAGGCACTCCAGAACTTTTTTTTTTTTTTTTTTAAAGAAATCTGTTTTCCTCCAAAACAATCTCTTTAATCTTACGTTAAAGGGCAATGATGATAAAATAATTGCCAAAAACAAATTGTAAATTTAAAAAATGTTCATCTTTTTTTATAGAATTGCATAACTATACAAGCATTCTCCCCACCAGTAATAAAGATGTGGGTGGAGGCATATAGTTTACTTTGTTCTTTGTACTGAGGATACCTAAATAATTGACCCAATAGGACCTTCCACTCGGGAGAAAAATAACCCTTCTCCCTTACCATCTATCAAAATTCTCCAAATTTTCTCAGGATGCTCAGAGTTCAACAGAAATAGAAAAATTACACCAATAGGATGGTAACATTTTATCAATAATTTATTATGTGAAACTAGTAGCATTATTCACAACAGCAATCCACATCTCCATTAAATGATGAACAGATAAGCACATGATGGTATATATCCACATAAGGGAACATTATTCAGCTGTAAAAAAAAAAAAAAAAAAAGAATGAAGTTCTGCTACATGCTACAGAACAGATGAGCCTTGAAAACGCCACACTAAGTAAAAGAAGCTAATCACAAGAGACTGTGTATGATATCGTTGCACTGAGAGAAATTATCCAAAACAGGCAAATCTACAGAGACAGAAAGTAGATGAATGGATGGAGGGTTTTTTTATTTTTATTTTTGGTGGGGGAGGGGCAATGAAAGTGTTCAAAAATTGGTTGTGGTAACAATGGTTGCGCAGCTCTGGGAATACACTAAAAACCATTCAATTGAACACTTCGAGTGGAGAATTATAGGTTATATGAGTTCTATCTCAATAAAGTTGTTTTTATTTATTTTCATTTATTTTTTATTTAAAAAAATTTTTTTTTTAATTTTTATTTATTTTTGACAGAGAGACAGTGCAAGCCAGGGAGGGGCAGAGAGACAGAGAGAGAGAGAGAGAGAGAGAGGGAGACACAGAATCCGAAACAGGCTTGAGGCTCTGAGCTGTCAGCACAGAGCCCGATGCGGGGCTTGAACTCACGAACCGTGAGATCATGACCTGAGCTGAAGTCGGACACCCAACTGACTGGGCCACCCAGGTGCCCTTCAATAAAGTTGTTTTTAGAAAACTGTACTGAATACACAGCAATTGCTCACTCAATTGTCTTCCCTTTTCTTGCTCTGTCTGGTGTGGCAATTTGATTCAAACCCTGTTTTGAAAGATTAATGTAATTAAATTATATATACATTAGGGATATTTAGCCCATCAGATTATTATAGAAGCTCCTAAAATGGAAATGTTATGAGAATCAATCAGGAGAATTTAATGGTAAGTTTGGCAGTAACCTTCCCAATGAACGACAGATAAAATGTGAAACATCAGCCAAAGAAAACAGTAGCAGACTTGATAGGGTTACATTAAGGAAAATATAAATGAGAAAAATATGTCAAGATATTTGGAGGTAAAAGATGGCAAGTTTAAATCGAGAACTAAAAAGTAGGGTATTAATTTTTCTCCAAGTTTGTAAATACAGATAGGGCTTTGAAAACACAACTTAAAACCTTGTTACACAGACTAACATCTACTTATTGGGGGAAAAAAAAAACCCACAAAGAACAAAAAAAATCAGCATTCGGGTAAAATGAAAATGGAGATATAATTATACAAAGATCAAAGTACTGATCCCAAAACAATCATAAATCAATTCCTTTGTGTAAAGCATATCTGTAAATTTTGTGCATACAAAAACCATCTTTTATTGACTTGTTCTCACATGCCTGCTACATGTCTGGAAAAGTGTTAGCACCCTGGGGAAACAGTGCTGAACTATGATTCCTGACCCAGAGGCTTTACAGTCTAACTTACGGCTTAGTATTTAACTGCCTTTTGCTTCAAAAGTTCGCATTTATCAAGAACCTTAGCAAGCTGGCTGCCACTATTCAAACATTTAAAATCAAGGCTAGAAGTAGGAATTTACAGTTGGAGAAATAATCTCCTTCCTATAACAGGAGGACAAATTAGGTATTATATAGGTGAAACTGAGGTGTAACTTACATGCAGTGAAGTGCACAAATCTAGGTATACAGCTCCATTAAATGTTACATATGTAGCCACTCATGTAACTACCACCGGATCAAGATACAATAGTTTTCCCTGATGACAACTTTGGACAATGGTTTGCTAAGTGTTGATGACTGATTGCTTGGTTGGTCCTAGCAACTCTCCTAGGGAACTGTGTAGAAGATTTTGTAAAAGGCAAACCAGTTGATACAGGTCCATCATTTTGTAGAAATAAAATCACATCGAGATGACTGATTGTCCCTGCATAGAAAATACTCAATAATTTCTAGAAAGGGGGAAAATTGTGAGAAAAAAAAGAAAATGAAGCAGAATAGGTTTCTACAAATAGGACGAATGTAAGTGATGAATGAGACAGACTTTACATGATAGGAGATGCACTGAACCTGCCCACATTTATTTTGCAGGAAGGGTGGATAGTAGGAGGGTACTGTCACTGTTAAAGCGTGGAACCAAAGACATCAAGCTAGATCTCAGGAGCAGCACAATGTGAGCCTCTGAGAATCACAGAGAAGCTCACAACACATGGAATAATTATCCCATCCCATCTATCCATCCATTTGTTTCTTTACCATTTTCCCAAGAAAACATTCCAGCTTATGAAAAGGAGCCTATGTTTATCTGTCCTCTGACCCACTCTCCACATCTACCGCTTTTAGATTTAATCATATGTTATTGCATATAAGCATTATTTCTATAAACTATACCACACGATTTTTCCTAAAACAAAGTAGGGCAAAAAGACAAATTCCTTACCCCTATCAAATGTCATTCCGCCAAGTTGAAATTAATCAAAGGAACACAAGTATGTGATAGATGTCCAGTGAAGAGCTAGAAATTACACAAGTTTGGGGAAATTAAGATTTTAGCATAATCTACTATACTATTCTATTACGCTATTCACAATATATACTTAGTATATGATTATATATTATGTACATTATATAAATTATACAATATAAATACATAATAGGTACTTATATATAGTATACTATATACAACGGTATGTAATAATATAATTGTATGATATAATGTATTATATTACACTATTTCCATTTTATTCTACTACTTTGGTATTCTACAGCGCAGGTGCTACAAAAGCTTAAAGACAGAAAACAACTAAAGAAAAAGACAAAACAATATGGAATTCAGTAGGTGGCCTAAGGAGGGGCATATCAGTGGTGGCTTGCCACAAAAATGAGCTCACCCTGTGGGTGAGAGGGAACTTCCCAGAATAAATATCATGTCAGCTGCTCACCCTAGGCCTCTTCTGAGCTGCTTTATCCTGCTCCAGCTCCCTGAGTTTCCAAAAAGCCAAATCCTATTGATCAGAACACTCTGAGAAACTTCCAAGAACACTATTCCAAAGAAACAAACATAATTATTAAGTCTCTTACCATTCTCACTTTCTTAAACCATCCCTGGTGGTTCCCAGACCCATCAGGGTCCAGAGATTGCCTTCTAAGAGCTACATTTCTGTTAACATCTTTAAATGGTGGCACCAAACACAAAACCCAGATGTAATCTGATGGGGGCAGAAGGGAACAGAGCTATAATTTCCATGCCTGACATACAGTTTTTCTATTACTACAGTCTCGGATTAAACTACCTTATAGAACACTGACGATCCACTAAAATCTCCCAAGATTTTTCTCTCCCATAAAAACTGTCCCTAAGGTTGATCTCCCTTGTCTTTTACTAATCAAAACAATTACTTGATTTTGAAAGAAGGAACTTACATTTATCTTTGTTAAATTTCACTTTCTTGTGTTTTAGTCCAGCGTTCTACTTGGTAAGACTATTTTTTTTCTTTTTTTTTTTTTTTAATTTTTTTTTCAACGTTTATTTATTTTTGGGACAGAGAGAGACAGAGCATGAACGGGGGAGGGGCAGAAAGAGAGGGAGACACAGAATCGGAAACAGGCTCCAGGCTCTGAGCTATCAGCCCAGAGCCTGACGCGGGGCTCGAACTCCCGGACCGCGAGATCGTGACCTGGCTGAAGTCGGATGCTTAACTGACTGCGCCACCCAGGTGCCCCTTGGTAAGACTATTTTAATCATAATTCTGGGATGATAAGGAATACACTATCCCTCCCATCTTTGGGTCACTGGTGAGCATGACTTCCATCTTTATGCAACTCACTATAGAAATAACAAGTAGGACAGGAAAAAGGCAAAAAGCTTTGTAAGAAATCTCTTTACAGGCTGACATGGTCTCTTTAAATACACCTGTTCAGGCCACACAAATCCACCTGCCTGAAGAATAACCCAGTTTTCATACCTATCTCCTCTACCTCTCCTCATGTATCGTTAAAAGACTGATGAGCCACTCTATTCTGTAGTCAACCTTACAATAAGAAAATTAGATTACTTAGGTATAAACCTGTTAGAACCTAGTGACAGCCACAGTCCTTTTCAAACACTCCTTAACTGAGTATTTCAAATTCAACTCTGGAGTTTCATTAGGAAACAATGTAGAATTTACCAATTCGCAGGGTCAGGAATCTAAGGATATGTCAAGACCACGCACAGGACACTGTGCTCACTTCGTCACTGCATGCTGACTGTCGCCTTGCCAGAGCTACACGCTCGTATTACTCATTGTAAAAGTATCCTTAACATTAGTATTACATTGTCTTCAGTGGACCTGCTATAAAGATTTCCCCTCAATTTCAACATTATTCAATGATATAATTAAACAGAGTCCTGAATGTTTTGGGCTTTTTTTCCGTAAGAAGGCCAGTGACTCAAAGTAGAAAATATGTGCAATGCCTCCTTTTTTATCCCAACAGCTATGCCTGACATAATTACTTTTAATTGCCTGGCAAAAGTAATGCCAATTAATTGAAAGAGAAACAAATCCTTATTGGTCCCATCTAATAGCTAGTCGTTTGTTGTTGTTTAAATACCAGTCACTTAATCTCTGTTTAAATCCAGAGAAAATTAGACTAACAAGAACAAGTGAAAATCCTGACTTGAGATATTCTTATAACTGACATTATCAATTTTAAACCAATTATAATAAACTGGTTCTGGTTATCTGACGCTTTACTTGAAAACATTTCATCATTGATTAATAAGACTTATCATCCTTGCTTCTTTCCAGATGAGGAAAATGACTCATACGTAGTTTATAGAATTTCCCGAACTCCTCCACAAGTGGCTGGCTGGATTCCCATATGGGCTTACAGTTGCAGGCTGAGAGACCAAACAGAGAAGATTTGTCCTTCACCCAAAAGACAAGAGGGGGCAGGGTTGATTCTTCCAGAACCGGAAGGAAGGTTTTAGGTATGTGCCACCTGTGAAGGCAGGGAAGCAGAGAAGCTCTTCCCAAACCTGAATGCAAAACAAAACACCAGCGATGCAAAGCAAGAGGATGGTGAGCAGTTCTAAGAAGTCCAACTATGGCCTTCCTACCGAGACGGTGAGCCAACTGGTGGCCTGGCCCCAAGTTCAAGGCTCCCACAAAGGTTTAATTGTGGGTGGGGGGTTTTGAGTGGGGGAGGTCAGGGAGGGTGGGTAAGGAGGGAATTGAATGGTGATCATTTAACTCAATACACCTAACAGGAAAACTGGTCCTGTCAGCTCTGTGTCTAGGAGTATAACTAACTCTACAACCTGGAGGAAACAACTAGTGGTAACCTTCCTCCACCACTGTAGAAATCACCTTGGCAGGGGTTATCTTTATTCGCAACGTGTTCAACACTGGCTGTAACATATAGCTGTAACAAACATGGAAAGTATTTTTAATTTCTTCCTCAGAAAAGAAAATAAGAAATGGAGTAACAGAAAATACAGGAAAAAATTTGGAAAATAAGGCTTCTAGAGAAAAACAAAGTCCTGTCCTATTTCCATCTTTTTTTAAAAGGAGACTAAAGAAGCTGTGTCCTGAGGTTGGGTTGTGGATTTTTTTTTTGGGGGGGGGGGTGTCAGTCCAAGGTGACCTATGTGAGAGAAGGGCAGATGAAAGAAAGGTCCCGCAAGAGTAATGAAAAGCCATAGTCTTCCCCAAGTTCACTGGTCACCACCTGTGAAGCTAATAGCTGGAGGAACCAACCCATAGTGTCTCCCAAAGCAACAGATGGATCAAATGAATTAGTCAGTGCCCTTCCCAGAATGCCGGGCACAAAGCACTTTGGAGGGAAGGTGGTTAAGCAGCGCATCCTGCCGAAACAAGCCTGACATCTGCTTAATCTTCTCCCTCGGACTCCGACTCCATACTGGATATTTCAAATGGATAACAACTTGAAAGCTCCATGTGGACTTCTCTTTCATTATTATTATTTCGAATGCTAAACGTTATCTACTTAAAGATCTTACCTTGGCTCCATGCCCTGGCAGAAGGCAAGATTTTTCCACTAATAAGGGCCTGGAGGCTTTACAAGACCACGGGAGTTTTCAAAAAATATTCCTACATATTCATAATAGTCAAATTAATAGATCTGATGCCAGATGTAAAGTGGCATTTTATGGGTAGCTTTAAAAGGTACTAATGGGGTAACTTTTAAAGCTACTTTAAAACATGCAGCTATGAATCTAATACAAAACCATGTGGCCTTTTGATCTTGGCTATGTGTTCACTATTCTGTAATGAACAAATCAGAAAAGACTCGGGCATCTTTCTCCCCTGGAAAGATATTTGGCACTCAGGAAAGAAACTTAGGTTAAACACCTTTTAACTGCCCTTTCTGTAACAATTAAAAGCTTTTCCTTTGACTTACTGACACGGCTCACAACCACACACAATGAAAGCAAAATAAATCTTTCCTGTGTTGTACATTACGTGCCCTTAGATGGATTAAAATATCCCAGCCAAGTCTGCATTTTTCTAGGATTTAGGCTGCTTAAAGGCCATGAAAAGCAGTGACAGGTGAGGAGCAGGTGAACAAGGTGACGGGAAACCACCAGTACCTATCCTTCAGGGACTTGAGACCTGTGGTCAGGACAGACACAGGCTTGTGGTGAGAGTGCGGAGTCCTCACCTTCAGAATTCGCAATCTTCATCGGAAGACAGGATGAATCATACTGGGCCAAAGTCAGCCAATGCATATAAACACAAAGCAATTTCACATCGAAGCAGGAAAAAAAAAAATCTATCAATAAGGAGAATGAAATGCTCAGCGTAGACCGTGTTTCTCGGTTGTTTTTAAAGATAAAGTCATTTCTTCGTATCTTTTGAACTGCATTTTAAAATTTGGGAAGTCCTTTACCCATATAGTCTTAACATCAGTGATGTGGGCATTACTAGGGTCCTCATTTTATTAAAAGCGGGGGGGGGGGCAAGTTTAGAAATATTGAGATTCTACTAGCATTTACAGATGACCAACTATGTGCCAGGTACTGCTGGCTATTGATTTGATTCGCACTGGGAAGATGTTATTCACATTTCAGAGATTATGAAATCAAGGCTCAAAATGGTTAAGTATTTTTTGCCCCAGATCACAAAGGTAGTACAACTGTCAGATCTGGATCTCTGAAGACTCTTTCTGGGATACTTTTTTACTTGGCTTATAAAAAATATAGGGTCTTGTTGCTCACCAAAATATGAACAACCTGTTTTCCTGGACCACACTATGGTTATAAGCAACTTTCGGTGTCCAGGGGACATTTACAAAAAGCATACTAATGCTGAAGGGAAGCACTGGTAGGCAAGGATGCTGTCAAACCCAACCGAACCTGTAAACTCATCTGGAAAATGCTGCATCCAAGGTGAGCTATGAGTAAGATCATCACTCATGAAATGGAGTAATAGGCAGAAAGGAGAGGTGAGAGATCGCTGTTCTGGAGTAAGGCTCATTCTAAGTCCACCATCACGAAAAAGAAGTACCAGTATCATGGGTGAGGAGCAGTCAAGATTTTTGGCTGGTGAACATCTGTCACGTGGAAGATTCTAGAACCAGTAAAAAGAAAAAATACACACAACCCTTAAATATTTTACTTTAAGTTAAAGTTAAAAATACACAATTAACTCATCTTTGGAGGTCGGATCAAGGAGCTTTCTTTGACTAGAGTCTGAAAAGTCTCACATAAACCACATTCCATGCGTCATCTATGATCACCATCCGCATAAGCAAGAAGTCAGAGACTGCTAATATGCAGAGAATGCATATTAAATTCTTATTATTTTTTTCCCTTGGTGTTTTACACCTCTCTTGAGAGCAAATTTTCTCAAGGGACTCCCCGATTTAGATTTCAACTTGGCTTCCAAAGAAACAATTACTTTTCATGTATATTATTGGTTTGTAGAACATTTACTTAATGAATGTAATTACAAGTTGCACTGACACAGGTGTTTAGGAACAACTACATTGGCTTCTTCATGAGTGTACCACTCAACCTGTGGGAGCCGAGGTCCACGGTATAAAAAAGGATCTGCTAGCAATGGGCACAACGAGCGTGTTTCACAGGGGAATGGCAAGCGTTGTTATCCGGGCCGGCCCTTTGCGTTACAGCACATGCAGGGTCCCATCAGGGCTGGTAGAAGGGCAGCTGCTGAGGAAGCCCCAGCATGCACACTCCAGGAGATCCAGAACTGGAGGCGGGAGGCAATCCATCCATTTCTAAGCTTTATGATACCTGAATAAGGTTTCAAGGCACATGCACTGGGACAATGTCTTTTCTTAACACAAGGCGGTTGTGATAACATTTTCCTTTCCAAAATAATGACTGCTGTCTTTAATTCATTTTTTCCCTTAATAAATCCGGCCTCCCACAGTCACAAATGATATGTGGTTATAATTTTAGTTTTATAGTGTAAACATGTCTCTTAAAACCACTCTTAGAAATGCTAAGTCTCCAATGAGTATAATTAAATATATATTTGAGAACTAAGATGCTAATTCTTTAAGGAACTAAATGCATCCCCCATATTTTTTCTCCCCCAGCATAAGTGTTATTGTTCAGCCTAAGTCTTTTTTTTTTTTTCAATGCTTGCCCCTGTGGATAGGAACTTAAATCTTTTGTATTTTTCATTCTTCCACATATACAATAAACATTTAATTGCATGGCTGCACATACTCAAATGTGATGGTTTAATAAATTCTTAACCAAATTAAGGTTATTAATTTAAAGCTAATCAGTCATGATAATTATGCAACCTGAGAAAACAGAAGGGGAAAAATAGTTCCTTTTTTATAGTATGAGTGGTATTTTACCAGTTCCAATAATTTCAAGAGCACATATAAACATTAGAGGGAATATAATCATATTTCATGATCACAAAGACAGCAAAAACAAGGTGGTCGTATAACTTTCATGTTATCATGCCCCTGCACAGTCCTTATAGGAAACAGGGAGGCAGAAATTTCTTTCACTTCAACATCCTGTTATTGAAATTTCTCTGAAAACTATTTGCTTTTTTAAAATACAGAAGCAAATGTTTTGGGATTTTAAACTCTGACATCCCTCTGCTGTCTCAATAAAAGATTAATTTGTGGTCCTTGCCTCTTTTTGTTATGTTTGTGGTTTAATACTCTTCATGGTAGAATCAGTTAAAAAAAAAAAATCTCAGGTCATTTTATGGGAGTTTTCAAGAGCTCCACGCTCCTTGGCTAGCTCATATCTCCAAAACAAAGGCAAGGGCTACAAATTATAAATCTAATTTGTACAAATTTGTATAAATCTAATTTATACCACTTGCTTTCTTTGGCCTCCAATTTATCTCAGGAGTCTGCTGTATGCACTTTATTTGCATAGGGGTGGCTTACACCCTGAACTGTGCCTCTGGGAGGGCCAAGATTTGTCTTGTCTACACAGGGTACTCTCCCACTCATTGTGGCCTGTCCACCACATCTCCATAAAGGGGAGGGGCCAAAAACCACATTTCCAGATAATTTGGGTGTATTTATAAATACATAACTTTGTTAAGAGGAGTCTTTACTATAAATACATATTTATATATATATATATGTATATAATATATATGTATATATGTATGTATATATATATGTATATATATGTATATATAAAAGTCTAAATAAATCTTGGCACTATTTGACTCAGCATTTGTTGAGAGCCAAGTAAGTGCCAAGCACAGTACAAAGAGCTGAGAAATCAGATAATTAGAGACAGTATCTGCCTTCAAAATGTCCCACTGAGTGGGAGAAAAACACTTTAATATAAGAGCATAACAACTATGGTCAAAGTATACATACTGTTAATGCAGGGAGCATAAAGGAGAGAGGGAGGAATTTAGGTGGGGCAGATAATTCAGAAATGCTTCAAAGAAAAGGTGAACACTAACCAGGTCATAAAAGACCAAGGGTATTTCACTAGGGCATCAAATAGCAGGAAATGATGTAAAAACTGAAGACTGTTAATATTTTAGGATCACTAACATATAAGGGGTAGCAAGAAAGAGGACGGTGGAAAGGTCATACTGAAGAGGTCTTAAAAGTGATGCTTAAGGGGTGCCTTGGTGGCTCAGTCAGTTAAGCACCTGACTCTTGACTTTGGCTTGGGTCATGATCTCGCGGTTTGTGGGTTTGAGCCCCATGTTGGGCTCTGTGCTGACAGTGGCGAGCCTGCTTGGGATTCTCTTCTCTCTCTCTCTTAAAAATAAATAACATTAAAAAAATTTTTTTAAAGTGATGCTTAAAAAAAAATTAGCCATTCTTTTTTTTTTTTTTTTTTTTTTTTTTTTTTTTTCAACGTTTATTTATTTTTGGGACAGAGAGAGACAGAGCATGAACAGGGGAGGGGCAGAGAGAGAGGGAGACACAGAATCGGAAACAGACTCCAGGCTCCGAGCCATCAGCCCAGAGCCTGACGCGGGGCTCGAACTCACGGACCGCGAGATCGTGACCTGGCTGAAGTCGGCCGCTTAACCGACTGCGCCACCCAGGCGCCCCTTTTTTTTTTTTTTTTTTTTTTTTTTTTAAATTTTTTTTTTTTTCAACGTTTATTTATTTTTGGGACAGAGAGAGACAGAGCATGAACGGCGGAGGGGCAGAGAGAGAGGGAGACACAGAATCGGAAACAGGCTCCAGGCTCCGAGCCATCGGCCCAGAGCCCGACGCGGGGCTCGAACTCACGGACCGCGAGATCGTGACCTGGCTGAAGTCGGACGCTTAACCGACTGCGCCACCCAGGCGCCCCAAAAATTAGCCATTCTTGAAGGATAATATGGAATCCATCCCTTTCTTTTGAAAACCGGTTAGGCAAAAAAAAAAAAAAAAAAATCAAGCACCATATTTTACTTTTCTTATACAAACTACTGTTGTTCAAACAAAAGTTAGAAGAGGGAGAGTTTCTCTTCATAGGTGAATTCTGGATGACAGATGAAGGCAGAATGATAGAATAAAAATTCCATCAGCTTAGTAACCCTTAAGGAATTAATAAGCACTGAGCCATCAGTGGGTGCTAACCTCACTTTACACATCACATTTTCATCAGGACTCCTGATAAAAGAAGACAACTCTACCCAGGAAACAGTCTGGCCCAAAAATCAAAACCAAAACTAAAACCAAAACCCACCTAAATCTGACCATGCTTCTAATTTACAGAAAATACACCACAAAGATACTATCAGCAAAATCTAAACTGAGAAATTCTGTAAGACAAACAGCCTAGTGGCTCCCCCCCACCCACCTCGAACTTTTATATGAAGAAAGAGAGATGAGGGAGACCTTACAGATTAAAAGAAACTAACAAGACATTGTTACAAATTTCAAGATGTGAACCTTATTTGGATCCTGACTCAAGTGAACTGTAAAAATAAAATTTATGGCATTTTGATTCTACTGGAAATTTTCCCAGAAATTTGATATTAAGAATTATTAGTTTGCTCAAATGTGATCATGATATTTTAGTTCCTCCTTTTAAAAGTCCTTATCTTTTTGAGATTCATATTGAAATATCTATGAATGAAATAATATGACATCTTGGATTTCATTTAAAAACGTAATGGGGAAGGGTAGATAGTGCTACAGCTGAAACAAATTGGTCTTTAGCTAATAACTGTTGAAGCTGAGTGATGGATAAATGGAATCATTACACTATTCTGCATATTTGTGTGTATGTGAAATTCTCCATTAAAAATATTACAAAAAGGGAAAAAAGGCAATGCTAAAGAGAATTTGGTATTTAGCCCATATGAGATCTTAAGTTTGGAAACAAGGAAATGCTTTATGAAAACAGCAATATTAAACATTTTGAAAATGACCCGTAACACCACTTTCACTAGTTATTTTATACCCTTTTGCATATTTCCTTCCAGAATTTGTCTGTGTTTCAAATCATTATGTAGAGAAGGGCCTGGGAAAGGAAAGACAGAAGAGACAGGAAGAACAACTCAAAGTCTCCACCCTCAGTCAAGTTGGGTGATGACAAGCCAAGGGGGTAGCAGCAGGAGAAGGGACAGACTCACAGACATTTTAGGAGCATCATAACCTACCGAAATGGGATTGAAGGGAAAAGAAATAATTTTCATAGTGCTAATCATTACCTAAAAGGTAACGGTAAGCTCTGTGCCTATCTTATTCATTGTTTTATTTTTAGGGGCCAAGAATACATAAGGGGCCCTTAGTAATTATTATTACTATTATTAGTATTAATACCACTATACTATTATTAGTATTAATAATAGTATTATTATTCAATAATAACTAACTTGGGTAAATAAATAGATGCAATGCATATGTATTTAATTAGGAGACAGAGACAGGTGTTTTGGGATAATCGGTGGAACTGACTAAATGTACTCAGCTGCTAGTAACAGACTCCTGAAAAGAGGGGTTTACTTTCACTGAATGCGAAATCCAGTGTGACAGACAGAATCAATATGGCAGCTTCACAAGGTCGTAAAAAATCCAGTCTCTTTTTGTACTTTGCGCTCCTTCATCCTTAGCATGTGCTTCTCACAATATGGCTGCTAGAACACCAATCATCACATCCAAGTTCCAGGCAAGAAACAGAAGAGAAAAAGACAAAAATGGTACATGCCGGATGAATGAGTTCCTTTTTAAGACGTTTTCCTGTAATTCCCACCTAATGATTTCCATTTAAATCTCCTTAGCCAGATTTAGTCGTATGATCACACATATCTTCATGGAAGCCTGGGGAAAATGTTTTGACCATTATTGTCCCAACAAAATCAAAATTTTGTTAGTTAGACTAAAGGTATAATGGATATGGAATAAACAACCAGCAGCATTTGAAATATACATGAGCTTAGAAAATGTTACTCCTTGGGGCGCCTGGGTGGCCTAGTCAGTTAAGTGTCTGACTTCAGCTCAGGTCATGATCTCACGGTTCGTGAGTTTGAGCCCCATGTCGGGCTCTGTGCTGACAGCTCAGTACCTGGAGCCTGCTTCGGATTCTGTGTCTCCCTCTCTCTCTGCCCCTCCCCTGGCTCAATGCTCTCTCTCTCAAAAATAAACATGAAAGGAAGGAAGGAAGGAAGGAAGGAAGGAAGGAAGGAAGGAAGGAAGGAAGGAAGGAAGGAGAAAGAAGAAAGAGAAGAAAAGAAAAGAAAATGTTATTCCTCAAGTATCTGTTGGTCAGAGGTGTTTAGTTGGTTGCTTTTTAAGAATAGTTGGGAGGCTGGGGCGCCTGGGTGGCGCAGTCGGTTAAGCGTCCGACTTCAGCCAGGTCACGATCTTGCGGTCCGTGAGTTCGAGCCCCGCGTCGGGCTCTGGGCTGATGGCTCAGAGGCTGGAGCCTGTTTCCCATTCTGTGTCTCCCTCTCTCTCTGCCCCTCCCCCATTCATGCTCTGTCTCTCTCTGTCCCAAAAATAAATAAACGTTGAAAAAAAAAATTAAAAAAAAAAAAGAATAGTTGGGAGGCTGAAGAAGACAACTTATAACGTACATTGGTAAGAGGTGACCATACACAGAAAGATTTATAACAGAAAAGGAGACTGGCAATGGCAAACTTGGGAGTAGTAGGAGAAGGTCAGCTAGCAAAGGAAACTCCGAGAATGGTTAGAGAGATCAGGGTGGGTATAATAGGGCCAAGGAATAGAACAGAAAACCAAGTCAAAGGCGCCAGAAAGATCAAATCCAATACTGAGCAGACAGTTTCTACACAAGAATCTGGAAGGCACTGGTGACCTTTCCAGTGGTACTTTTAAGAACAGCTTCAAGAGCAAAAGCCAGACCGCAATGGGTTGGAGAATGGGAGCTTTTGAGATCGCTGTCAGTGAAAGGAAGGAAATGAAGGGACTACAGTCTGAAGAGCAATCAGGGTTAATCAGAAAGTTGGAGGCGGGCGGGCATATATGGAGAATGGCTGGTAGGAGGGATGATGCTCTCTACAAGTGCCCTTGGAGAGAGACTAAGGGAACAATACAAGACACAGCGCGGAAGATACCGGAAAGCAGGTGACAGTCGGATTCAGGTTGCAGGTTGCATCTGTAAGCATATTAGCCTGTGCAAGGAAAGGCTTCATTTATTAAAAAAAAAAAAAAAAAATGAAGAACTAATGGCAAATGTAAATAAGGTTTTTAAGCTCCTTCCATGTTTTTATTATTGAACAGTATGAAGACTTTTCATTTGCCAGATTCTTAAATGAGTCCTTTCCTATTTAGCCTACTGATTTTTTCCCCCTGAAGTATACCAAGCTGTGATTATGCTAGTTTCTAATTTCCCAGAGATAGTCAAGGATGACCAGGGCACAACATCTATGAAATTCTTCCACCAATCAATCTCTGTAACATCCATTGAGACTTAAACAATATCCTCACTGAGATGGGACATCAGGTATTTCAGGTGGGATTCTGCTGGGGATATGAAATGTAAGGTTCATTCATTCAACAAAAGGGCACAGATTGAAAGGCAGGGCCAAGAGGTGACACCAACTGTACTCCGGATGAGCATGAACAACCCATTAGGAACCACTCTGTAATAGTCAAGTGGAGGAGAGCCTGGGACAGGAAGTGAGGGATATGTTGTCAACTGTTCCAACTGGAAGTGATAATGGCATGGGACCTGCAGGCCAGAGCCCTTTTTCCCTCCAGCAATGGCGGCTTGGTGATCTTAGGCAAGTTATGAAACTTGGCCTCAACTTGGCTCTCTGCAAAATGCACATTGTTAAAGGAAATTTCTGAACTCTCTTCCTGTTTTAAAATCCCAATGATTTTTTTTTTAATTCTTAAAGTACATGCTGTATTAAAGACAGTTGTTCATGGTTTTTAAATTTGGCCTTAAATCTTTAAAAGATGGCATATTAAGGCATGGTGGGTTTTCTTGAGAGGGGAGAGACAACAGAACTATTAACACGATGGGGATAAAGAGATGGGAAGAAAAGAAAACACCACCTCCCTCCTTCAAACCTTTGTTTTGGGGAATCAACTGTGAGATTCATTAGTTTTATTATATAAAATAAGGAAGACTGCGCGTGACTTAATCTTTACAAGAGGGAAGGGGACTTGTTTCAAGTCTGAAGGCCGCTGCACAATGAAAGTGGGCTTGGTAGGCAAGGGTAAGTATGACTTAGGTCCCAAGATTATCATAACCTAGCACTTTGAAACAACCCATCACAAGATCAGTAAAGGGGTTGATAAACTTTAATTTAGAAATTCCTGGAAAATAATAAGGAAGGGGAGGAAGACTGAAAATACAGTGAGCACTTTATTACACTGAAAATGTGTCACCTTGAGTAGATTTTGTCAGATACTAAGCATTTTAAACTGGGGTGAACTTTCAGCAAAGCTATGCCTTGATTCCTAATATATCTAAGGTTAGGCCACTGGAGACGTCGGTGGAAAGCGACATCTTAGAAAGAGAAACAGGAATTAAACAAACTAACTATGACCATAGATTATAAATCACGAATTTCCTAGATGGCAGCTATGCATCTCCTCCTTTACGAGAACATCTACCAACACCGGATCTTCACAGGTCACAATTCAGAAATTATCAAACAAAAAACAGTAAGACTTTGTCTATGACATCATTAATGTTTTTGCTTGAACTCGTTCCTGAGTGGCAAGAGGCATCGAATATCTCAGTATTATTATTAAAACCCACATTTTACAGTTCAGGCTGAACCTGTCTCTCGTGATTCCAAGTGTCTGCTGTTGGACCGTGCCTCCTGGACTACCCCTCCTGTGGCCAGGAAGATAAGAAAATTTATTAGCCAGGTATGGTTATGTTCTAAGAAAAAGGAGCCCCACCTTCCTGTTTTTTAAATTAAGGTATAACTGACACACCACATATATCACTTTCAGGTGAATAACATAGTGAATCAACATTTGTATACGTTAGGAAGTGATCACTACAGCAAGTCTAGTTACCAT
This sequence comes from Lynx canadensis, assembly GCF_007474595.2. Taxonomy (NCBI): domain Eukaryota; kingdom Metazoa; phylum Chordata; class Mammalia; order Carnivora; family Felidae; genus Lynx; species Lynx canadensis. The sequence goes on from NC_044315.2 coordinate 44,725,009, forward strand.
CTGTCACCATACAAAGTTATCACAGTGTTCTGATGTTCTCCATGCTGTACATTATATGCCCATGATTTATTTATTTTCTAACTGGAAGATTGCACTTTTATTATTATCTTTCAAATTTACATCCAAGTTAGTTGACATATAGTATAATAATTATTTCAGAAATAGAATTTAGTGATTCATCACTTACATATGACACCCAGTGCTCATCCCAATAAATGCCCTCCCTAATCCTCATCAACCATTTGGCCCATGCCCCCACCCCAACCCCTCTAGCAACACTCAGTTTGTTCTCTGTATTTAAGAGTCTCTTATTATGGTTTGTCTCCCTCCCTGTTTTTACATTATTTTTGCTTCCCCTCCTTTATGTTCATCTATTTTGTATCTTAAATTCTACATATGTGGGAAGTCATATGATATTTGTATATCTCTGACTGACTTATTTTGCTTGGCATAATATACTCTAGTTCCATCCACATTGTTGCAAATGGCAAGACTTCATTCTTTTTGATTGCCGGGTAATATTCCATTGTATACATGTACCACAGCTTCTTTATCCATTCATCAGTCAATGGACATTTGGGCTTTTTCCATTCTTGAGCTATTATTCGATGGAGCTGCTCTAAACATTGGGGTGCATGTGCCAGATACATCTGTATCCTTTGGATAAATACCTAGTAGTGCAACTGCTGGGTCGTAGGGTGGTTCTATTTTTAATTTTTTGAGGAACCTCCATACTGTTTCCCAGAGTGGCTCCACTAGTTTGCATTCCGACCAGCAGTGGGAAGTTTGCATTTCTTTTTTTTTTTTTTTTTTAAAGCATTTCTCAGTTTTTCTTTTTTTTTTTTTTAATTTTTTTTTTCAACGTTTATTTATTTTTGGGACAGAGAGAGACAGAGCATGAACGGGGGAGGGGCAGAGAGAGAGGGAGACACAGAATCGGAAACAGGCTCCAGGCTCCGAGCCATCAGCCCAGAGCCTGATGCGGGGCTCGAACTCACGGAGCGCGAGATCGTGACCTGGCTGAAGTCGGACGCTTAACCGACTGCGCCACCCAGGAGCCCCGGGAAGTTTGCATTTCTTGATCTCCTTTATACATTTCACCCTCCCACTGCCATCTCCCCTCTGGCAACCACCAAATGGTTCTCTGTATATGAGCCTGGATTTTCTGTTTTGCTTGTTTTGTTTTTTAGATTCCACATATACGTGAAATCATATGGCATTTGTCTTCCTCTGACTTATTGCATTTAGTATGATAGTCTCTAGGTCCACCCATGTTATCACAAATGACAAGACTTCACTCTTTTTTATGGCTGAAGAGTATTCCATTATATATATCTATATCACACCCATTCATCCATCAGTGGACTCTCAGATTGTTTCCATATCTTGACTGTTATAATTAATGCTGCAATCAATATAAGGGTACCTATATCTTTTCAAGTGAGTGTTTTCATTGTCTTCAGATAAATACCCACGTGTGGAACTGCTGGATCATATACTAGCCCTAGTTTTAACTTTTTGAAGAAATGCACATACTCCATACTCCAAACCTCCATACTGGTTTCCACAGTGGCTGCGTCATTTTGCATTCCCATCAAGAGTGCACAAGGGTTCCCTTTTTTCCCACACCCTTGCCAACACTTATTATTTCCTGTCTTTTTGAAAATAGCCATTCTGACAGGTGTAAGATGATATCCCATTGATTTGCATTTCCCTGATGAGTGAGATGAGCATCTTTGTTCTGTGTCTGTTGGCTATCTATATGCCTTCTTTGTAAAAATATCTATTTAGATCCTTTGCCCATTTTTAATTGGATTTCTTAAATTGAGCTGTATGAGTTCTTTATATATATTTTGGATATTAAGCTTTGATCAGATACACGATTTGTAAATATTTTCTCCCATTCAGTAGGATGTTTTTTCATGTTGTTGATGGCTTCATTGGCTGTAGAGAAGCTTTTTGGTTTGACGTAGTCCCAAAAGTTTATTTTACTTTTGTTTCTCTTGCCTTTGGAGTCAGATCCAAAAATACATGGGAAGATTGCTATTAAGGAGCTTAGCGTATATGTTTTCTTCTAGGAATTTTAGGGTTTCAGGTCTTACATTCAAGTCTGTTAATCCATTTTGAGTGAATGTGTGTGTGTGTGTAAGTGTATGTGTGTGTGTGCACACACACACATACATATACATAAAGGCAGTATATAAGGCAGTGGTCCAGTTTCCTTCTTTTGCGTGTAGCTTTCTAGTTTTCCCATCACCATTTTTTGAAGCGAATGTCCTTTCTCCATTGTATCTTCTTGCCTCTTTTGTCATAAATTGATTGGTTATATATGTGTGTATTTATTTCTTCTGAGCTCTCTATTCTGTCCCATTAACCTATATGTCCATTCTTATGCCAATACCATACTGTTGGATTGTTATAGCTTTGTGGTATAGTTTGAAATTAGCATGATAACTCTAACTTTTGTTCTTTCTCAAGTTTTTCTGGCTATTCATGGTCTTTTGTGATTCCATTTAAGTTTTACAATTATTTGTTCTAGTTCTGTGAAAAATGCCATTTGAATTTGAATAGGAATTGCACTGAATGGGTTGCTTTTGGTAGTATGGGCATTTTAACAACAGTAATTCTTCCATTACATAAACATGGACTAACTTTCCATTTATTTTGTATTTTCAATTTCTTTAATCAATGTCTTGTAGTTTTCAGAGTACAGGTCTTTTACCTCCTTGGTTAAATTTCTTCTTAGGTATTTTTTTTCTTTGTGATGCAATTGTAAATGGATTTTTTTCTTAATTTCTCTAATAGTTTATTATTAGTGTATTGAAATGCAACAGATTTGTTTATTAATTTTGTATCCAGCAAGTTTACTGAATTCATCTATTAGTTCTAAAAGGTTTTTGGTATTGTTAAGGTTTTCTGTATATAGTATCGTGTCATCTACAAATAGTGACAGTTTTACTTCCTTTCCAATTTGGATGCCTCATTTCTTTTTCTTGCCTAATTGTTAGGGCTAGAACTTCTAATATCATGGTGAATAAAAGTGGAAAGAATAGGCATCTTTGTCTTATCAAAGTTCCTGACTTGAGAGGAAAATGAGTTTTTATCACAGCTGGATGTTGAAATTTATCAAATGCTTTTTTCCTGCATTTACTGACATGATCACCTGATTTTTATCTTTCATTATGTTAACATGATGTATTACATTGATTGATATGCAGATGTTAAACCATTCTTGCACTCCTGGAGTAAATCCCACTTGATCATGGTGTCGGATCCTTTTAATGTATTGTTGAATTCAGTTTGCTAATATTTTGTCGAGGGTTTTTGCATCTTTGTTCATCAGGAATATTGGCCTTTAATTTTCTTTCTTTATAGTGTCCTTGTTGGGTTTTGATATTAGGATAATGCTGGTCTTCCAAAAGGAGTTTGAAAGCATTCTATTTTTTGGGAAGAGTTTGAGGATAGGTACTAAATCTTCTTTGAATGTTTGTTAGAATTAGCAGTGAAGCGATATGGTCTAGGACTTTTGTTTGTTGGGAAGCTTTTGATTACTGATTCAATCTCCTTACTAGTAGTTGGTCCTTTTAGATTTTCTATTTCTTCATAACTCAGTTTTGGAAGAGTGTAAGTTTCTAGGAATTTATCCGTTTTTTTCTAGGTTGTCGAAATTGTTGGTATATAATTGTCATAATAGTCCCATGACCCTTTATATTTCTGTGGTATCAGTTTTAACTTCTCTTTCATTTTTTATTTGATTTGAGCCCCCCTTCTCTCTTTTTTACTAGGAGCGGTGGTGAATCATTTTGTCAAAGAACCAGCTCTTAGTTTCACTGTTTTGTTTTTTTTTTGTTTGTTTTCTTTTTACTCTATGTTTCATTTATTTCTGCTCTGGTCTTTATTACTGCCGTCCTTCTACTAACTTTTGACATCATTTATTCTTCTTTTTCGAGTTCCTATAGGTGTAAAGTTGAATTGAGATTTCTCTTGTTTCTTTTTTTTTAACTTATTTATTTTTATTTTTTTAAATTTATATCCAAATTTGTTAGCATATAGTGCAACGATGATTTCAGGAGTAGATTCCTTAGTGCCCCTTACCCATTTAGCCCATCCCCCCCTCCCACAACCCCTCCAGTAACCCTCAGTTTGTTCTCCATATTTATGAGTCTCTTCTGTTTTGTCCCCCTGCCTGTTTTTATATTGTTTTTGTTTCCCTTCCCTTATGTTCATCTGTTTTGTCTCTTAAAGTCCTCATATGAGTGAAGTCATATGATTTGTGTCTTTTTCCGACTAATTTCACTTAGGATAATACCCTGCAGTTCCATCCATGTAGTTGCAAATGGCAAGATTTCATTCTTTTTGACTGCCGAGTAATACTCCATTGTATATATATACCACCTCTTCTTTATCCATTCATCCACCGATGGACATTTGGGCTCTTTCCATAGTTTGGCTATTGTTGATAGTGCTGCTATAAACATGGGGGTGCATGTGTCCCTTCGAAACAGCACACCTGTATCCCATGGATAAATGCCTAGTAGTGCAATTGCTGGGTCATAGGGTAGTTCTATTTTTAGTTTTTTGAGGAACCTCCATACTGTTTTCCAGAGTGGCTGCACCAGCTTGCATTCCCAGAGATTTCTCTTGTTTCTTGAAGCAAGCCTATATTAATATGAACTTCCCTCTTAGAATCATTTTTGCTGCATCTCACAGGTTTCGATATATCGTATTTCTATTTTCATTTGCCTTTGGATATTTGTTTCTCCTTTGATTTCTTTTATGACCTAGTAGTTGTTCAGTAACAGGTTATACAATCTCAGTGTATTTGTGGTTTTTCTTGTTTCTTCCTTTAGTTGATTTGATTTCAATCTCCTTGAATTTACTGATATTTGTTTCACGGCCTAACATGTGATCTATTCTGGAGAACGTTCCATGTGCACTTGAGAAGAATGTGTATTCTGCCGCTTGTAGACAGAATGTTCTGTATACATCTAGTAAGTCTCATGTGGTCTACTGTGTTTTTTAAGGTGGATACTTCTGTACTGATTTTCTGTTGGGATGATACAGCCATTGATGTAAGTGGGGTGTTCAAGTCCCCTACCAATATTGTATTGTTGTCAACTTCTCCAATTAGTTATGTTAATATTTGCTTTGTACATTTTGATGCTCTGATGTTGGGTGCATGTATAAATATTATATCTTCTTGTTGGAATAACCATCACTATGTAGTTCCCCTATTTGTTTTTTATCACAGTCTTCGTTTTAAAGTGTATTTTAACTACACTAAAGTAATTTTAGCTACAATAACTTTCTTTTCATTTCCAACTGCATGGAAGATTTTTTTCTCATTCTTTCACTTTCAGTCTATATATGTCCCTACTTCTGAAGTAAAACTCTTCTAGGCAATATATAGATGTCTTTTTTCTTCAATCTACTCAGCCACTCAATATACTTTCATTGGAGCATTTAGTCCATTTTTACTCCCACTTCACATTTTGTTTTTTGAGGTCATATTTTATTTCATATTTTATGTAGCCCTTAACTATTAGTTTTAATTTTACTACTTTTGTCTTTTAACCTTCATACTAGCTTTGTAAATGATTATCCATTACCTTTATTATATATTTACCTTTTCAAAGGAGATTTTTACTTTCATATGTTTTGTTATTAGTTTGCTATTAGTTAATTGTTATTAATTCTTTTCAGCTTAAAGAAGTCTCTTTAACATTTCTTGTAAAGCCAGCTTAGTAGTGACAAACTTCTTTAGCTTTTGCTTGTCTGGAAAACTCTTTATCTCTCCTTCAACTCTGAATAACCTCTCTGAGTGGAGTCCTCTTGGTTTTTTCCTTTCGGCATTCTGAATATATCATGCCATTCTTTTGTGGCCTGCAAAGTTTCTGCTGCAAAATCTGCAGACAGTCTCATGGGGTTTCCTTTGTATGTAACCGTTTGTTTTTTCTCTTGCTGTTTTTAAGATTCCCTCTTTAACTTTTGACAGTTTGATTATCATATATCTTGATGTGGCTCTCTTTCGGTTCATCTTAGACATCTTATGTCTGTTTCCTTCCCTAGGTGAGCAGAGTTTTCAGCCATTATTTCTTCAAGTAAGTTTTCTGCCCTTTTCTCTCTCGTCTCTTCTAGGACCACTATAATGCAAATGTTATTCCAAATGATGGTGTCCCACAGGTTTCTTATCATCATTTAAAAAAAAATAACTTTTCTTTTTTGCTGCTCTGTCTGATAAGTTAGTTTCATTGCTTTGTCTCCCAGCTACTGATCTGCTCTTCTGCTTCACGCAGTCTAGTGTACATTTCAATTCAGCTATTGTATCCTTCAGCTCTGTGACTTCTGGTTGCTACTTTCTTATATACGCTATCTTTTTGTTGAAGTTCTTGCTGTGTTCATCCATTCTTCTGAGTTCAGTGGGCATCTTTATAACCATTACTTTGAATTCTTTATCAAATAGATTACTTATCTCCGTATCATTAAGGTCTTTTCTGCCTTTTTCTTTGATTTGGAACATATTTCTGTTTCCTCATTTTGCCTGACCTCTGTGTTTGTTTCTACGTACTAGGCCAAATAGCTACCTCTCTCAGTCTTGAAGGTGTGGCCTGTGTAGGTGATAAACCTTCTTATTCAACATTGCCCTAGCTCTTGGTTGTCTCTCAAACCTTTGTGATTGTCTAAACTGCCGGATTTATTCTTGATATGTCCCTATTGTTGAGGGTGTGCCATGAACTATCAATGTTCCAAGGGGAGGAATCTCATTCAGCATCTAGTTTCAGGCTGATTGGAAAACAGACCTTCAGGGACAAGCTTTTAAAATATGCCAATATATACAGATCTGTGGGGCTGCAACTGTAAACCCTCCTGGCTTCAAGACCAGAAGATCTGGAGGAGGTGTCCCCCAGGTGCAAAAATGAGGGCTCCAAATAAATGTATAAGCTCCTTTCTGGGGGGTCTCATTGAGCTGTAGTAAGGCCGAGGGGGGTTAAAAGAACGGTGTCTCTCTGCTAATGTTGCCCGGAAGTGCCTCCTTAGCCTCTAGATATATGGGAAACCTGAAGCCTGTCTCTTAGGTTGAGGCTCCATTCTAAGTAAAGAGACCTTTTTCACTGGAAGACTGGGGTTGTGTTCAAGTCTGCTGTCTGTGCAGAGCCCTGGGGGGTGTAGCCTCCCAAGAACGGTCTGATTATTACATTCCCGTGGAGCTCAGGAATACCAGCCCCCGTGGCCACCAGGGTCAGGTGATCAAGGAGCATCCTTTGTGTGGACTGCACGTGCCCGCTGGATTTATGTTGGCATAAATATATGAAGGTGGGACACACTTGCCAGCTTCAGAAAGGCAGCAGCAAAATGTCTTCACTGTGCACACCGGCGGACTTCTGGAAAACAGCAGGACAGTGCCCCTGGCTTTGGGGTGGGAGCGGAAGAATGCCATGACCACGCATGCTCACCTGCCCCAGGCAAGGAATGGGGGAGTACTCCAAGTGCCTGCGCTCTCCCGCTTCAGCAAGGCAGGATAGTGCTGCAGCTGCGGGCCCCCACCGGTCTTAGCAAGGCAGTGGGAGGGTGCCGCAAGGGAGCTCGCTGACCTGTGCTATCAGGGTAGGCAGAGAGGGCAAAACCAGTGTCCCCGAGTGCCTCCATCTCCAGGGAGAGTTTCAACTGCCCCCTGCCCCTCTGGCAAATACTTTTAGATTGGCAAATGAATCTTCTTCCTATATAGTCTAGGCACTTTTCAAACACTATTTCTGTTGGGTCCCAGAGTGAATAAAACCACACGTCAAGCCCTTTCAACGGGGACTCTCAAGTTCCTACGGCACTTCAGTCCCTTGGATGTCAGCACTGTTGGTTTTCTAAGCCAGACGTTTTAGGGGCTTGTCTCTCCAGAACGGATCCCAAGAGTTGGGTAACCTGATGTAGAGCACCAACCCCTTGCTCCTCCAGAAGAAGAGTTGGGGGGGTGCCTGGGTGGCTCAGTCAGGTAAGCGTCAGACTTCGGTTCAGGTCATGATCTTGTGGTTTGGGAGTTCGAGCCGTGCATCGGGCTCTCTGCTGTCAGCATGGAGCCCACTTCAGATCTTCTGTCTCCCTCTCTTCCTGCCCCTCCCCATCTTGTTCTCTCTCTCTCTCTCTCAAAAATAAATACTAAAAAAACAGAAAACAAGAAGTATTGGTCTGGTGAGACCCCTCCCTATTGTGTGTTGCTGCACCAGGGGTGGGGTTTTGGTGAGACCAAGTGTCTGCCTTTCCTACCCATTCTGATGTAGTCATTTCCTCTCCTGTTCTGGAGAAGCAGTTCATCTAGTTCTCAGATCTTTTTTTTTTTTAATCTTTAATTGTTTTTTTATTTAACCCAGTACAGTATATAAAAATATCACTTCAACATGTAATCAGCATACAGATATTATGATGTGTTTTACACTCATTTTTTTTTTAATATATGAAATTTATTGTCAAATTGGTTTCTATACAACACCCAGTGCTCATCCCAAAAGATGCCCTCTTCAATGCCCATCACCTACCCTTCCCTCCCTCCCACCACCCCATCAACCCTCAGTTTGTTCTCAGTTTTTAAGAGTCTCTTATGCTTTGGCTCTCTCCCACTCTAACCTCATTTTTTTTTTTTTCCTTCCCCTCCCCCATGGATTTCTGTTAAGTTTCTCAGGATCCACATAAGAGTGAAAACATATGGTATCTGTCTTTCTCTGTATGACTTATTTACTTAGCATAACACTCTCCAGTTCCATCCACGTTGCTACAGAGGGCCCTATTTCATTCTTTCTCATTGCCATGTAGTACTCCATTGTGTACATAAACCACAATTTCTTTATCCATTCATCAGTTGATGGACATTTAGGCTTTTTCCACAATTTGGCTATTGTTGAGAGTGCTGCTATAAACATTGGGGTACAAGTGCCCCTATGCATCAATACTCCTGTATCCCTTGGGTAAATTCCTAGCAGTGCTACTGCTGGGTCATAGGGTAGGTCTATTTTTAATTTTTTGAGGAACCTCCACACTGTTTTCCAGAATGGCTGCACCAGTTTGCATTCCCACCAACAGTGCAAGAGGGTTCCCGTTTCTCCACATCCTCTCCAGCATCTATAGTCTCCTGATTTGTTCATTTTGGCCACTCTGACTGGAGTGAGGTGATATCTGAGTGTGGTTTTGATTTGTATTTCCCTGATGAGGAGCAATGTTGAGCATCTTTTCATGTGCATGTTAGCCATCTGGATGTCTTCTTTAGAGAAGTGTCTATTCATGTCTTCTGCCCATTTCTTCACTGGATTATTTGTTTTTTGGGTGTGGAGTTTGGTGAGCTCTTTATAGATTTTGGATACTAGCCCTGTGTCCGATATGTCATTTGCAAATATCTTTTCCCATTCCGTTGGTTGCCTTTTAGTTCAGATCTTTTTCAGAGGTAAACAGTCCATATGCAGCTGTAGATTTGGTGTGTTCATGGGAAGTGGTGAGTTCAGGGTTTTCCTACACCACTATCTCGTGGAAGTCTGAACCTACCTTCCTTCTGCGTGTTCTTTGTGAGTATAACTGTTTGATGATGTAATACAATAAATGGGACCTCTCAGAGTAACACTGTTACTGTTACTTCATACCCTAGCATGAAGTACAAGAAATAATCTAGCAAGATGGTAAACTGGTGAACAGTGTCCTTGGATAGACTCTAAGGTAGCATGGCTTTTCAATACTTTCTACAATTCTACTTAGTAGAGAATAATAGCGATGCACTGGAAGTATCAGCTGATCATCGTTTTGGAAATCACAGCCAGGTCTTCTTGTCTGCCATCATTCATGGCCAAGTATTCCAGTATTATGGCTACATCTTATTTCTTATTCTCCCCCTTTCTCTGAACTGTGGCACTATTAGTGAGTCAGGGAGGAAGCCGGATGGTGGGAAAGCTAATCGTGCCAATTAGATTTTTTTTCTCGAAAAGGGTTCATCAGTACCACAGTGGTTTTCACTTGATGTGATTTTCCTCTCAACAAGGTGTAATTGGTGATACGGCACCAAAAAAGCATGGGCTTTGGCAGTAGTGAGAACTGGACTTGAGTTCTAGCTCTTCCACTTCCATATCCGTGAGATGAGAATGAAAGCTATCGCACACATTACATGGATGAAAAAAGAGGCCATCAAGTGCAACTGCTCGGGACACCCCTCGCAGCAGTAGGGTTCGATAAGGCTTCCTTCATTCCTGACAAACCAGTGTGATAAATTAATGGCAAGACTCGCTTGTAGGATCTCTCTTCACTTTCAGTGAGGATAACACAGAACGATCTACAGTTGCCATTAGCTTTTTTTTTTTTTTAATCAAGTTGTTTCCTCTACTCCTCATCTCCTCTTCCTCATGCCTTTTGTTCTTCCAAGCTCAGCCTCAGTTCTAATTTTGTACCATCTGTACCATCAGGTACAGTGTTTATATACACAAGTATCTACCACATAAATATTTTTGAACGTTCTTGAACATCACTCAAGTAATCAAAGAATAATTACAAACAAACTTGTTTAGAAGGAAATGCTTGTAGTTACTCAAAGTCACATGGTGGTTTATATTTAAAAAAATAAAACAGCCACAAAATAAAGCAAGGTTCAAGAATTAAATTAAAAAAAAAAGGTATAGTAATTATAAACACTGAAGTCCTAAGCCAGGGTACTCTAGTAATTTTTTTACCTATTTATTTAAAATAACATCTTCCATGCTCACTGACTGGAAGAACTGATGTTGTTAAAGTGTCCATACTACCCAACACAGTCTACAGGGTCAATGCAATCTGTATCAAAATACCAAGAGCATTTTTCACAGAACTAGAACAAATACCACTAAAATTTGTATAGAACTACAAAAGACAAAATAGCCAAAACAATCTTGAAAACAAACAAACAAACAAAAAACTGGAGGTACCACAATCTTACCTTTCAAGATATACTACCAAGCTGAAGTAATCAAAACAGTACGGTACCAGCACAAAAATAGATACATAGATCAATGGAACAGAACAGAAAACCCAGAAATAAACCCACACTTCTATGGTCAATTAATCTATGACAAAGGAGGCAAGAATATGCAATGGGAAATGGTGTTGGGAAAACTGAATAGCTAAATGCAGAAGAATAAAACTGGGCCCTTTTCTTATACCACACACAAAAATAAACTCAACATGGATTAAGGATCTAAATGTGAGACCTAAAACCATAAAATTTCTAGAAGGAAACATGGGCAGTAGTTTCTTTGACATCAGCCGCAGAAACATTTTTCTAGATACGTTTCCTCTGGCAAGAGAAACAAAAGCAATATTAAACTATTGAGGCTACAGCAAAATAAAAAGCTTCTACACAGGGAAAAAAAACCACCAACAAAACAAAAAGGCAACCTACCGAATGACAGAAGATATTTGTAAATGATATATCCAATAAGGACTTAATATCTAAAACATGTAAAGAACTTACACAACCCAACACCAAAAGACCCCAAATAGTCCAATTAAAAAATGGGCAGAGGACCTGAATAGTCATTTCTCCAAAGACGACACCCAGATCACCAACAGACACATGAAAAGATGCTCAACATCACTAACCATCCAAACAATGCAAATCACAACCGCAATGCAATATCACCCCACTCCTGCAAGAATGGCTAATATCAAAAACGTAAGAAACAAGTGTTAACAAGGATGTGGAGAAAAAGGAATGCTTGTGCACTGTTGGTCTAATGCAAACTGGTGCAGCCACTGTGGAAAACAGTACGGAGGTGCCTCAAAAAGTTAAAAGCAGAACTACCCTATGACCCAATAACTCTGCTACTGGACATTTACCCAAAGAAAATGAAAACACTAATCTAAAAAAGCTATCTGCACCCCTCTGTTTACTGCAGCATTATTTAAAATAGCCACGATACGGAAGCAGCCCAGGCTCCGTCAACAAAGGGTTAAAGAAGATGTGGTGTGTGTACAGAGTGGAATATTAATCAGTCATAAAAAAGAACGAAACCTTGTCATTTGCAACAACATGGATGGCTCTAGAGGGTATTATGCTAAGTGAAATAAATCTGTCAGAGAAAGACAAATACCATATGATTTCACCCATATGTGGAATTTAGGAAACAAATGAACAAAGGAAAAAAAGAGAAACAAAAAAAGCGGGCTCTTAAATACAGAGAACAAACTGGTGGTTGCCAGAGGGGAGGCGGGGGGGGGGGGCATGGGATGAAATTCGCAAGGAGGATTAAGAGTAAATTTACCACGATAAGGACTGATGTACAGAATTGTTGAAGCCCTCTGTTGTACACTTGAAACTAATATAACATGGTATGTTAATTACACTTGAATTAAAAAAATGGTTATACAGGGGTGCCTGGGTAGCTCAGTCAGTTGAGCATTGGACTCTTGACATCGGCTGGGGTCATGATTTCACGGTTTGTGGGTTCAAGCCCCATGACGGGCTTGCTGCTGTCAGCGTGGAGCCCGCTTCGGATCCTCTGTCTCCCTCTCACTCTGCCTCTGCCCCACTCGCACTCTCTCAAAAATAAGTAAAACATTTTTAAAAATGGTTAAATAGTATCACATCACATCTGAGGACCCCATACGTACATTTTCTCCCATGACCAAGAAAAGCAAGGAAATTCCTTTTCTCTGTGTCAACAATTCTGAATATTTCTCCCTATTCCAGCGCCCCCACATCCCTATCCTCTGTATCCTCAGAATTCAAAGGCAGTTTGTTGTCTCCAAACACTTTAGTAATGCTGTTCCATTTTCTCCTAATAGAAGGATCTTTGACTTTATCTGGGAACATCTCACTGTGCCATCACCTTTAGTGACCTAAAGTAGCCTCCTACGGGTGATTTTTCTTTGAGGACCTTGAGACTGCCTTGAAAGTTTCCAGTCATAAATCGTTACCCACTGAGAACAATTTCTCAGACTTTTCTAAATAATTACATAGACTCCAAAAGAAAACCATCCTCTACCTATGCTGTTGTGTTATCTTGTCTCCTAATTCAAAGAAAGCGCAACCTACATTTTGAAGGACTTAGAGACACTAGAAATGAAATTACCGAACACAACTACAAGATTCAAAGGGAAGTGATCTTCGAACTGTAGGACACCATTTGTTATTTGGTGGCACCTTCTGGGAAAGCTTGATATTGCAGCTCAGCTCTGTTAAACATAAATCCCTCGCAAAAGCAAGTGGGAAAATTCTGGGGGCAGGGAAATAGTGATCATATAATAATGTGAAACCCAGAACCACGGGAGTCTGTTGTACTTGAAGCAAGCGTGTGTAAGAAGTCAGAGATCCCTGGACGGTTTACAGCTCTTCCCTCCCTGTGTATGCCAAATCCAGCGCTAAGGACAACCTATCACTTCCTGAAGACTGTTGGTAAAAGTCCAAATCAATAGGTAGGTCAAAGAAACATGATTCATAAATGGAACAAGAACATTATACCAAAGGCTTTCACAGCACTGATGCCAATGTCATGAAGCACATCTCTGCGTATGTAATATGAATCCACGGGAAAAAATGATCTGCTTCGCTCCGGAAGCCCTCGAGTGTGCTCCTACCAAGTGGGATCAAATCCTGGCTCCACCACATGGCAACTGTGGCCAAAGCTCTTTCAGTCTCAGTTTCCCCATCTATAAAACGGGGATAATAATACTACCTACTTCCTAGTTTTCAGGATTAAATGAGTTAAAACAAGTCAAGTGCTTAGATGGGGGATGAGCACATAGAAAGCACTCAAGGAATGTTCAACTACAGGCATCCCAATGGTATGGTAAAGCTGGCCATGCAAAGACCATGTTGGATCACATCTTTGATTTTGTGTCTAAAGATGACAGATGAGACAATTAGGTAAAGATCATGGGCCCCAGAGTAAGAAACAATAGTGCACTGAAGAGGCAATGCAGCTCTCTTGAAGGAGGCTCATGGAATTTTTGAGACGTACAATTCAATACAAGGAAAAATGCTGAGTTTTGGCAGTTATGGGTAACAACAACTCTGCAATGATAGAATCCCCTGTCTGCTCAAGGCCCTCGGCTACCTAAGGGCTTCTAACAAATTATTTAGTTTAAAAATTGTGGAACAATTTAGGCTTAGTATGATACCCAAACAAGGAAGAGAAGAAGCCCCTAACTCTGTTTTAAGGTAAAAATCTCCCTTTTGACTACTCCAAATCCTTTTTTGGACTAAGTCAGGAATGTGACTGAGTGAATGAAATAGCTGATTCGCTGGACCATACCCACCCCTCTACCCGTTCACATATGACATAGAAAACAAGCAAAAAAGCAGCTGAAAACAAGGGCAGGTGAAATATCTCCATGCACTCAACAAAGTTAACTTTCTTCCTATTGTTTTAATCAAAGTTCCACACTGAGCTGAATCTATCAGAGGAAGGATTGCAACCCTTCAGGTATGTTTACCTCCAGTTATAAGATGCAGAGAACAGGAGTCCAGAACAAGAGCCCCCCCCCCGCCTCCCCCTCCCCCCCCCGCCCCCCAGAGGCAGGGCTGCCCTTTAATGAATGGCCTCTCCAGCTGCTCACTCACTATGCTTACAGACTTTACAGCTCTTGCATGTGCTGGAATTACAAGTCATTAAAAAGCCACTTTGAAAACACAATAAAGACCTTCTTCTCTGACTGCCACAGCCTTCCATCACATAAAAACCTAAGGCCAATGCTTCAACAACAGGACGTTTACTGCCAGCTCCAGACAGTTTAAGCAGGGCAAGGAACAGGGTGGGGTGGGAGGAAATGAGGCACAACAAAAGAGGGGAAGTTTCTTTTTCCTTCTTCCTTTTTTTCTTTTCAAAAGAAATTTCTGCTAAGGTGGTTTGAATTCTTTATCCTGTATCTGAACCACCACTGGTAAAATGCTACTATTAGAAGAGATTTCATCTCTTTCCCTCAAGAAGATTTTAACCAAGAAAACAACGTTGGTAAAACCAAAGTATCAAAGGACAGGATTATAATCTCATTCCTCACATGGCAGGTTGAAGTGTGTAACATTTTACCCAAATGCACCCTGCCCATTTTCAAGGAAAGACAGTGAAAACTCTTTACGTCTGCACTTTTAAATCACAATTAAATCTCTACAGAACAAGGCAAAAGCAACGGCAATGATAAGGAAATTACTACCAAAACCACATCTGATTATAAATACTTATTTCAGTTTTATTTTACTCTGTCCCCCTTCTTCTCTGCTATGAATACCAAACTCCCCCATATCACAAAACATGATCAACCCAATAGATTTCTCTTCGGAAGCTGAATTAAATGAAACACAAAACCTAGGGAAATACAGGAGGCATGATAGATAGTTGGGCTCTTTTTAATTGTCAATTAACGTGTAAACAAGTTCATGTAAACCACAATTATAAACTTTAAGTTGACAAGGATACAGACCTTCACCCTTCTAGCTGCTAGACATTGATTACATGTCAATCACTAGTAAGGTTACTTTCCATAAATGACCATCATGACCACAAGGTGATAATTTCCTAAACCAAGAATAGCCTTACTCTAACGGGAAATACGGAGGTCCTTGAAGGTACAATATTCTTAATGCTAACATTTATGTATATAGCAAAAACACACTCTTACCATGTTTCCTGTATTTGCTAAATGCTCACCCGCTATAAACCACTCCCTCTGTCTCCCTGCAGCTCTTTAATTCTGTCGGGAAAAATCACCAATGGATTTTCATTTGACCATATTAAATTTCTTTAGAAAAGAACAAACATTTCCGGAATTGCAAAACGTATTTAAAAACGACTCTGTGTAACATTAATAACAATCCACAGAGAAGTCATTTCTTAGGACGTCTTCCTTTAATAGTAGCAGCAATAAAACAAACAAGCAAGAGCCCACCTAATACAGTGCTAGGTATGTCCTTGTCCTTTACCTATTTGAAGTAAAAAGCTCAAAGATCCTGGGACACTTTTTGGCTTAACTTTTGATTTAAAGCTTTGATTTAAAGCCCTCTAATTTTCCAGTCACCGTGTAACAAATGCGTACCAATATCAAGGACATATACCTTCTCAAAACAAATTTCAGAGCACCATGACCTAGTATTTTTGCCCCTTTAAAACATATAACCCAACTCTTGAACAAGGACACTAGAGTTTTACAGTATTTCTGAATATCAAAAAATCTCTTTCAAAGCTGTATGTTATAAAGGTTGCCAGAAGCTACATCACACATATCATAGTTAACTAGCATTTTTTGGTTAATGTGCTCATAGGTGCTTTACCGTTTTCACAATAATCCTACATAGTAAATACTATCACGATCTCCACCTTACAAGAGAATTAACTAAAATACAGAAGGTTAAAACATTTGCTTAAGATCACGGGAGGAGCTGGGCTTCAAACCACAGCCTGTCACCACACTACAAACTCCTAATTGTTTGCTTACTTGACTACCTACCTACCTGGCCTGCCTAACCAATTAACAAATAAGTGATCCTTCCAAAACGACATGTAGGAATACAAAGCATGGATGTACTTCTACTTTTCTATGCGAAGTATATAAAAATCTTAACCAAGAGGAACCATATGAATCAACAATCTAAGTAAGCTTCCAGTAATCAGTAATAGCACTGATTTTATTTTTATATAAAACCTGAATCTAACTTAGTTATGGAAAAGCTTCTTTAAAAAGTTCTTCCTTTTAGGGGCGCCTTGGTGGCTCAGTCAGTTAAGCATGTGACTTTGGCCCAGGTCATGATCTCACAGTTCATGGGTTTGAGCCCTACATCGGGCTCTGTGCTGACAGCTCAGAGCCTGGAGCCTGCTTCAGATTCTGTGTCTCTTCTCTCCCTGCCGTTCCCCTGCTCACACTCTGTCTCCCTCTTTCTCAAAAATAAATAAAATATTAAAAAAATTTTTTTAAGTTCTTCCTTTTACTGTAACTAACCTGTACCCAGGTAAGATGTTTACAAGCTTACCAGGTAAATAATCTTTTCTTCCCAGCCCTTCCTAATTCTTCATACTCTTCCAATTTCTTTTTGTCTCTTTCTTCTGTTTCAAAGACCATGATCTCTGCCCATTGTGCCTAAAATTACCCACGACCCTATCTGCCATAAATGAACACAAATCTGGTTCATATTCAAATAATAAAGCTGGAAAGGATGTTAGAGAGATCAGATCATCTTACCACACTTACTCAGATACTCACCACCAGGATATTACAGTATGCCCACTGAAGTCGGGCCTGTCCCAAGCTATCAAATCTGTTACTGGCCAAGGGAAAATCTGGGCTCCTCACTGCTCTCCATTACAATTGTCTCCCATTCCTTCTGTCTTGCCCACAGTGGGAACACCAGGTAGGAAGAAGGCCAGACAAAGGTGATCTCTACTATTGCATACAGGGAACTTTAGCACCTCCCTTCCCCTCCCTCCCTCCACCACCCTCCCCTTATCTTCTTTGTTCACAGAAAGGTCTTTTGAGTCATGGCTTATTTGGAACGACTTTCATCAATTTTCTTCGGCTCCACCACCTGCATTTAGAGAATCAAACCAACAACAGCAACAATAAAAGCACTACTACCAGAAAACTGATAAAGAAAGGGTATCTGTTGGGTTTTATACCCAAATAATATCCAAAAGCCTTTAGAGACTTTCTCTATAATGATGTGCAGAACCCGTTACAAAAACTCCTATAACAATTACTGGATATGTGATTCTCCTATGTCATGAATTGTTGTGAAAATTTGCTCCCTACTGTAAGGAATTAAGATTCTAACTCTTTACTCCAAAAGATTTTTCAAATTATGGCTTAGGATTAATACACCAAGTTGAACATGAAGTTTATGAAAAGAAAAGTCATATCTTATAAATCATATAGAAAAGGGAGGGAGCAAGAGACAAATAAAAACAAAAATGCACAGAGTTATCTAAGGATGATGATCATCTGGGCCAATTTCATGTAGAAAGAGGTTTGCTTTAGGAATGTCGTTTAATCAGCTAACGTTCAAGAAAGATGCCTTTCTGACCATAACCTACTATAAGAAACACACACAGCCTATGAAATAGAATTTTTACAAACCATTACTCACCCATGCTGATTACAACGTATTCTGATTTTTTGTAAACACTGGTGACGACATGCTAAAATGGTTTCGTGGCTCACCACTGAATCCTAAGCCACAACTGGAAAACCTCCGTTCGAGAAGAGTCACAACACGTCAGAATACGGAAAGACTAAGTGGCTAAACCTGACAATCTTGATAGACTAATCACACCCCAAGAGGATCAATGGACATCATAGGGTGATTTGAAATAAAAGTCAAACATACAAAAAAACTTTCCAAGTAACACCTAATTGAGAACAAGTTTTGTATTAAGAGGAGCCTAAGTCCGCCTGGGTGGCTCAGTCGGTTGAGTGCTGGACTTTTGGTTTTGGCTCAGGTCACTATCTCACAGTTTCATGGGTTCAAGCCCTGGGTCTAGGCTCTGCACTGGCAGCTCGGAGCCTGCTTGGGATTCTCTCACTCTCCCTCTCTTTCTACCCCTCCCCTGCTTGTGCTGTCTCTCTTTCAAAATAAATGAATAAACTTAAAAAAAAAAAAAGAGGACCCTAAGTAAAAAGCACAAGAGGAAAAATAAATGCTTGACATGTTGGCACAAACCCATTAGTTCTCACTGGTTCAATAAACTATTGCTCTAAAACATTTACCAAACACTGGAACAAATTACCCCAATCTCTTGTATTTTATATGCTACTGTGCTCCTAATTTGATCTTCTATTACAATTTCAAGATTAGCTATGGAGGGTAGTGGGGAAGGAAGTAGTCTCTGGACAACAGGAGATCGGTTGTGACTCCACGTTGTCACCCCAGCTGCCCTACTACCCAGCGCAAATGCAGAAGACAGAATCTGCTACGAAGTCCCTCCACCTCCGCCAGCACTCGAATTAGGAACATGTGTATGGTGAACCCGTGGGACAGAAAGAGAAATAGTCTCAAATTGCCAGCAATTTTTAGCCAGACACCTTCCTTGACCATTGTCTAGAAATACTGACAAGCCAAAGTAAGGAGATTATTTGGACTGGTCAGGACTAATAAGTAACTTAAAAGGGCTAAAGATTGTTTTTTAAAAAAAGGGGAATTTGACTTCAAAGTAAATAACGTTCATTCTCTAGAACTGGAATGGAATACTATTTCAAATACTAATAGTTCTGTCACTGGAAGCATAAGATTTCTTATACTGGCGAGAAGTTAGAATAGATAGCGTGAAACCCCCTTCCAACTCTGAGAAATCTGCAGTTGTAAGCTTAAATCTCAACATCAGGTAACGGTTTGGAGGGGCGTGAAATGGTCAGATGGTCTTTTAGGCATCCACAAAAGTTAATCCCACCCATCAGCAAAAACAAAGATCACATACCCCGACCATGGCCCCAAAGGAAGGAAAAAAAAAAAAACTTAAGTGGTTCTCTTTCAAAATACCACCACCGGCTTTCACAAGCACAAATATGTGTCAAATTTTACCAAATTATACATTTTAAATCTATACGGTATATCGTTATATCGATTTTGCCTCCAGAAAACTTCTTAAAAATACTATACCAGCTTCTCATCTCTGTAAACAAATTACTTCATAGCATTGATCAAAAAGATCAACGTTATAGCTGCACCCCAATATTTTCTAAATTTGTCTTTTAAATTTATTTTCTCATATATTCAAGTTTTATCGCATTCTTCTCACTTTCCTAAATCAGCAATCATGGAAAAGCACAGTAACTAAGTGCCAAGAAGCATCTCAATTTTCCTGCTGCTATTCAACACAGCCCATTATTACACTACGGAACGTATCTTTCCTTTAACAATTTCCATCACAGTCCAAATGTCTGCCGATTCTTTAATGATTTCATTTCCTTCTTTCCATTAGTTAAGGAAATTCATCTCTAGGCCCATCCATGCTACCATTTCACGGGTCGGCTGTCAGTTTCTTCCCTCATCCTTTATCCTACAGCCATCTGAAATAAAATCTGAAGGCTAACATGGGAAAGGAGGGAAACCAACAAGACTACTCACGTCAGATTTGGAGGACATGTTCTCCTCCACGTCGGAATCGTTGGGATCCACGATATCATCAAACGGTGGCAGAGTCGATTTCTTCTTCTCTGATGTCTCACTTTCGATTTTGACCTTTCCCATCTTGACATGAGATTTATCTTTTATCTGTTTTTTGTCAGCAGAACAAGTGAGTATCAGCGGTGGCGCGCTAGAAAAACTTTTAAATAAAGCCTCTGAGCTACTCTTTTTCCTTTTTTTGGCTGAGAGTTCTTCGGAATCTGCAATGGGGGGCCTTTTACTAGGAGCCTTCTTGTCTTGCTGCCCACTGGTGATCGTGAGTAAGTTACTGTCTGGTTTTGGCTCTTTTGACATGGGTTTCGGTTCCTTGAAGGCCATCTTAGGAACTATTTTTTCTTCTTTCAGTGGTTTATTTTCTTTGGGTTTCTTAGAGGATTCTTTGGAAGATTTGTTGTGATCCCTGGAAGGTTCTTTGAAGGCACTTTTATGTTCTCTGGAGTCTTTAGAAGGTTTTTCCTTGTGCTCCTTCATTAACTTGTGAGGCTTTGAAAAACTGGTGCTGCTGCTGCTGCTGCTGCTACTGCTGCTGCTGCTGCTGCTGCTGCTGCTACAGCTGCTGCTGCTGCTACTGCTGCTGCTGCTGCTGCTGCTGCTGCTACAGCTGCTGCTGCTGCTGCTGCTGCTGGTATGAATGCTCCTGTTCGGGTCCTGCAGAAAGGGGAGAAGAGAACGCAACTCAGAGCTCCGGAGCAACACGGAGTCGCCAGCCGGCTCCCCCGCGCGTTGCATCCACATACAAGGATCCTTCTTTGATCGCTCTCGAATGCATTTTCTTAGACACCAATCAGCACAGTGCAACAGGTGGGGACAGGGTGTGTGAGGAACACAGGGAACGAGGGCCACTGTGATCAAGGGGTTTAACGAGGCCAGCTGCTCTCCTAATCACGAGAAGCATGGCGTTCTAAACATTTCGGTTGGACAAATGTTCGCGGAACGCCTGTTCTAGGAGACACAAGGAAGGATGGCACATGGCCCCGACTCTTAGGAACTGCGACGTATCTAGGAGTCATGGTTGTTCCAAGAGCCACCAACGATGTGCTATGACCACAAAAGGAAGGCGGCCATTGGTTCTGTTGGGGGTGTGGGAGAAGAATCGTTCAGAAATCTATAGAGAAGTAACGCCTGAATTAGATCCTCAAGGATAAGCAGGGCATTACTAGGAAGGGAAGAATGAGAAAGGACTTGGGAGACCAGCGACTAGAGTGAAGCACGACAAGGAGGGATGAAATTGTATTTGGGAAACAGCATCCAGCTACGGCAAAGATCAAGGACAAGGCAGAAAAATAGCCCAGTGTCGCATGGTGAGGCCAGATAATATTAAATCTTAAATGGCTTTTTAATATCAAGAATCACAAGACCCAAACAAGAGAGAAAAGAATTCTCAATTTGAGATAAAAAGCAATTTTTTTTTTGCTGCCCAAATTTCATGGGAGTGTCATTTCATTAGGAAGTGTCTCCCATCCACTAGCAAAGAAAAGAGAAATCCAACAGAACAAACATGTCACCAAATAGTCATCAAATGGACTGAAAAGTCTTTAGCCAATTTCTATCGTGCAATCACGAGGAAAGAGTTCACGACTGCCTGTTCCATTTTAAATGTGCTGCTTATTTTTTCACTGATATAAGTACCTCAGTATATATGACCTACACAGAACCTTTCTATTTAGGACCAAATTTAAATTCATACTTAACACATTTGTGACCCTCTACCATTAATAGTAAGACTAGGACACAGAAGTAGATCCTGGACTTGTAAAAATCTACACCAATACGATAAAAGAAAAGCTCTTTCTTGCTTACTTCCACCTTCTAATGGAACTAATGGCAAATACATGTCCAAATTTTCAACCGGAATTTACATCTCAAGGCCTGCTTGTTCTGCTGCACCTCTAACTCACTCAAAGTCAATGATCTGTACATCAATCCTGTGTCCCTTAAATATCTAGCAGAATTGAAAAGACAGTTGGGCAGGGGCTACGCTTTTCACTAAAACAGTCAATCTACCTATAGGGTCTACGTAAGAAGAAAAGAGAAAAGCATGTATATGAATAACTATCATAAAGTAATACTCGGGGCGCTTGGGTGGCTGAGTTGGTTAAGCCTCTGACTCTTGATTTCGGCTCAGGTCACAATCTCATGGTTTAGGGGTTTGAGCCTCACATCAGGCTCTGTGCTGACAGCATGGAGCCTGCTGGGGATTCTCTCTCCCTGACCCCCCTTTCTCCCCCTCCCCTGTTCACTGTCCCTCTCTCTGTCTCTCAAAAATAAATAAATAAACATTAACAAAAATATAAAAAAAAGAAAGTAATAGTCACTATAAAGGAAATGATCAACAAAACTAAAAGGTAACCTGTGAAATGGGAGAAGATATTTGCAAATGACATATGTGATTAAGGGTTAGTATCCAAAATCTATGAAGAACTTATAAAACTCAACACCCCCCCCAAAAAATAATAATTCAGTTAAAAAATAGGTAGAAGACATGAATAGACATACAAATGGCCAGTAGACACATGAAAAGATGGTCAACACCACTCATCTTCAGGGAAATGCAAATCAAAACTACAACGAGGTATCACCTCACACCTGTCAGAATGGCTAAAATTAATAGCACAGGAAACAACAAGTTGGCAAGGATGTCGAGAAAGGAGAACCCTCGTGCACTGTTGGTGGGAATGCAAACTGGTGCAGCCACAGTGGAAAACAGTATGGAGGTTCCTCAAAAAAGTAAAAATAGAACTACCCTATGACCCAGCAATTGCACTACTAGGTATTTGCCCAAAGGATATAAAAATACAGATTCGAAGGGACTCATGCACTCCGATGTTTACAGCAGCATTATCAACAACAGCCAAATTATGGAAAGAGCCCCAATGTTCACCAGCTGACGAATGGATAAAGAAGATGTGCTGTGTATATATACACACACAATCGAATATTACTCAGCCATAAAAAAGAATGAAATCTTGTCATTTGCGACAATGAGGATGGAGCTAGAGAGTATAGCGCTAAACAAAATAAGTCAGTCAGAGAAAGACAAATATCGTATGATTTCACTCATACGTGGAATTTAAGAAACAAAACAAATGAATATAAGGGTGGGGGGGGGGGGAGAGAGACAAACCAAGAAACAAACTCTTAACTATAAAGAACAAACTGATGGTTACCAGAAGGGAGGTAGATGGGGGGTATTAAGGAGGGCACCCGGGGGGAGTCTGGGTGGCTCAGTCGGTTAAACGTTCGACTTTGGCTTAGGTCATAATCTCATGTTTCGGGAGTTTGAGCCCCACATCGGGCTCTGTGCTGACAGCTCACAGCCTGGAGCCTGCTTTGGATTCTGTGTCTCCCCCTCTCTCTGCCCCTCCCCCACTCATGCTCTGTCTCTCTCAAAAATAAGTAAAAGATTAAAAAAAAAATTTTTTTAAAAAAAGGAGGGCACCTGTTGTGAGGAGCACCAGGTGTTGTATGGAAGCGATGAATCACTAAATTCTACACCTGAAACTAATATTACACTGCATGTTAACGAACTGTAATTTAAATAAAAATTTGAGGAAAAATACTTAAGATGAAAAATTACTGTTCTATGTTAGTGGACTATATATTTTTTTCTTACAATTTTTTCCTTATTTGTCGACAATAACAACAACAAAATGACATATACCAATCATTTCCATTTATTTTTCTCAAGTGAGCATTTGGTCTCAAAGTTCTAAAATGGATAAAGTTACTATGCAAAGACGTGCTTTTATGCATCAAACTAGATGATTCCTTACAAAACATCTCTATCTGAGATTTACAAGCAGAATGCTAAAGATAGTATTCATATTACTGAAACTACATTATTTTATAAATTCTATTACAAGACATTTCCTGGCATGTTAAGCAATACTATGAATAATTAAAATAAAGTATAATGGGAAAACTAAATTAAGGAAGAACATTTGAAATCTAATATCCTTCAGTTTTGTTTTTTTTTAATTGGTTTGTTGACTCACTGAATTTTGGCAATTTGCAACCAGTATTCTAATTATGGCTCTAGAACACCCAAGCATTGTTGCTCAATATTTAACCTTCATGGAGTATTATACATAGGTTTATAAATGTGACTTTTTAAAACACACAGATTTTTACCTACCAGCATACTTTCTTTTTTTTTTTTTAATGTTTGTTTATTTCTGAAAGAGAGAGAGAGAGCAGAAGCAGGAGAGGGGCAGAGAGAGAGGGAGACACAGAATCCAAAGCAGGCTCCAGGCTCTAAGCTGTCAGCACAAAGGCCCGATGCAGGGCTCGAACTCATGAACCATGAGATTATGACTTAAGCCAAAGCCAGACACTTAACAGACTGAGCCACCCAGGTGCCCCTACCTACCAACATACTTTCTAATATTAAGCATTAAAAAATAGTAAATTTCAGTATTAAAAAAAAAAAAACAACTTCTACGGGGCTCCTTCCATGATTTATTTCTAAAACCCTTTTGAGGGACAAACTATAATTCTTAATGCAAAGTACACAGTGGTATAGAACACAGACTCTTGTGTCACAGAAAGTTTAGACTCGTTTCTTTTTTTTTTTTTTAAGTTTTTTTTTTTTCAACGTTTTTTATTTATTTTTGGGACAGAGAGAGACAGAGCATGAATGGGGGAGGGGCAGAGAGAGAGGAAGACACAGAATCGGAAACAGGCTCCAGGCTCCGAGCCATCAGCCCAGAGCCCGACGCGGGGCTCGAACTCACGGACCGCGAGATCGTGACCTGGCTGAAGTCGGACGCTTAACCGACTGTGCCACCCAGGCGCCCCTAGACTCGTTTCTTAATCACATACATAGGATTTTAAGTATAAAACTCCAGAAATTTTATAACTTTTTGCTCCCACACTGGCCTAGGTATTTAATGCCCAGCTTTTCACCAATCCAACAAATCTTCATAGAAGCAAGCTACTCTCGCTCCTGCCCCTTTACAAAAAGCTTCCTTTAAATTATGACAACTGAGAGGTAAAAAGAAAAACAGCCCATAACAACACCCCAGATAAATAAAAATTTAGAAAATATAAAAAAAAGGTGAAAGAATGGTTCCTATTATATAGACTACATTTTCTCTGTCCTGGGTCTGTGATAAATGGCAAAGTTCAGATGTATTGTCACCTGACTCTCTAGTCACACGTGCAATAAATGTAAAACCGAGGCTTAGATACAAAGTGAGGAATTGTTACTGACACAGAATAAAAGCTTGAACTGATTCTCAGCCTATCTATCCCACACATATTGGAGATCAAGTCACTGTTTTTTAAAAATTTTTACTCAACTATTAACCTTAAGTGCCACTAAGCAGAACAGACTAATTACCATTCAATGGGAGGTTTACACATGTCGTATAATTCAAATTTTCTTTGCCTGAAGCTCATTAGGACAAAATGAATATCAATATTAGGGAGAATAAGTGTGCATAATTCAGATATCAAATATTTAAGGCAAATGACTAAACAAACATGTACATATTTGCACTAACTTTACTACCTATGAATATAGGGTACAATATTGTTTTTCAGCCTCTCAGATTCTACTGAATGCTTCCTTGTTTTAATTTTCTGGAACAGGATCGGTCCTTTTAATACATAATCTCTTCTAATACACTTGTCAGCAACTCTAGTAGATAGCTTAAGAAAAGGTATTAGCTACTGGATAAAATAAGGTTTTCTGATTATATGTGGCTTTCAGTTGCTGTGTTATCATCACCACGTCTTCTTCCTAGTACCACTGATAATGCAAAGCTGATTCTTTCTCCAGCTCCTGTCTCTCCTTTTTACCTATGCTCCTATTTTCGGTCTCTGTCCCAATTCGACTGGCTTCCGTGTTGCACAAGATGTTTAGATTCGTATCTTTGTTTGGTGAAATTTGCATACAGACAAATAAACTCCCTCAGAAGAGTTTTATTTATCCCAACGCAAAAATTTCTCCTTTAAAAGTTGATTTGTCCACAGTGCATCTGAAAAGGATACTCCCTGGAAATTATAATAGAGTCCAAGAGTTTATGCATATGAAAAGCTAGGTAAAACACTCAAAGGTAGGTTTCAAACTAAAAATCTCTCTGTAATGCTACTAAAGCATGACAAATGGGGGGCACCTGGGTGGCTCAGTCAGTTCAGCATCTGACTCTCAGTTTCGGCTCAGGTCACGATCTCGTGGTTTCCTGAGGTCAAGCCTCACGTCAAACCTGACAGTACAGAACCTGCTTGGGATTCTCATTCTCTCTCTCTCCTCTCTCTCTCTCTCTCTCTCTCTGCCCCTCCCCCCACTCGTGCTATCTCTGTCTCTCTCAAAATAAATAACTTAAGAAAAAAATTTTTAAAAAACCCACGACAAATGGCACAGGAGTGAAATATCATCTGAAACTATGAATCAAGTATAAAAATCCAGGATTGTGGGGAAAGAGGGGACCTTAAATTTGACTCACCTCCCCCAACTTTCATCTCAAATCCAACCCATTTACCTTCTTGAACCAGTCAGCTCTGGGAACCAGCTGGCAGTGAATGGGGCCTGAAGAATGTGGCCATGAGATTATGGGCATCTCGAAAGAGGACTGATATGGGGCTTGCTCTGCTCTAGGCTCTAAGCAAGACACAGAAGAGTTCCCACAGAAAACTGCACAAGGACTGCCAGCCACCCCCTCTGCCCCAAAGGTGTTCAGGAGACACTCAACAGGAGGGAGAGTCCCCTCTACTCCTGAGGCTGGAGATGCAAAGAGGCCAGAAGGCAGGCACAGGGTCGTCCAGGTGCACACACATGAAATGCACAACATGCCTACCTCTCATCAGTTATAGGATTATAAAAACATATGGTCTCTTGATAACCTGAACCCCAACGCACACATAAATAACATATCTACACTAGGCGAGAATAGGACCTAGCAGATCTAGAGAACAGACCTAGAGAACAGACCTAGCAGGTCTTCTAAGGACAAAGATGAAACACTGAGGTAAAAAATGGAACGATTACTTCAGAAGAGGCATACCGAGAACGGACAATAATTTCTATGGGTTTAAAATATTATCTAAACTAAACTTTAAAAACAAAACCCTCCAAGTTGAATAATTCAGTAGATAAAGGAGAAGACAGACTCTTCACTGGTGGTGTGAACGATCAACTGGAAGAAATCTCAAAGCATAAGGATACAAAGAGATGTAAGTCATTAATGGAAAAGAGAAGAAACCTGAAGAACAGATTGAGGAGCCCTAAGTGACGTACCAACCCCAGGAAAAGTTCCGGAAGAGTCTCTGAAAGGAGGAAAAGGAAGAGATGGGAGAGAGGCAATAGTTAAAGGAATATGGAAGAAAAGGAAAGACTGAATTGTGACCTCAAAGGGCTCTTCAAGATCCCGGCAGAACTAGTAAGAGAAAAAAGACACACTCAAGAATATCACACTAAAATTCCTCAACTTTTAGAAAGAAAACTTTACAAGTTGCCAGAAAGAATAATTACTTAAAACTAAAAAGGAATGAAATTACATGGCACTTTTCATTTCTGACAGTAGAACTGGGAAGAACAAACAGTAAAATCAAGACTGCTGAGGGAAAAAGCAGCACAACCCAAACATCCTACACACACGGTCAGTGTGAAAGAAGTGTTTGCCGAAATTTAAGGATTCAAAGAGCACATCACCCACTGCCCCATCTAAGGAAAGGACTTGAGAAGGGACTTTAACCAAACAGTAACTAAATTAGAAACGAGACCTGTTATGTGTGGGAAGGTGGAGAGGAGACAGAAGTGTAATGTACTTTGCCTTCTACACAGAATTAAATCTAAATGGATAATCAACTATCTGGAATATGTAATAGAAGTGAAGTGCTCCATGTGAATTCCTGAAACACACACCAAAAAAGGCTAACAAAACTCTGGATCTGAAAAATTAAATTCTCTCTGTAGAAACGTAGGAAAGTTAGAGAAGGATGGAGTGTCGAGGTGAGGGAAAATGTTGGTATCATTTTTACATGGGAAAGCAGGAAAAAAATTGGATTACAAACCATTGAAAGGGAAGGTGGCCAATAATGAAATGGAAAAGTACAGGACTGCCACATAAACAGGGGGAAACTGGGAAATGAATATCAACTTGAAAATGAAAGCAAAATTCAGAAAAATGGAAAAAGTCACAAATATAAATAATGAACAAGGCGAAAAGTAATAAAATCCACTATTACTCACAGAATAAAAAAAGGAAGCTGAATTCTCTCACTAAAAGACAGACTGGGTAAAAAGTGGGCATACACAGACTGGGTCACAAGAAACACAACATCTAACAACGGAGAAAAGTTTAAGAGGAAAAGGAACGGGCCAAGAACTATCCGCTAACTGACCCGAAAAGAAAGCATGAGCGCCACATTCATATTACACAGTGCAGACCTCAAGGTTAAGAAGACGAGACAGCATAAACATTAATTTAAAAGCTAAGTTTTGTTAGGGGCGCCTGGATGATCAGTTGGTTAAGCATCCAACTCTTGATCTCAGTTCAGGTCTTGATCTCAGGCTCATGAGTTAAAGTCTCACGTTGGGCTCCACACTGGGTGTGGAGCCTACTTAAAAAAGTAAATAAATAAAATAAAAAATGAAAGCGAGGTGATATATAGCAAAAAGTATTGAATATCTAAGAGAAACTTGAAGGGGTGCGTGGGTGGCTAAGTCAGTTGAGAGTTCAACTTCAGCTCAGGTCATGATCTCACAGCTCATGGGTTCAGGCCCCACATAGGGCTCTGTGCTGACAGCTCAGGGCCAGAAGACTGCTTCAGATTCTGTGCACCCCCCCATCTGTCCCTCCCCTGTTTGCACTCTCTCTCAGAAAAAAAAAAAAAATTAACATGAAAAAATACATATTAAAAAAAGAGAAACTTGAAAAACATTTCATTGAAATGAGAAATCCATACATCTTTGTCAGAAACGGGCAGATTTAATGAAATGAGAATAAACAGCGAAGTTGGCTAAAACAACCCACAAATTTAATAATTACATATAAAACTTTTTATCTCATGCATAAAGTTTATACTTTTTTTTTAATTTTTTTAATGTTTGTTTATTTTTGAGAGGCAGAGAGAGACAGAGCAGAGTGGGGAGAGGGGAAGAGGGAGAGAGGGAGACACAGAGACTGAAGCAGGCTCCAGGCTCTGAGCTGTCAGCACGGAGCCTGACGGGGGGCTCAAAACCACGAACCATGAGATCATGGCTTCAGCCAAAGTTGGACGCTGGACCGACTGAGCCACGCAGGCGCCCCCTACGGTTTTAAATGAGCCCATGAAACAATGAAAAAATCAATCATAAAGGTATCATAAAATGAACTTTAAAATAATCTTTTTAAAATGCTTGGGTGCCCGGGTGGCTCAGTCGGTTAAGCGTCCGACTTCAGCTCAGGTCAAGATCTCACGGTCTGTGAGTTCGAGCCCCGCGTCGGGCTCTGTGCTGACAGCTCAGAGCCTGGAGCCTGCTTCTGATTCTGTGTCTCCCCCTCTCTCTGCCCCTCCTCTGCTCATGCTCTGTCTCTGTCTCAAAAATAAATAAAAACATTAAAAAAATTTTTTTTTCTTAATGCTTAAATAGGGGCACCTGGGTGGCTCAGTCAGTTAAGCTTCTGACTCTTGGTTGTGACTCAGGTCATGATCTCACAGTTCAGGAGTACAAGTCCCTCCCCTCTCTCTCCCCCTCTTTCAGAATAAATAAACTTTAAAAAAAATTAAAAAATAAAATGCCTGAATAGATTATACTGAATAAAGTTCTAATAAAATTAGAAAATAAAGGTTAAAAGAAATTAGGAGAAAATAATGAAAAGGCCATTTCATATAAAAAAAATCTAGGGGTGGGATGCCTGGGTGGCTCAGTCAGTTAAGTGACTGCCTCTTGATTTTGGTTCAGGTCACGATCTCACAGTTTGTGAGTTCAAGCCCCACATCAGGTTCTGTGCTGACAGCACGGAGCCTGCTTGGGATTCTCAGACTCCCCCTCTCTCTTCCACTAGTTCTCTCTCTCTCTCTTTCTCTCTCTCAAAAATAAATAAACAGTTAAAAAAACAGCTAGAGGCATCACAAAACATATGCTAAAAGGAAAATGTATAGCCTTGGGGCACCTGGGTGGCTCACTCAGTTAAGTGACTGCTTCTTGATCCTCACTCAGGCCATGATGTCGTGGTTTGTGAGATGGAGCCCTGCATTGGGATTCTCTGTCTCTTAAATAAACTTGAAAAGAGAGAGAGAGAGAGAGAGAGAGAAAGAAAGAAAGAGAGAGAAAGACACACAAAGGAAATGTATAGAGCCTTTATTGTATTTATTATTTTAAAAAAGAAAAGAAGGGGGCCCCTGGGTGGCTCAGTGGGTTAAGCGTCTGACTTCAGGTCAGTTCATGATTTCACAGTTCACGAGTTCAAGCCCCACACTGGGCTCTGTGCTGACAGTCCAGAGCCTGGAACCTGCTTCATATTCTGTGTCTCCCTCTCTCTGCCCCTCCCCCACTAGTGCTCTGTCTCTCTCTGCCTCTCAAAAATGAATAAATGTTAAAAAAAAAAAAAAGATTTAAAAAAAAAAAAAAAAAAGGAAAAGAAGGGGTGGGGGACCAAGCATAAAAATATAGTTAGTACTCACTCTGAGAAAACTATGAAAAGATTCACAAATACCCAAACATTATAATACCAAATATAATTAAGAAAGTAAAAGAGACAAATTTCACCAACATTTATGCTTTCAAAATAATGGCCTTGGGCGCCTGGGTGGCTCAGTCAGTTAAGCCTCCAACTTTAGCTCCAGTCATGATCTCACCATCCATGAGTTTGAGCCCTACATCTGGCTCTGTGCTGACAGCTCAGAGCCTGCTTTGGATTCTGTGTCTCCTGCTCTCTCTGCCCCTCCCCTACTTGCGCGTGCTCTCTCTCTGTCAAAAATAAACATTAAAAATTGTTAATAAAAAATAAAATAAAATAATGGCCTTAAATGTAAATTTAAGGTTCAAATTCTAAGGAGAGATTTATCAAATTAATTCTGACTTAAAGGAGATCGATAACTTACCTTTTTAAAGTCAAGTAAAAAGGGGTGACTGGGTGGCTCAGTTGGTTATGGGTCTGACTTTGGCTCAGGTCATGATCTTGGGGTCTGTGAGTTCAAGCCCCGCGTCGGGCTCGGGGCTGACAGCTCAGAGCTTGGAGCCTGCTTCAGATTCTGTGTCTCTCTCCTTCTCTGACCCTCCCCTCCCCTCAAAACTAAATAAACATTTAAAAAAATGTTTGAAATCAATAAAAAAGGTGAAGTTTCTTGATTTTAAAATCATAACCTACTATAAAAGAAATATAATTGGGAGGACAGTAATTTACAAATATTTCAAAACAGGTAGGTAAATACCAAAAGAAACAGCCACACAGTTTGGTAGGGGGAAGGGAGGGAGAGGTAGGGAGGGTGGGTAGGTTCCAGAGGAGCAAAGTGGACTGATGATGACTTTTATGGGCTTTTTAGCACTGTTTGACTTTAGAAATGTTTTATGAAAAAATATTAAGACAAGACTGTGCAGAAGACATTTCAACAACAGTTGGTGGAATTAATTTTTAAAAATGAACAAAAATGGATTTGAACACCTAGGCTAAAACTGGAAGTAACAAGGCCCGAAATTTAACATTTATCAGTCATGGGTAGGGGGCTAAAAGAACATCACACGAATGGTAAGGAAATGGCACTTGAGAAAGCAATGGGGTCTTTCAATCGATAACAATCTAAAAGGCCTGTACATAAGAAGCACACCAAATATTCATCTAAACATGAGAAAGAAAAAGAAAAGTCTGCTTGTATAGAGCACAATGCTTTGGAAGGTTTTACTTGTTTTCATTTTTGTATAATGTTGTATCGGTTTTGGAGGTGATACTCAACCAGGAAGTTAGAAGGAGCTCTACAGTGTATCTCCACAGCTCAGGGAAGGAAAAAATAAAGCCTCTTGGACACCTGACCAGGAAGGAGCAGCAGACAGACTTAGGAAAATGAAGAAGCACATCCTCAAATTCCTCCATTTGCCTGGGTCTGTGTCCTGGTCAAGTAACAGAGATATAACTACACCTACAGAAATATAGTTATGGTTGGATTTTGCACAAATGACAAAAGACGCAGCAATCATCCCGTTAGTTAAGCATAAACCAACAAGTAACATGAAAGAGAATCAAAAGAGGTTACTGATCAGGCAAGGAGAGACTCTGGAAGAGTAACAGATTCCCCTCAGTCATATGTGGCTAGGAGTTCTGCCAATTCTTTATCAAGACACACTGGCCTCAAAAACAGGTACAAAGAGCAGTGGTATCTGGGAAGCGAAGGAGATGCACTTGAGGACTTGAGGGAGGAATTCAATGTGAACCAACTATTCATTTTAGAAAGTTCTTCTGGTGGCACTGTGGTGGAGAGACTGCAGTGGGTAAAGAATGAAGAAAGAAAGGCCACTTCGAGGGCTCCCGCACTGGGGGATGGTGGTCACGGTAGCCGTGGAAATGGCTCACTAAATGCTTACTACTGTCCAGACTCTGATGTAGCAGCTTTACAATTATTAACTCAACGATCTTGTTTAGTAGCTATTATTAACTCCATTTGACAAGGGAAGAGTCTGAGGCACAGAAACCAGCGTGCCCAAAGGCACAGGCATAATTAGTGGCAGAACTGAGATGTGAGCTCAAGTGGTCTGGCTCCAATGCCCATACCTCCACCGACCTTTCAGAAGGTCAGCTGGTTTTCAAACCAACTCGCCAACTTAACCTGAGCTGGAAGTGAAAAAAGGATGGGTAGTGGGGAAGCGGCACTCAATAACTTTAAAAGAACAACATTGAACGTGTCTGCCATCGGGGGACGACCGTATAAAGGAAGTTCTACTTAGTTCCATTCGAGGGGTTACAACACATTACTGTTGGGTAGGTGGCAAATAACTTATTTTGAAATCAGAGGCTCTTCCGGTATCGGTTTCGAGGGTCTTAAACTCTGAATCTTCTGTTACCAAATAACGATTTTCTGTTACCAAATAACGATTTCCAACTTAACAGACATTTAAAAGGCTATGAGATACTGAAAAATCAACTTTTCCTCTAATATACCTGCAGAACACATATTATGTCCAATTATCCTAAAAAGTATCACAGAGTGTAAGGTACATCTCTCACAATTCAATGTTTTAAAAAGCAATGTAAAAATCTGCCACACTACATAATTTGAAATGGCAAAAATATATAGTCTCAAATAAAATAAAGGCTCAATGCCACAGGAGGTAGGGTGGGGAAGTCACTGAACACAAAACCTAGAGGATCCTACAAGGGCCTCCACAGAAGGCATTTAAAAAGAGAGGGAATTTGAGAAATTTAGCACAAAAACAGAGTCACGAAGGAAAACAGTAAATTTTACATCCCCGAAACAAATGTGTGTACAAGGAAACAGAGTAACAGTACGTATCTTAACGGTGAAGAAACATTTTAACTAGTCATAACTGTGCACAGTGTTTGCAATTTTCAACTCACAGAAATTAATCTAATCAGCCCTGCCACTAGCTAAGTGACTTAAATTTCCTTGTCAGGAAAACAGAGACCACTTTACCTAAACCATCAAGATCAACTTGATGATTAAATAAGTTTAATGTAAAGTCCTATGTGTACATATTTGTATACAATTTATATAATTAATGTACTTGGCACGTAACTGAAACTTTGTTAGTGCTTTCTATCCCTACCTATTCAATTACTACCTTTCAATTACTCTTACCACTACTAGAGATAAGCAAGAACACGTAAAACGTGTGTTACATAGCACAATGCTATCAAGCGTGACAACAAAAAAGTAAATGTTCGGATGACAAACACAGAAGGTAAAAACAGGAACGAAGATAGAAAAGAAACTCTAGGATACTCTGAGCTCCCAAAGTTGAGAATCAAGAGACACGGTTCATAGTTGGTGGAACAAAAAGTAGGTTCTATGTTCAATATCTAGAAACTTCTATCCAAGACAAGACTTTAAAAGGTGTCATATTGGGAGGAAAAGGAGATGGAGCAAATGGGTTAGATTCTCTTGTAGAAAAAGCAGCACAAGCATATAGTTTGGAAGCTTCCGGCAGTAACTGCACAGCTTTAAAATAAAAAAAAAAGCCCTCATGTTCTCTCTAAAAAAAAAAAAAAAAAATTTATTTAAAAAATTTTGGGGGCACCTGGGTGGCTCAGTCGATTAAGCATCTGACTTCAGTTCGGGTCATGATCCTGTGGTTTGTGGGTTCGAGCCCCGTGTCAGGCTCTGTGCTGACAGCTCAGAGCAGGGAGCCTTCTTCAGATTCTGGGTCTCCCTCGCTCTCTGCCCCTCCCGGACTCACACGCACACGTGCGCGCTCTTTCTCTCTCTCCCCCAAAATAAGAATAAACATTAAAAAAAATCTTTTAAACAATACAGGACTTCGGGTTTTGCTAAATACCATCCTTTGCTACTTAATTCTTTTAAACCATATACACGAATTATTTTGATACAAATTTCTTCAACCTCCCAAAGATACTTTTACGTTCTCTCTTCTTTCACGTACCCATTGGTGAGACTTCAGAGACTGTGTGAAATAAATTTTGCGTTAGAAAAAAGAGAAACCATTGAACTGAGTAACTGATAACTTCCTGTGTTTTAAAAAAGTTTATGATTTTCCTTCTGACGTGGTCTGAAAGTCTTTTTGTTTTTGTTTTTGAGCAAATGGCCATCAAGCTCTAATCTACAGATTTAGCTTAGGATGCTTAGATGACATTTTGAGCTTTATTCACTATACTATATACCATTTTAAAGATGAAAGAGAATAAACCTATAAATCATATTTACAATTCAGGAAGGAAACAACTGAACATTCTTTCAGTTCTGAAGTGAACAGAGTAAGTAGTGGCTAAATTTTCATCTCCCTAGCTCTCTGTTCAGAAGCTTTGAAAGCAAACCCAATATTGTCTTCAACATTAAAAATACACTGAAGTACTGTCCTTGCATGTAAATATGAAATTTAACTGTTAAAATATTTATAGCAAGAATGCTCAAATATTCTACAGAATAATATTCCAAGGAGACAAAATTTTTAAATGCCTTGCTTTCTCAAATGACTACTTTCAGCGATGTTGCATATGCTATAAAACACTTTTGTTTCAGAATCCAATCTCATTTAAAAATGCTTCTATTTAGGGGTGCCTGGGTGGCTCCGTCAGCTAAGCGTCTGACTCTTGATTTTGGCTTGGGCCACGATCCCAGGGTCAGGGGATCAAGTCCTGCATCAGGCTCTGTGTTCAGCATGGAGCCTACTTAAGATTCTCTCTCTCCCCTTCTGCCCCTTTCCTCCACTTGTGCGTACTCGCTCTCTTTCTCTCAAATTGAAAAAATTAAAGTAAAGTAAAAACTTCTATTTATATACTATTCCCTGACTTGCTATAGCTTCAATTGTAAATTATAACTAAATACTGTTAACAGTTCTATTTAGAAGACTTCACACAGTTTCAAGTAAACTTCTGTTTACTTTTGTGGTTTGAAACTAGAAACTTGAAGTATTAATTATATCACTTCTCTTTCTAGGTTTATATATATTTAGCTTTGTACTGTTTCTATTTTTTTCAACAAGCTTTAAAACGTACTGGTCAGATTCTTCCAGTCTTCCCTTTTAGTACTAGATAAATTTCTGACAATGAGGC
This sequence comes from Lynx canadensis, assembly GCF_007474595.2. Taxonomy (NCBI): domain Eukaryota; kingdom Metazoa; phylum Chordata; class Mammalia; order Carnivora; family Felidae; genus Lynx; species Lynx canadensis. The sequence continues at coordinate 44,760,781 of NC_044315.2, forward strand.
TGAATAAGTAATTGTTACTCATAAAGAACAGTCCATCTTCAATGTAGAGTGGAATGGAGTAGCTGGAAGTGTAAGATGAAAAACAGCACCTGACATAAAAATTCAACAGACAAATAATGGTGAGATATAATCACAGTTATGCTCTCTTGTCACCTTCTCTCAATAGTTATTCATTACACATTTACTGAGTCTCCAGCATACAGGAAGAACTACGTTAAAACTGCCAAATATACAATGGTTTCTGGGGAAAAACCAAATTTGGGCAAGATGGTGGACTCTTTGGGAACTCTGACTACAATACGACTAGATATTGGATAATTAGAAAATTCTTCATTGCTTGGCTTATTTTTAAAAAGGGAAAACTCTTAAGAATCAAGAGTATATGAAGGAAAGAAAGAAAAAGCAGAGAAGGAAGGGGTTAAAATGTGAGATGAGGCTTCCCAAAGGACACACAGGCCTATGTTCTTAGAGGTCTCCAAAGACCAAACTTGGAGTCTACGGCAGATTTGGAAACCTGAACCTCCGTGTCTCTTAGAAATCAAGGAAAAACCTTCAGAAACCTGCTGTTAGAGAAAAGTACTCTGAATTTGGACTTCAGGATTCCCAAAGTTCAGTTAAGTCAAACAGGAACTCACAATTTAAAAATATCCCTGAACACAAAGAAACAGAGCACCATGATCTGAGAGTCTGTGCACAGATCTCACATACTGGAATCATCAAAAGCAGAATATAAAATAATTACACATAAAGTGTGAAAAAGAAAAAAGTTGGAATCCCAAAAGTGACCAAGCGATAAGAGATGAGTAAGAATGACCAGGATATTGAAAAGAAACAAATAAGACTTTCAGAAATGGAGGGGGTGGGGGAAATGACTGTTGGAATTATCTCAATGGATTAAACAGCAAATTAAACACAGTTGAAAATAATTATTAAGGGGCACCTGGGTGGCTCAGTCGGTTAAGCAGCCGACTTCGGCTCAGGTCATGATCTCACGGTCCATGAGTTCGAGCCCCGCGTCGGGCTCTGTGCTGACAGCTCAGAGCCTGGAGCCTGTTTCGGATTCTGTGTCTCCCTCTCTCTGACCCTCCCCCGTTCATGCTGTCTCTCCCTGTCTCAAAAATAAATAAACGTTAAAAAAATTTTTTTAATAAAAAAAAAAGAAAAGAATTATTAAACTGGAAGACAGATATAAACAATCTGCCAGAAAGCACACAAAAATAGAAGAAAATGCAAACTATAAAAGCTACTAAGAGGCATGGAAAACAGAAGAAAAATAGTATCTAATCAGAGACACAGAAAAAATATAGAATATAGGTGACATAATGGCTGAGAATTTTACAAAATCATAAATGAATCTACCAAAAAAGTATAATATAAAAAAAGATATATATATATATAAATGAAAGGTAATTTACGCCTAGACACATTCTACTAAAAATGAAGAACACTAAAGACAAAAAAGATTATAAAAACAGTAAAAAACAGGAGATTACCTATTGAAAACTAAACAAATAAACGAGCGGTATACTACAGTTGGCTAATACAGGCTTACAAGAGCCAACTGTTAAATTTTGGGGAATTTTCTAAGTGAGTATTTTTTAAAGGCCATTAGTAAAAGTTAAATTACATAAATATTAAAAGCAGTGGTAACAGATAAAACTCATCACTTCCTGGGGTGCCTGGATGGCTCAGTCAGTTAAGTGTCCGACTTCGGCTCAGGTCACGATCTCGCGGTTTGTGAGTTCGAGCCCCTCATCGGGCTCTGTGCTGAGAGCTCAGAGCCTGGAGCCTGCTTCAGATTCTGTGTCTCCTTCTGTCTCTGCCCCTCCCCACTCGAGCTCTGTCTCGGTCTCTCAAAAATAAATAAATGTAAAAAAACAAAACAAAACAAAACTCATCACTTCCTAATTATTTTACTACATATTATTATTATTATCTGTGCTCTTAAGGTAATTACTTATTACCTATCAATCAGAAGAGTGGAAACAGTTCATAACTCTGTGCTATGGCACATCTGTTCCCAACTCCACAAAACTGATCTAACATGGCAATAGCATTACACCATGGAAATAAGCAAACCTAAAAATCAGGAATTTTTCCCCCAGAGAAGTAATGGCTGAACATCTACTATCATAACCCTGAACTGGACTGACTCAGACTTCACAAAAACAAAAGAAAATATTTTCAAAGTACTGCAAGTAAATGTCAACCTAGAATTGTACAACCAGCAAAACCACTTTTCCTAACAGGAGCAACAGAAAAGCTTTTAGAGTATAATAAAAATTGAGTTTACTATCCGGAGACTATCAGTAACAGAATTTCCACAGGATTTACCTCAGGAAGAAGACAAATGAATTCAAGAAGAAATTATGGTAATGCAATTAAGTTAAAAGTAACAAAACAAAACAACAACAAAAACCTCCTCATGTTTGAAATTGCAAAGACAGACACACTTCTAAACAATTCACAGGTTAAAGAAGAAACTAAAATAGAACATGTCAGACCGATCATACTGAATAAAGAAAACGCCACACATTAATATTTGTGGAATACAGTTAAAACAGTACTTGGAGGAAAAATCTTACCTTTAAAGCTTATAGTTGAAAAAAATGACTCACAATTAGAGAATCTGGGGAAACAATGGCATAACAAACTCAAGCAAAAGGAAGAGTATAAAGATTAAAAAAAAAAACTAATAAAAAATTCGACATAATTCAATGAGAATTTTGAAAAGAACGAATGAAATTCACAGCCCTTTGCGAAAGACTGATTAAAACAAAGGAGACGGGCACCTGGGCAACTCAGTCCATTAAGCCTCTGACTTTGGCTCAGGTCATGATCTCACAGTCACGGGTTCGAGCCACACATTGTGCTCTGGGCTGACAGCTGGAGCCTGGAGCCCACTTTTGATTCTGTGTTTCCCCACTCCCCTATCTGCCCTTCCCCCACTTGTGCTCTCCCTCTGTCTCAAAAACAAACATTTAAAAAAATACAAAGTAGACAAGGCACAAATAAACAATAGAGAGGAATAAGAGGAATACACTTGCAAGTACAAACCAGATTAAACAGATGAGAAAGTCATAAATAACTTTTGCCAACAAATTTGAAAGTAAATTCATGGGAAAATATGACTTACTAAAACTGATCCACAAAAAAAATAAAACTCAAGCATAATCCTTTATTAAAGTCAAGTAGTTTAAAAATCTTCCCACAAAGAAAATATCAGGCCCATAAGGTTTTATAAGCAAGTTCTAGAAAAAAGATCATTTCTATCTTACAAAAACTCTTCTAAAAAGATGGAAAACAGAAAATGTTTCTCACTCTATGCAGCAAATATTATCAGAGGCACAAAACTTGCCAAGAAGAGTAAGAGAAAGAAACATACAGACCAATTTGAATCAAGAATATGGACGCAAAATTTTTGAAGAAACTATTAGTACAATTAACTCAATTGGGAGTGGACCTTAAGAAAGTAAAACCAAATTGGTTTTATCCTAACAATTCCAAGAACGTTCCAAGAATTTATCCCAAGAGTAGATTAGCATGATAAAAATGCTTGTCCAGTGGCCTGGGTGGCTCAGCGGGTTACGGTTCAGCATCCAACTCTTGACCTCGCCTCGGGTCATGATCTCACAGTTGATTAATAGAGCCCCAGGTTGGGCTCTGTGATGACTGAGTGGAGCCTGCTTAGGATTCTCTCTCTCTGTCCCTCCCCTGCTCATGTGTGCTCTCTCTTCAAAATAAATAAACTTAAAAAAAAATGCTTATCAAGCACCATTTTAACAGATTAAAAAACAAAACCCACCTGTTCATCTCAAGAGATTATAAAAACTTGTGTGATAGAAACAAAATCCATGGATTTTTTTTAAAAAACAAAAAAACACTTTTTATTATTATTTTTTTAATGTTTATTTATTTTTGACAAGTGGGAGGGGCAGAGAGAGGGAGACAGAGGATCTGAAGCGGGCTCCACACTGATAGTAGAGAGCCCGATGTGAGGCTTGAACTCATGAACCACGAGATGATGATGTGAGCTGGAGTCAGACACTTAATTGACTGAGCCTCAGAAAAACACAAAACTCTTTTTTTTTTAATTTTTTTTTTAACGTTTTATTTATTTTTGAGACAGAGACAGAGCATGAATGAGGGAGGGGCAGAGAGAGAGGGAGACACAGAATCAGAAGCAGGCTCCAGGCTCTGAGCCATCAGCCCAGAGCCTGACGCGGGGCTCGAACTCACGGACTGCGAGATCGCGACCTGAGCTGAAGTCGGACGCTTAACCCCAGGCGCCCCACAAAACTCTTAATAAAACAGGACTACAAGATAAATTTCTTAACAATAAGTAGCTACTAAAATCCCATGCAAACAACATGCCAAATGGTGAATTATTAAAATTATTCCCCTTAAAAACTGGGGCACCTGGGTGGCTCAGTCAGTTAAGCATCCAACTCTTGATCTCAGCTCAGGTCTTGGATCTCACGGCCGTGAGTTCAAAACCTGCACTGAGCTCTGCCCGGGGCATGAAACCTACTTTAAAAAAAAAAAAAAAAAAATTATTCCCCTTAAAATCAAAAACATTTATACTCAGTAGTTTACTAGTGGTCCTAGTGACACAAGACCACAAAAGACAAGGGATAAAAGGATAGAAAAATACAAAATAAGAAAGACATATGTCATTATTTATGTATTATGACTGTACAGACAGAAAAAACAAAAGCACTATCCATAAAAATTACTAGAATTAATAAGTTTAGTAAGATGGTTACAATTATCAATCTGCAAATGTAAACTTATTTTTAATTAATTAATTTTTAATTCCTATATGCATATTTACACATCAGCAACACACAGGAAACATTTAATGGTCTGTTTAGAGCAGGAACTAAAAAATATAAAGTACCTAGGAATAAACAACAACTAGCTAGACCTTTATCAAAAATATCTTAACATTTTAACAACTTTAAAGAAAGCCTAAATAAACTGATAGACTAGGTTCATGGATAAGAACACTCACTATCCACAGATGCAATGCAATTTCAATCCAAATCCTACCAAAGTTTTCCAAAGGGTTTAAACTGATTCTAAAATTTATATGAAGAAAAAAGAAATGACGTAATAGAACTTGTCACATTATATAGCAAACCTCATTATAAAACTATAGCAATTACAACATTGTTGTATTATCGCAGAGATCAACAAACTGACCAATGGAACAGAAATTAACCACATCTCCCCAACAGATATGAAAATATCTGTTGACAGGCACTGTAGATTACTGGGTAAAGTAAGAGACCACTCAGTGAAATATGCTGGGGCTGATTTTCTACATAGGAAAAAATTTAAATTAGACTCTTACCTCATACCATACATAAAATCAATTCCAGATGTTTGAAAATATTTAAATATTAGACAAAACTTCTCAAACGTGTTAGAAAAAACTACAGGAGTTTATTTAGTTAACCTTGGGGTAGAGAAGAACATATTCAGCGGGACACAAAAAGAACCAGCCATAAAAAAGAGGACCACATAAAAATTAAGAATTTCTGTTTATCAAAAGATACCATAAACACGGTAAAAAAAAAAAAAAAAGTCACTACACGGGCAAACTAGAAAAAGAGATCTATGATAAATAGAACCAACAATGGATCATACCTCCAGAATATAAAAGACCCCCAACAAATAAGTAGAAAAATAAGCAGAAGACATGAACGCATTTCATGAGAAAGAACGAATGGACACTGAAACGTGTGCTCAGCTACTTTACTAATTACTGGAATACAAAATAAGTTCATGTTAAGGTACAATTTTATGCCTACAAAACAGGAAGAGATGAACAAGGCTGACTACAGAAGAGCAATAGGATCTCTTTACACATTGCTGACACAGGACTCAAAACTGTTACACTACTGTATAAAATAAAAAGCTAAATGTGTGAATGGCCTTGGACTCAGCAATTCCACGTGTAGGTATTGTACCCTAAAGCAGTATTTCTCCAAATGGGCCAGAAGACCAGCAACATCAGTATTACCTGGATGCTTTTTATTATTTAAAAAAAAATTTTTTTTAACGTTTATTTATTTTTGAGACAGAGAGAGACAGAGCATGAACGGGGGAGGGTCAGAGAGAGAGGGAGACACAGAATCCGAAGCAGGCTCCAGGCTCCGAGCTGTCAGCACCAAGCCCGACGCAGGGCTCGAACTCACGGACCGAGAGACCATGACCTGAGCCGAAGTCGGCTGCTTAACCCATGGAGCCACCCAGGCGCCCCACCTGGACGCTTTTTGGAAATTCAGATTAAGTCCCATCTCAGACCTCGCGATTAAGTATCTGTGCATTGGGCACAGAAGTCCTCATGTGTACTAATTCTCCAGGTGTGTGTCATGTGCCCCAGTTTGAGAACCTCTGGTTCAGAGCACTGTTACTCAAACACAACTTATTAGTGAGACTGGTAAACGCTGTGATGGTTTCTATCACTGTCTATAAGTAAACCAGTATAAAATGAAATAGACTGCGTCCTGTGTAGTAAAGGTAGGCATTAATGTATGAAGCTTTGTCTCACTTGTCTATGTATATTTACATATGTGGGTCCTTTCATTATAGAGAACTTTTTTTTTTTTTTTTTTGAGAACAGATTTCTTACTGTGCATCGCAGCCATAAAAGTTTGAAATCCACTGTCCTGAAACTCTCGCACTTGTGTACTGGAGATATGCCCAAGAAGGTTCCTAACTGTATTTTCACAGAAGACAAAACAAAAAATACACACACACACACACACACACACACAAACACACACAAAACCACACACACACACACAAACAAAATAAAACAAAATAAAAAGGGGTGGTGAGTCTAGATATCTAGATAACAAGAGGATGGATACACAAATCATGCTCTGTGGACAATTATACAGCAGTGAAATCAATAACCTGCAACAACAAATCTTATACAGTACGGAGTAAACAAAGCAAGTCGCAGAAAATTACATACAGTATTACACCATTTTCATAAAGACCAAAAAGAAGCAAAGCTGAACAAATAGAAGAGCGGCCACATTTGGTAAAACCGCATTTAAAAGTTCAGGGAAATTCAGGAGAGTAGTTGCATCTGAGGGAGGGCAAAAGATAGACTGGGAAGGTATATACAGGTAGTCTGAATGGCACTAGTATGTTCTAATCCTCATTCTTAAACTGAAATGTAAGTCGATGGTGTTTGTTTTAGAATTTACATATAAAATACATTCAATCCTCATATGTATCAATTACAACCTGATTAGATTTTTATGTTAAGAAAAAGTTAAAATTCCTGATGCCACAATCTTACGGTCTAGGAAGGGAATTTCACATTCCAAACCAACAGATATTTATTGGGTGTTATGAACAAACCATACAAGTTGTCTCATTTAATCCTTTAAGAGTCCTGTGAGGTAGGTACTTGGCAAAGGCAGGTAGGTAAATTCTTGGCAAAGAATAGGTAGTCGAATACATGTTGAGTGAATAAATGCTTGAGTAATTTTACAATACAAAAAGTGAGAGTCTGATTATATGCTCTGTATTACAGTTCTACCCTCAGGAGTTCAATGAAATAACATAGATGATTAACTCTGTTAACGGAAAGGAGCTTATGATCTATTCTTATTATTTCTACATTCTATTACTTCTGACCAAAAGTATAATGAGAAAAATCACTTTTTTCTCTGAAAGTATCTCTGGTCAAAGGTATAGAAAGTAACAAACTATAGCATGGAGTTAATGAATTAACATTTGTGTATTACTAGAATTTCCATTTTGCCCTTAAAAGCAGTTATCCATATGCAAGGCAGTAGCATTCTTCATGGGGAAAAGAGGAACTATGGTAATATAAGAAAAGAAATTACCAAGGCTTAAAAAAAAAAAAAAATCTGTGACACAGTCTATGCACTTTAATAAGAACTACGGTTTAAAAGTGCAAAGTCAAAACCTTTTTTTTATTGAATACATATTAATGTAAACAAAAACACTTGGGGAAATGGTTGCCTTAGAAAATTATTCTCATCCTTCACAAAGAACTATTTCTGTTCAGAGGGCTTCCACAAATGTATGTTTTTCCTCTCTCTCTCTCTTTTTTTTTTTTTTGAGAGAGATAGAGACAGAGTGGAAGTGGGGTGGGGCAGAGAGAGACACACTGAATCTGAAGCAGGCTCCAGGCTCCGAGCTGTCTGCACAGAGCCCAACGTGGGGCTCGAACTCAAGAACCTGCCAGATCATGACCTGAGCCTAAGTCAGACGCTCAACCAACTGACCCACTCAGGCACCCCTCTTGTTTTTTAAACTTGGTTCACTGTTGTATCCACCCAGTGCCTGCAATGACTGATTCCTAATAAATATATAATAAGGCATTTGTCTTTGAATGAATTTATACCCTGAGCATTTACTATATTATACGCTAAGGCCTCAGGGATGACAGATCAAATATGTTATAGATTCCCTTTCACCCCCACCAATCCACACAGAGCTAACATAAATGATTAAATCAAAACAAGATGTGCCCTTGTTCTTCCTGAACAATTTAATCCAAAAGCTATTAGGTGGGGCCAAGCTAGGTAGGCAACAGTAGGGGAGTAGAGGGCAGTAATGACATGAAAAACAACCATGCAGGGGCTAGAGCCACTAAAAAGGAGATGCTCCTTGAAAAACTGGCTGAATCTACCACTGAGACAAGGAAAATACAAAATGAGCCTGGAACATCTTCTTGTAGCAAAAAGTCAGGAAGTGTACAAACTCTAATCAAGGCATGTCAAAAAGACACAGAGACTAGATTCAAGGGGCTCCCATTGGCCAAATCAAGATAATTTAAGCATGAAAATAAATAATGATAGTAATGGATTATAATGAAAAAATACATATCCATGAGTCCATGATGACATAATAAATACAAAAATAAACTTAAGCTTGAGGAGGAAGGAGATATTTACATTTTCTCAAAATACTTGCCAATAAATACTCATTAATTACAAAGAGGAAACAAGAAATTTACAGTGGCAGACACCATTAAATCATGTGATTGGAGTAACGTCACAGTAGTAATGATATGGTACGATGAAAATCATGATTGCGGGGTCAGGGGCAGTGAGAAGAGTCTGGCAACACTTATGTAATATTCCTGCCAGAAGTACATAACCTGAATCTGCTCATGAGGAAACAGCATACAAACCTAAATCAAGGGCTATCTAGTAAGTAATTGGCCTTCAATCTTCAAAAATTTCAAGTTCATGAAAGTCAAGGAACTATTCTCAGTTGAAGGAGACGAAAGAGACATAACAACCAAACGATACGTTGATTCTAGACTGGATCTTTCTGCTGTAAAAATAAAGGACATTAGCGAGACAATCTGTAAAACCTGAATGGGATCTAAGGAGTAGAGGCTGGTACTGTATCGATGCCAATTCCTGATTTTAATAATTGTATGACAGTTATATAAGAGAATGTCCTTGTTTGCAGGAAATAAACACTAAAGTATTTAAGGATATTTGGAGCATCACGTTGGCAACTTACTCTAAGCTGGCTCAGGAAAGAAAAGCTCTTTGTACTATATTTGCAACTTTTCTAGAAGTTTGATGTAGTTTTAAAACAAAAAATTACAAACTAAATAAATAATAGTATTTGGAACGGTCTATGCCTCAATCTATGCACAGGGGACTAACAGACCCTGGGAAGGGCATCAAAATCAGAGGGTGCCCAAGAAGCATCCTCAGTCTGTTCATTTCACTACACTTGGCTTTCTCTCCAAGAAGGCCTAAAATGCACCATATTCTTTTAAGAAGAATCTAGATACCATCCCAAAAGGAATCAAGGCTTTCTTACACATATTAGATGTGTCAGCTAAATCAAGGCTTTCCTAAGGAAAGACATGGTTTGCTTTCAAAAATTCCAAATGAGGTTGCCTTTTAATACCACACACAAAAGCAAAGAAAACGAAAAACACGTATGGTCTGAAGTCCTCACGTATCCTCTCAACTAAAACCACTCACTTCTGTTGAAGAAAAAGACTATAACCGTGTAATAAATATTCAAAGATGTATTTGGCAACAACCCATCTATGGCTTATCTGAGAAAATCTGCTCCGCTTGGTAGGATTTGTTGTAGAAACAAGACAATTTTATACACATTCACACTGGACCATCTAAAGATCTACACAAGAGACCAGCTTTCCAAAGGAGAAAACATTTAGTTTTTGCCGTCCCTGGTCTTCAGAAGCCCTTTTGGGACAGGGTCCAACAATAAAGTCTCTGGCACCCCACTAAAAGAAGCGGATGCCTTAAAGTACTACATCTTTTTCTCCTAAAAGCACACAACGCAGTGTAGATTGGTGGCTAGAAATTCTTCTTCCTTCTCTTTTCCTTTCTCCCTCCCTCACATCCTTTCCTTCTTTCCTCCTCTCCCTTCCTTTCCTTCAGGAACTGAGCTGGGCTATCCCTCTAAGATAACGAGAATGTCTTATCCCGTTAGACAAGGGTTAGAGTTTGGTAGTAAGGGGGAAAAAAAATCCAGTGTTCATTCATTGCATACCCAGCATTAGCCTTAAAATTGGCCCGTGGTAGGTACTCAAATATTTGAAAATTACTTATACTTCCTCTCTGGATAAGGCAAGCACTAAGCTAAGCAAGGGAAAAAATTTAAACTAGCTTCCTGGAAGGGAATTTTTACTTTTGCTTTATCAAACACTTAGAACTACCTAAGCAGGAAGCAAGAGGGACACAGGGTAAAAGACAAGAGGGACACAGGCAAAAGAGAATTGGCAAGACTTGGGAAAGTCCTCCCAAATTTGATTTTCAGAACCAAGAAAAATCAATTTTGTTCCCAGAATTTCAATCTATAAAGCAAGAAGCAAGAGGATAAAAACCTCCTGCCAAAAGTCTTCCAGGATTTGGAAACCATCTTCGATTCCTACACTTGTCTTACCTGTCCTCGATTCACATACGCAGAACAATTTTTAGGTCACGTGTCCTGATTCTGGAGTATGTATGTGTGTGAGAGAGAGACAGAGAGAGAGAATCTCAAAAAGTCAAAACAGCTTTCCCAAAGAAGAGGCAGCATGCCAGCCATAATAAGCTAATTCTATTCAAGTATGTTACCCTCCAACTTTCCAGTCTTGAAGAGGAAAGCTTCGAGTCCCCAAATACTCCAAGAATCACCACTACCCCAGGGTGCCTGGGTGGCTCAGTCAGTTAAGCGTCCGACTTAGGCTCAGGTCATGATCCTGCTGCTCATGGGTTCGAGCCCCATGTTAGGCTCTGTGCTGACAGCTCAGAACCTGAAGCCTGCTTTGGATTCTGTGTGTGTGTGTGTGTGTCTCTCTCTCTCTCTCTCTCTGCCCCTCCCCTGCTCTGTCTCTCTCTCTCCCTCTCAAAAATAAACATTAAAAAAAAATTAAAAAAAAAAAAAAAGAATCACCACTACCCCATAACTTATTTGCATCTCCACTTTCAAAAACCTGGTAGATTACAAAGTTATTTGTTGACTTTATTATAGCCTTTCATATGCTGGTTAATGCCAAGGAAAACCACTTCGAAAGTCATGCATATTATTCAGCTCTTCAGCTAAAAAAAAAAAAAAAAGAAAAAACTGATTCCAAAAAGTTATGCTTGCCTCTAATTTATGGAAAATGAAAACATAACTAGTCCCCACAGATAGGTTAATACTGGCTTAAGAAAGTTTGGGTGGTGGGGAGCAGATTCCTAATCATCATGTTCTCCATGCAAATTGGATTTTCAGAAGCAAGGGAAATACAGAGAACTTTAGTCTATGAAGCAAGACACAAAAGAATAAAGTTGGCGTGAGCCGCGTGCGAGCTGCTTCGCTCTGGCAATTTACCCAGCCTGTCTTCAGGAAGAAGACTGTCACAGGACTGCTGCAGTGGCCCTACGGCAACTAGAAGTGGCCCTGGGGATCTGCTTTATTCTAATTCCTTATCTCTTTTCATTGCATTTCCAAAAGAAAAGTGGCATTACTCTGTATTGTTATAGAAAGAATATGAAAGAACAGTGAACAAACCCCCGACTCCACTCTCCCTTGCTTGATCCATCATTTCGGTTTTTGATGCCTTAGTTTACCCATCTGCAAAATGGGAAGCTTGACCTATTACATCAAAGAATACCTTCAGCTACAAAACACACATATATGTTTTCCTCATTTGGCCAATGAGGCGAGAAGCCAATGGAGATTACTAATTTGTCCAAAGTTACATAGCTACTAAGTGCCAATGCCCGTCTCTGAAAAAAGGTCCGTTTCATAACCAAGCCTGCCCTTTTAACTGTTGGGCTATGTTCTCTCTGCCAAAAGAGATCAGAATCGGTGTACAAAAAAAATCAAGCAGTGATTTTCCAGAAAGCGACTACACACCTCAATAATTCATCGAGCTTTTATTATTACCTTCAAGGCTGATTAACCAAGTACAACCTTTCTCTTTGTGCCCGAGAGACATTCACACCCTGGGTTGCTCTGCAGTGTGGAGGCACATACATCATTTCCCTCAATGCATTTCCACGTAAGAAGAGTAAATCAGAAAAGATTTAACTATAACATGCTTTTTTAATTAAAAAGAAAAAGAGAACTGAAGCCAAAATTGGGAGTATGTATATAAACCACAAAAATCCCTTCCGGAGAAGAATAAAAAAGAGCAGGATTCAGATAAGATGATCCCAGGGGATACAGTGTGGATAGAAAGGGAGAGAAGCTCAAGAAACCTGACCCTGGGAGAGGGGCATGATGGACAAAAGAAACAAATCCCGTCTTTATCAAGAGTAGGAACAGAAGTCCAAAAAGAAAAAATACAGAGGGGATAGAGGGGGAAGATTCCACAAGAATAAGTTCCATCCTTAGCCCCGGGGCCCACGTAAAGAGTGAAAGCCGATAAAGTACATGTTAAAACTGGAATATAGTGGAAGGCATGCTTATGAAAGGTGACTGTTATTAAGATCCAGATGATCCCTGACCTGGGGTTCACTGATGCTCTTTACCAAAAGCATTCAAAGGTCAAAATTACCTGAAAGGAACATCTCCCTTTATTTAATTGTTAACTTAAAGAAAGATAATTTATCACTACCCATTGTGTGAAATAGCAAGGCCTACATTAAATTATTCAGCTTAGTCTCCCAGTTTTTGTAGGTATGTTCTTTCAAAGGGTTGTCCTGGTCTCATAGTCCCTGACATTTGAAACCCCCGGTTTAGCACAATGGTCTTATCAAAAGTCCTCTTGCTTCCTGTGCTTAAACCAGACCTTTATAGAGATCTATGGACATTGCATAACAGTGTCATAAGCTAAAAACACAAAGCAGAGCGGCAGAACAAGAGTCCAGGCTAAACACCGGAAAGGACACGGCTATTCAAAATCGGAATATTCTGATAATAAAATTTCAAGAAAGTTTTCTTTATTATTTCCCCAGGCATCCCTGCCCAGACTATCTCAGACAAGATAGTTTTGTTTTAACATAAAAATCACCTCTCTCTCCGGACCTATAAATAGTGAGTGCCATTACCGTAAGTAGTGGTCCAGATCACCGCCTGCACAAAGATGCTTGGCCAACGGAGTGAGGACACGCTGAAATCCCACTATGCTACCCTAGCTATGTCGCGTCCCTTGTGCGAAGGCTTCCTGCGGCAGGGAGAAGTGGGGGCATTTATTTCTAACGTGCCCAAAGACACTATGATAGTGATGCTATATGGGTACACTTGTCTAGGTAAACCACTGAAATCCATCTCTTGAACCACCAGGAGTTTAAGACTGAAATTTGCGAAGTTAACTAGATTTTTACTATATTCCAGTTTTACTTTGACAATAGTTGAAAGAACGAGTTTGTTTTGTGGCTAGGGCATCTATATATTACTCAATCTTTCCATTAATGAAGGCTTAAAAAAAATTTTTTTAATGTTTATTTATTTTTGAGAGAGAGAGAGAGAGAGAGAGAGCGAGCGAGCATGCACATGAGCAGGGGAGGGGCAGAGAGAAGGGAGACACAGACTCTGAAGCAGGCTCCAGGCTCTGAGCCATCAGCACAGAGCACAACATGGAGCTTGAACTCACGAACTGCGAGATCATGACCTGAGCCAAAGGCGGATGATTAACCCACTGAGCCACTCAGGTGCCCCTAAAGCCTTTTTTATATTTAACCATTTCACATTACCACAGGCCAACAAACATAGAACACATTACTCGTAACGTCTTAACAAACAACCAAAATCTTTCCATCAATTGTCTCAGGTGTGAGGAGATGTTTTTGAACAAAAATAAAGTCACCTAGTTTAACACATGAAATTCACGTGTAATACATTAAATGCAAATATAAACATCCTGTGAGATAGCTCATCTACATGAGAACTACAAAGTAAAATACTGACAGTGGTTCCAGTTACTGGAGGGATTATAATGATTTCGTTTTTTCCTTTTGCTTTTCTAGAAAGTCTACATTTTCTAAAGTTAGCATCCACTTATGTTAAAAATAGGTAAAAAGCCAGATTCCTTCTTGGGGCTAAAACATGTTCTTTCTAGTAGAACACCATTATTATGTCAACGTCTTGGAATAAAAATCTTTTATTTTCACCTTTCGAGGTAACAAAAACTGTGATTTAAACCAAAGCATCATAAAGACCTATAGGAAAAAAAGAGGTCGTTCTATAAATAATTATTTGCTGACTGGTTAAGTATGCTCCACATTTTACTTAATCATCTCAAGTGGGAGGAAGGGGGGTATCATGCTTATTTTAGTAAAGCCCAAGGTAAATTAGCAGCAGATCTGAGAACTGAATTTGTGCCTTCAGATTTCAAATCGAACATTCTTTCTATCACACCGTGCCTGCGTCCCTTGTGGGAATAAAGGTTATTATATCAAACCACCTACCATTTATCCTTATTCCTCAAAAATGAAAGCCGAATATCTATTTCAAGAGTCTCATACATTTCTTTTTTAAACTGCTATGGTCAGATCCCATCACTGTCAGGGTTTTTGTATAACTTTGGGGACACCATAAATTCAGAAAATAAAATGTTAATTACAGCTTCTCTTCTCTACCCCCCATGCAAAAATTATTTTTACTTAATGTTATACAGTATGAGGCAAAAACAATATCCAGCAGGGACAATTAAGGCAGAGACACCTGCTCTCATAAGCAATTCCTTTAGTAGGATGCTAGAAGTAAGGGAACACACTCAGATATACTAGATAAACCTCGTACGCGGCTTTAAAACAAGTACGGAATGAGCTACCTGAGCCAAGAAGAGAGGGAAAACCCGAACCAATGGCTTTCAATTGTAATATGTATGTATTTAAAAAGAGAGAGAATTGTTCATTGTTTAATTTGAAAATCTCCAAGATTCACATGCTTCCATTTTTTCCCCTTTTCTATTCATTTCTTATTTTCTTGTCTTTTTGTGCACTGGGGGTGGGAACCAGGGGCAGGCTTACGTGTTGTTTTCCTGTCAAATATCACAGTATTTCCTTTCAGGACTAAATGAAGGCTGCCACATATACATAGTCAGCGAAACCGCCGCTCCTGGGAGGTTTGCCGAAAGAAACGTCGCACAACCTTCCAACACCGAGAATTGAAACGCAACAGAATTTTTTCCTAGTGCAAACTCAGGAGTATCTACCTGTTTCATTTCTCTCTCATTTAGCCTTTGCTCAACTTACGCAGTAAGCACATGTGAGCTGTGGACGTTGTGAAAAGTGTGCCCCTATTTTTTTTCTTTCCTTACTGAGAAGGTAAAATAGGTAATTAGGAAAGAAGCAACAAATGAAGGCCAGGGGATTGTTCTAGACCACGACTACTTCCAGTGCACATTTTCACAAGTTCCTAACTGTCCTGCAATCAACTTATGTAACTTTGGGTGAAATTAAAACATAAGCCCACTAATATGCTGAGTGACGTAACTTTCTACTATGACCACACTTTCCCTAAAAATTTATGAGATGAATGTTACATTTGGAACTAAGCCTTACAAATTTGACATTCTATTTATGATTTTTAAATTAATGTTTATTTATTTATTTTTTTTTTAAATTTTTTTTTTCAACGTTTATTTATTTTGGGACAGAGAGAGACAGAGCATGAACGGGGGAGGGGCAGAGAGAGAGGGAGACACAGAATCGGAAACAGGCTCCAGGCTCTGAGCCATCAGCCCAGAGCCCGACGCGGGGCTCGAACTCACAGACCGCGAGATCGTGACCTGGCTGAAGTCGGACGCTTAACCGACTGCGCCACCCAGGCGCCCCTAATGTTTATTTTTAAGAGAGAGAGAGAGAGAGTGAGCACAAGGTGGGGAGGGGCAGGGAGAGAGGGAGACACAGAATCCAAAGCAGGCTCCAGGCTCTGAGCTGTCAGCACAGAGCTGACACAGGACTCGAACTCACAAACCCCAAGATCATGACTTGAGCTGAAGTTGGACATTTAACCAACTGAGTCACCCAGGCCCCTCTCTATTTATCATTTATATGTATGCTCTACTTTCAGGATTTAATCTTCCGGGCTCTGGGAGAGGGGGGATACAAAAAAGAAACAATGGCAAATATGACAGAAAATTAACCTCAACTCTGACAAACAGCCAAATAAATGAGTCAGCCTGCTTGATCCTACATTTATTTAAATAAATCACCTTTGATCAGGGCCGGTGAAAAACAGCAGCAACCTTTTATCTTTTGAGGCAGGTAATTACAGGGTGATATATACCAGAAAATAACAAAAAGCCACACTTGTCCCAAAACAAATACCCAAAAATCCAATGAAGCCGTCTAGTAACAGCCACTAAAATAATCTTCCATGTATTATTTTCTTTGAGTCATTTTAAAAATAAGCAGCCAGCTATCCATCCTCTGGGCACTGGGATGAGTTTGCCACAAAAGCCACTTACATTTTTAGAAGCCCAAGTCTTGACAAATCAGTTCCTAAGAACATAATTTGTTACACGTTGAAGAAAGCCTGAAAACACAGACCTCGGTTAAAGAGGCTTCCATATCTTGTTGTAACCTTTCCAAATGTAAGTATGTGGGAAGAATACCCATAAATTTAACTTGAAACTGAAACGGAAAATTTCCAATTTAAAATACATTAAAATGTGGTCTTTGAAAGGAAATGAAAATAGCTTTAAAACATATGAAAAGATGCTCATCATCACTCATAAGAGAAACCTGAATTAAAAATTAGGTATTATTTTTCACTCAACAGATGGGGGGGTTAATAAATGAACGGTGTGGAGAAACAGGTACTCTCACACATTGTTGATGCAAGCACAGAGTGATATAACCTCTTTGACAGGCAATTTGTAAGTGTCCATCAAAATTTAAATTCCACTTTGCCTTGGAGCCGTGATTTTACTCCGAGGAATTTATCCTACGGATAAACTCATCCATGTGCACAAAGAACTATGTAAAAGGTTATTCATTACAGCTTCGTTGGTGGCCTGAAGGAAGGCTCACTGTAATGTCATTTTGTATCATGTGTGCATTTACCTATTCAAAAAAAAAAAAAAAAAAAGTAAAATGGGAGGGGGGTTGGATGTGATTTGTACAGTTTAGAAATTAGAAGTGTTCTCGATTCCCCTACAAAAGCAAATACTAAACGGCCCTAGACAAGATTCATTCCAGAACCCTGCGATAAAATGCTATGTTCAGATGGCTTCCGCAGCTGCATTAGGAGAGAGCTTCTTACCATGAGCCCCCTTTGGTCCTTTAATAACCAAAATCCCTTGGCGGGGGTCTACTGTGGACTTGAATTCCACTTCACAATAAGCAGTATTTCAAAAAGATTCCAATTTATTCCTTGCAAAAACATACCATGTATAAATGTAACTGTCACTCGGGGAAGCGGGACTGCGTTATGCTGCAGACTTAACACAGACTGCAAGCATGTTCCCCATGTCTTCTCCAGCAAACCCTGCCAACTGGGCGTCTGAAATGTCCTATTGAAACAGGTGGTGTCTGAACAGAATTGGATTTCTGCCTATAGAAACCCGAGTTCTAACAACTGCTGTGGTTAGTTTTAATTTTCAGTCCTCAAAATTAACTGCTTGCCAGTGATTCAGAAATAGACTGAACAACATGTTTAGACTTTGGCCTGTTTAATTGAGGAAAGCAAGCAAGCAAAAAAGCCTACCAATATCCTACCACCATTCCATGAAGAACAACAGAATCAAAGCAGACCATTTGCTTTCCAGGCCAAAAAAAAAAAAAAGAGGTGGGGGCGGGGGGAGCAGCTGTAACAAAAACTCAATTCTCCAAAGATGCCTGTGCCTTTTGTGCTTTCTTTACAGTGGCATAGGGATGCAACTACCTTGCTGAACATACTACATAGGAGCCCTTGTGAGGGCTTGAGAAACCTTTATTTAACCTGCTGGAAATACAGAATTCGGAACAATGATAAGAGCTGATCATTTTTCTAATGAAAACTTGCATCTTAAAAAATGATATTCTAGGGGCGCCTGGGTGGCGCAGTCGGTTAAGCGTCCGACTTCAGCCAGGTCACGATCTCGCGGTCCGTGAGTTCGAGCCCCGCGTCGGGCTCTGGGCTGATGGCTCAGAGCCTGGAGCCTGTTTCCGATTCTGTGTCTCCCTCTCTCTCTGCCCCTCCCCCGTTCATGCTCTGTCTCTCTCTCTGTCCCAAAAATAAAAAATAAACGTTGAAAAAAAATTTAAAAAAAAAATGATATTCTAGGGGCACCTGGGTGGCTCAGTCGGTTAAGCGTCCTTGACTTTGGCTCAGGTCATGATCTCGCGGTTCATGAGTTCGAGCCCCGCGTCGGGTTCTGTGCTGATGCCTTGGAGCCTGGAGCCTGCTTTGGATTCTGTGTCTCCCTCTCTCTCTGCCCCTCCCCTGCTCATGCTCTGTCTCTCTCTGTCTCTAAAAAATTAAAAAATGTTAAAAAATGATATTCTAAACAGATCTTTGTTTCATTTGATACAAGCAAAATACAAACTGCCAGAATTCAACTCCTTGAAGAAAGATCCCGTGGGCTAAAATTCTTTAAATCCAACACTGGCCCATCAATGTGCCAGACACACTAACCAGTGGTCAAGATGCCTATAAGAGCAGCTTACACTTTATAACAAACCTTTTCCACTGTACCCTTAAGTGCTTGAAATACACATGGTTAAAGATCTGTCGACTTTCTTTTTTTTAAGTTAATTTATTTTGGGAGAGGGGGAGGAGGGAAGAGAGAGAAAGAGAGAGAGGGAGACTAATTTGAGAGAGAGAGAGAGGAGAGGGAGAGAGAGAAAGAATCCTAAGCAGTCTCCACACTTCAGCTCAGAGCCCTATGTGGGGCTCAAACTCGTGAGCTACAAGATCATGACCTGAGCCAAAACCAAGAGTTGGACACTTAACCAACTGAGCCACCCAGGCGCCCCAAGATCTGTTGATTTTCTAAACCAACAAAGGAAAAAAACAAAAAAACAAGAAACAAACAAAAAAAACAAGGGGCTGAATATCTACTATGTGCCACACACCATGGTTGGACATTCCCAGTAAGGAAAATACAGTCTCACCCATTTCACAGATGATAAACTGAAAAAAAAATTTTTTTACCATAGAAAAATAATTATACATTGTGAAGTTTAGGACATACCTTTAAGATCTAGATTAAAGGAATCATAGATATCTGTCAGTACAACACAACATATCATTCGAGTTTACCATGATTTTCTGTGGATTTTTTTTATTTTTTCAATTTACATCCACGTTAGTTAGCATATAGTGCAACAGTGATTTCAGGAGTAGATTCCTTAATGCCCCTTACCCGTTTAGCCCATTCTCCCTCCCACAACCCCTCCAGCAACCCTCTGTCTGTTCTCCATATGTAAGAGTCTCTTATGGATAAACTGAGATTCTGAGAGATGTAATAACTTTCTTCAGCGAGAAGACGACAAAAAATGAGGTCTCTACTTAAATCTGCCTCATTTCAAAGCTTTTCCAACTGTATCACACTCCCTCCCAACATGGAAGCCAGGGAAGTGAGTTAGTGGAACAAGGACTTTCAGCTTATATGACAATACACTATCATTACTTAGCCCACACCCAGAAGAAAACCTCATCCACTTTCAGTCAAAAGTAATGGATATTAAACCCTTCAGCACGGTAGGACTGAACTCTAGCTACTAAGAAAGAGATCAATAAAGAAACAAATAATCTATTATGATCGTAAATAAAAAAAAAAAATCCTGACATCCTAATGGGCATTTTGAAAATGACTAAAGAAGGATTCATCTGTTCATTTATAAAAAAAAAAAAAAAAAAAAAAACCAGCAGAAACATCTCACTGGAATTCAGAGATGCTTCTCTACAGGGAACATTTGGTCTTCTTGCTTCAAAATTCAAGGACAAATGGATTATTATATCAAGTCTTACCCTCCCAAGTTTATTGCTCACTGTCCTCTACCTCTCCCACCAACCAAAATATAACATAAGATCTCAAAATAAAGGCAATCTTCTCTCAGAAGCGCTCCTGGCCCCTACCTTCTTCTTACTTAAAGCCTGACAGGGGTAGGCCCTAAACAAAATCTACAATTTCCCTAGCAAGCTCTTTTTAGAGGAAACTACCTTTAGCGTCTTGTAGCTGAAACAGCTCTGTATTCCTGTATTTTCACAACATAATGCTTAATTACAAATATGTCCTTCCCACAGAAGTGTTTCCTTCTTTTTTTTTTTTTTAAGTAAGAGTATCCTTAATATTAGGGACTTACTCAACAGAAGAACACAGGGTACATTTTTTTTTTTTTTTTTTGCAAACTAGTTAGAAACAAGTTGTAACAGTACAAAAAAAAAAAAAGGTTGTCCTGTAGTTATTGATTTATGCTTTTTGAAGTAGAAACAAATCTGCAATTTTTTAAGATTCTTCTAGAAAAAGCCAAATTTTTGGAATCGTTTTCTCCTAAAAGTTAGAAGCATTTTTCCAAGATGCTACCGCCTCTAAAAATAACCTTTCTGATCTCTTGAAAAGCCAAGTTCAACTTTTAATGGTGCTGTGTACTTTTGGTTTAAAAGAAAAAGGAGAAAGAACCATAGCCAAAACAGTAAGCTTATTCCACTCATGCCTTAAGGTGTAATGATTTCACACAGTACACAGGAATACAGGATTAAGTTTCTCCTTTAAAGATAGAACATATACATCTATGTCATACAAGTAAATTTTTTTTTTCTTTTTTAAAAAATTTTTTAATGTTTATTTATTTTTGACAGAGAGAGAGAGAGAGAGACAGAGCATGAGTGGGGGAGGGGCAGAGAGAGAGAGAGACAGAGAGAGAGACAGAATCTGAAGCAGGATCCAGGCTCCGAGCTGTCAGCACAGAGCCTGACGCAGGGCTCGAACTTACAAACTGCGAGATCATGACCTGAGCCGAAGTCAGACGCTCAACCGACTGAGCCACCCAGGTGCCCCTTCTTTTTTTTAATTTAAGAGAGAGAGAGAGAGCACATGAGCAGGGAATGGGCAAAGCGGGAGGGAGGGAGAGAAACAGAGACAGAAACAGAGAGAGAGAGAGAGAGAGAGAGAGAGAGAAAGAAAGAGAAAGAGAATCCCAAGCAGGCTCCATACTCAACACACAGAGCCCAGCATGGGGCTCAATCCCATGACCCTGGGATAATGACCTGAGCAGAAATCAAGAGTCAGACACTCAACCGACTGAGCCATCCAAGCGACCCCATGTAATGGGGTCAGTACCCCCTCCTGACCTTAAAACCCAGGCAAAAAAAAAAAAAACAAAACAAAAGTTTATCTAAAGAGACACAGTCATGACCAAGATTTCTAATAGACATCAAAACAAAGGCAACAAAAGCAAAAATAAACAAGTGGCACCATATCAAATTGACAAGCTTCTGCACAGCAAAGAAAATGAGCAACAAAATGAAAAGGTAACCTATGAGGAAAATGTCTGCAAATAATATAAGGGCTTAATACCCAAAATATATAAAGAATTCATACACCTTAATCTAGTAGCAACTACAAACAATCCGATTTAAACTGCTGCCTGAGAAGACACACAGTGGCCAGCAGGTACATAAAAAGGTGCTCCACATCACTCATCATCAGGGAAATGCAAATCAAAATCACAACGAGACATCACCTCACACCTGGCAGGATGGCTATCATCCAAGAGAAAGGAGATGGTAAGTATTGGCAAGGATAGGGAGAACATGGAATCCCAAATGCACTGTTGGTGGGACTGGACACTGATGCAGCCGCTATAGAAAAACAATACAGAGGTTCTTCAAAAACTTAAAACTAGAACTACCACAGGATCCGGCAATCCCAATTTGTGTGTGTGTGTGTGTGTGTGTGTGTGTGTGTGTGTGTGTATACAAAGGAAATGGAAACAGGATACTGAAAAGACATCTGTACTTCTGTGTCCATTGAAGCATTATTTACAACAGCCAAGATCTGGAAATAAGTGAATGGATAAAATAACAGAATATTATTCAGCCACGAGAAAGAAGGACATCTCGCCCTTTGTGACAACGTGGTGGAAACGAAAGCATTAAGCTAAGTGAAAGTCAGAGAAAGGCAAATACAACATGATATCACTTATATGTGGAATCTAAAAAAGCTGAGCTCCTAAAAACAGAGACTAGATTGGTAGCTACCAGGGCTGCAGGGTGGGGGAAAGGGTGGGGATGTTGGTCAAACAGTACAAATGTCCAGTTATAAGATGAGTAAGTTTTGGGGATCTAGCAGAAAGCAGGGCAATTATAAGTAATGCTACTGAATTACTATTTCAAAGTTGCTAAGAAAGCAGATCTTAAATGTTCTCACCAAAAAAAGAAATGGATATTATGTGATGTGATGGAGATGTATGGTGGGAGTCATTCTGCAATATACAAGTGTATCAAATCAATACAATGTATACCTTAAACTTATACAATGTTATATGTATGTCAATTGTTCCAGTAAAGCTCAAAAAAAAAGTTTCTTAATTATTATTTAAAAACTTTTTTTTCACATTTATTCATTTTTGACAGACAGAGACAGAGCGCGAGCAGGGTAGGAGCAGAGAGAAGGAGACACAGAATCCAAAGCAGCTCCAGGCTCTGAACTGTTAGCACAGAGCCCGACGTGGGGCTCGAACCCACAAACCTTGAGATCATGACCTGAGCTGAAGTCAGAGGCTTAACCGAGTGAACACCCATATGCCCCTTAAAAAGTATACTTCTAATAAAATCAAAATGACTCATAAGTTAGTAACGCCATTATCGGCTGTATTAATAAACTAACACAATGATAAATGTTTACACATCAGGTAAAAACAATACAAGGTAGCCAAAAATCTAGGTAAGCCAAAAAATGTTTATTAGTCTATAGATTCTCACATTTCTATAGAAGACTAATATTCCCCTATTCAATGGATTTTTTAAAATCAAATCTATGGGATTACCGTTACTTCAACAATTTTTTTAATTTTAATTTTACCACAAAATTTACTGGCATCAGTCCCTTAAAGAATGTATGTGAAGTAACTGGTGTGCCTGAATGTTTCACATTTCAACTTATTTTAGAGGTGTCAAGACACCCTCTAAGTTTAATAGGAAAAAATCTGCAGGCTTCAAACAGCACTTAAAAAGAAACACAAAGAAGGAAAGTTAGAAGTCAAGGAGGATAATTCTGCGATAAAGGCTGACAAGAGTGAGACAGATATCTACTGGAGACCCTCTCAGGACGCAGGCCTGCACCCTGCTGCATTATCACTGACCTGTAACCTCTTCCCTAGCTCGCAAGCAACCCTTAACTACTCTGGGACTAAGTGGGGTTTTTAAAAGTTTTTGTGTCATATTTACTTTTTCCTACAACTCTTATCAGAAGCCTGCTATATTCAAGTTCCAGAATCTACAGGCTCCAATTACCCACCTAACTACAGAGCCGAGAGGAATAATCAGAATCATAAAATGCCACCATCACAGAAAGAAAATGAGAATCAGGATTTAAAATAAACCAGTTCATTCTTTTGATTGAAGTACCATTGGCATACAATATTGTATTAGTTTCAAGTGTGCAACAGAGTGATTCGACAACTATACACATTATGAAATGCTCACCATAAATGTAGCCACCATCTGTCACCATACAAACTTATTACAATCTTACTGACTGTATTCCCTATGCTATACTTTCAATACTCGTGACTTACTTGTTTTATAACTAGAAGTTTGTACCTCTTAATCCCCTTCACATTGTTCACCAACCCTCTCCTCTCCACCCCTCTGGCAACCACCAGTTTGTTCTCTGTATTTACAAGTCTGTTTTCTGGGTTTTTTGTTTGTTTTATTTGGTTTTGTTTGTTTGGCTTGTTTTTAGATTCCACATAGTAGTAAAATCATGGTATTTGTCTTTCTCTGACTTATTTTACTTAACAGAATATCCACCCTCTAGGGGCACCTGGGTGGCTCAGCTGAGCATCTGACTCTTGGTTTCGGCTCAGGTTAAGATCGCAGAGTCATTGGACCAAGCCCTGCATCAGGCTCATTGTGAGCCTGCTTAAGATTTTCTCTCTCTCTCTCTCTGTCTCTGTCTCTCTCTCTCTCTCTCTCTCTCTCCCCTGCTTACACATACACTCTCTCTCTCTCTCTCTCAAATAATAATAAAAAAATTGAAAGAATATCCACCCTCTAGGTCCATCCACACTGTCATGAATGGCAAGATTTCATTCATTTTTTATTTCTGAGCAATATCCCATTATACATATATACCACATCTTCTTTATCCGTTAATCTATCAAAGGACACATAGATTGCTTCTATACCTTAGCTATTGTAAATAATGCTGCAATAAACATAAAGGTGCATACATCTTTTCCAACTAGTGTTTTCATTGCCTTTGGGTAAACACCCAAGAATGGACCAGTTCCATTTTTAAGGGCATAGCCACAGGTAAATAGCATCAACACTGTGTTCTTGGTAACTACAAAAAGAATAAAACAGGTTTTTAAAAAAACACCACTTCCTTAATAAATGTATAACAAATATCTAACTTTAAAATGAGTTGTATTACCAAAGGCTATTTCTTCATGCAGATATATTTCCCCATAAAATACTGTATGTGGTGGTTCATTTTCTAAAGCTGGCCCAATACCTATTTAACCCATAATCTACTGACATAGTACAATGCTGAATGAAGTGTGTAAAGGTACTTACAATGCTTCAAATGCATATTAGTATTTCAGCTAAAAGGACAGGAGCTTGGCAAAATTGGACTCCCAAAACATGGACCTCGGGAGTTCCATGTAACCCCAAATGTTCACACAAGTGCATACACGGGTGATTCTCTTCTGAGAGGGTCCATAACTTCTCAAAGTGGTTGTTGATAAGCCCACAAAAAGGGGTTGCAATAAAGGGAAAAAACTGTGTTCTTCCCTGCATAGCCCTCGGGTAGCTTTTATGGTAGAAAGGAGGCATTTTGCGCAGTGACGGTCCACACATTTGCACATAATGATAAGTTCATGGATGCAAAACTATCAAACGCCTTCCAGAAAAACTAAAGTGAAGTGAAGAAAATTCTAAAAAAGGAACATGTTTCAACACTTCATGGGGTCTGAACTGCCCACATAAGAGGACACAGGAAGTTCATCTGAAGTAAAATGAGGACGGTGATTCCAATGGCACCCACAGTAGAGTAGATTTCCACTGGTAAACAGAGCTTGTCTGTATAGCTGACAGCTGCAAATATTCCATATGTTTGTGCTACAAGAAACTCCACTTAAAAATCTTTCCCCATCCTGGGGTGCCTGAGTGGCTCAGTTGGTTGAGTGTCTGACTTTGGCTCAGGTCATGATCTCATGGTTCGTGAGTTCAAGCCTGTGTCGGGCTCTGTGCTGACAGCTCGGAGCCTGGAGCCTGCTTCAGATTCTGTGTCTCCCTCTTTCTCTGCCCTTCCCCTGCTCACACTGTCTCTATCTCTGTCTCTCTCTCTCTCTCTGTCTCTCTCTCAAAAATAAACAAACATTAAAAAAAATTAAAGGGGCGTCTGGGTGGCTCAGTCAGTTAAGCATCTAACTTCAGCTCAGGTCATGATCTCACAGCTCGTGAGTTCAAGCCCCGCCTCGGGCTCTGTATCAACAGCTCAGAGCCTGGAGCCTGCTTCGGATTCTGTGTCTCCCTCTCTCTCTGCCCTTCCTCTGCTGGCTGTCTGTCTCTCTCTCAAAAATAAAAACATTAAAAAAAATTTTTTTTAATTAAAAAAAAATCTTTCCCCATCCTAACCAAATCACACTGACAAAATATTTATCACACCTTGGCTATCATTATCTTTAAAAAAAAAAAAGAAATCCACCTTTTACCACCATATAATGCAAACAAAGTAAAAGGTGTATTTAAACAACGTAAACATGTAATGTGAATGAGTATACCTTTTCTATTAATTTTTATCAAGAAAATCTGGATAATAACCTATTTAATTTTAAACATGACTTCCAACTTTACCTAAAAGCTTCTATAAACTGATATAACAAAGTTCACACACTGTGCTTTTAATTGAGCAGGGTTTATTGTTTTTGGCTTTTTGTTAAAATAGATTTCAACTGTGTGGACTATAAAGCTATTCTAACCAACAGTGC
Source organism: Lynx canadensis (assembly GCF_007474595.2). Lineage (NCBI taxonomy): Eukaryota > Metazoa > Chordata > Mammalia > Carnivora > Felidae > Lynx > Lynx canadensis. The sequence goes on from NC_044315.2 coordinate 44,787,339, forward strand.
AATTTCAGATTCATACCTAGTTAAAAGATTATTGTTTGCGTACCTCTTTATCCCAAACCATGAGTCCATAGCTAGGTC